>NC_136266.1:62505921-62875418 GCF_964187855.1 Myxine glutinosa
TCCACCTCCTGCCTTTCCACCCTTCTTGTGTACGTGAGTTTGTTTTGTTTGTTCTGTCCCTGGGTTAATTAAGTCTGTATAAGCTAGTATTTGCACTGTGTCACCTGCGTCTTATGTGTTGTAAATAAACTTGATTGCTCCTTTTTGCTTGTGTGGGTACAATAAATCCAATTACTCTTCTGTCCGTCTTCTCGTTTTATTCCTTTTCCTCTTTGCATTTCGTCGTTTTAGTCTTTTCCCAGATTGGGCAGCTGCGGTGCGATACGGCCAAAGTTCTGGGTGAATCGGGTGAGTCGGGGGAACAACTGTTCGGTCGCTGAGCCTTCGCTCGGCAAAGTAACATCTAAACCGCGATCAGTAACAATTGGTGTCTGGGAGTGATATTAGGGGCCCGAACCAAATTTTTAAAACATCTAAAAAAAAATTTTGGTCAAAATTTGGAGCGGCCGAAATTTGTTTTGTTTTACAAAACCTGAACTTTGAAATCGCGCCATGGCTGGTCAAGGCGATCGGATGCAGGTGGGTGAGCTAGAGGAGGGGTTAGGAGTAACCCAGGATCAGAGGGACGAAGTAGAGGAGAACAATGAGGAGGTGGTTGAGGAGGTATCAGGCGCACAAAATGGCGCCCTCGCGCACATGGTTATTGTGGCGCCAAATCTAGCCGCGCCCGTGACCGTAGCAGCACCGATGAATTTGGACCTCTTTATGATACAAATAAGGGCGCTCATGGTCCAGACAAGTGAAGACCTGAGGAATGACTTGGGGAACCGGATGGATGCTCAGGGTGAGCGAATGGGACAAATGGGGAACCGGATGGTAGCTCAGGGTGAGCGATTGGAGGGCCAAATGGGGGAAATGAGGGACGAAGCGAGGGGTACCAATGCCCAAATCGGGGAATTAGACAAGAAATTTGAAGGGATGAAACATGGGTTAACGGGGGTGGAAAATAGAATGGCTGCCCAGGAGAATCAGATAGAGGGGATGAAAAATGGGTTAATGGGGCTAGAAAATAGCATGGAAGGCAAATTGCGGGAGATAGGGGAGCAATCCGCCCGAGAAATTAAACAAATGGGAGAGCAGATAGAGGAGGTAAAAATCGGGGTAGAAACCAAATTGGATGCTCAGAGGGATGAATTGGGACAGATGAGGGTGGCATCTACAAAGGAGATGGAGGAGATGAAAGAGGAGATACGACGAGGTGTGAGTGAGGAGGTCTCGGGGCTACGCGAGGAGGTAAAGCGAGGTGAGAAGCGTATGGAGAAAGAGGTGAGAAATGGGGCGGCAAAGTTACAAGGGGAATAGAAGATCTGACGGAGGAGGTGGAACAGCTGACAGAGGGACAGACGGAGTTAGTGGAGCAGGTTCAAAGGAACACTGCAGTACTCGGAGGGTTAAAGGCGACACAAAAAGAAATTAAAAACGAATTAATAGCGACACAGAGGCAATGTCAGATGGTACGTGAGGGACTGACAATGAGGGTGGACGAGGTGACAGAGATAATGGAGACAAAGGACCGAGAGGTGAGGATGCACATAGAGACGGTCACGGTAGCCTTAGAGGACGAACTTGAGGAGACGCACCGGGAAATAAGAGGTGAAGCAAAAATTAGAGGAAGTGGAAGAAGAGGTGAGTGAAATTAAGAAGAGACGGACAGAAACTAAAAGAGAAATCCAGGAGGAGGTGATGGAATATGTGCAAGGTCGGTGCTCAACTCATAATGTGATGCTCACTAACCAAATAAAGAGTTTGCAGGTGGCAAAGGAGGTGCGGAGACGAGGTGCCAAGGTGAGTGGCGAAATATTCGGCAATGTATATGATGTGAGGAAAGCTTCAGTCGGCTTGGGGGTTGCTATGGATCCGGGTGTTCGTGAGAGGCCGTTGGTGAAGTGTGTGACAGGTCAGGTGTGCGAAAAAAGAGGTGTGCGAGAATGTCCGACCAGGGATGTGTGAGGAAAAAGGGGCGCGCCGACCAGTGAGTGTGCTGTCAAGAGTGAGTCGGTCGTAGCGCGTGGGCGAGGGAGCACATGGAAGCGCGGTGTGGTGAGTGTTACGGAAGGAAGTAACGAGAGAGTGTACACCTGTGGTGAGTGTTACAGAGGAAGTAACGAGAGAGTGTACGCCTGTGGTGAGTGTTACAGAGGATGTAACGGGAGAGTGTGCGCAAGAGTGTGCGCGAGAAAGGTGTGTAACGGACGGGTGCAAGAGGAAAGAGTGCGCTGTCGAGAGTAAGGGTGAGTGCGCTGTCAAGAATGGAGGTGAAAGTAGTGAGAGTGACACAGAGCGTGAGTTGGTTGTGACAGGTGAGCGAGGATGTACACCTGGAATGGAAGGATGCACACCTGGAATGGTAGAGCGTGTGTGGGAATGCACACTTGAGTTGGTCGTGAGGCACGTGGTTGGGTGTGCGAGTGAAAGCACACCTGTGATGGTCACAGAGGAGGTGACCGAGGAAGGGGCGCGAAGAGGTGTGTTGGTGAGGTGTGCGAGCGACGAATGTGTGCCAAGGTGTTCGGTGGTCAGGTGTGTGACCAAGTCTGTGAGCGGAATGAGTGTACCGAGGTGTGTAAGGAAAGGTACGAGGAGCATGGGAACAGCTGGAGGTATGAGCAAGAAAGGGGTAGCGTATGCGTGTCAGCATCCAGGTGAGGCATCGACGGTAACCGGGTTAGCGGTTAGAGCGACTTATAGCCGAATCGGGCCCTCGGTGCGTGCCGGGCTTCGCGTGCCGCGAGAACCAGCGGGGATCCGAGCCGCAGCGGGTTCGAAAGGACCGCCGTACGCGATCCACGCTGGGCCTCGCTTGGAACGGCCACGTCCGTGCTCCACTAGGCGGAGCGGGCAGCTCGATAGGAAGGGTCGTCATGGCGACCACTTTTTGTTGAGACGTGCCGGCAGGTCGAGATCGGGACATTGGATGGCTCCACGCCGAGGTGGTGCGTGGGATCTCGGCCCGGGTAAGCCCCCGTCCCTGCCCCGAATGCGGGACGTATCCAGCCGCTGGCACAAAACAACCCGTATTCATTGCTTGGCTGTACGAAGCCGAGCTTTAGAAGGGAATTGGCGCACCGAGAGGATCTAATAAGTAGACGGGTGATGAGGATAGTGTTTTGGCCCCGAAATTAGAAAAAAAAAGCAAATTTGATGATTGGTACGGTGATTAGCAGTAAATGACAAATTTTTGATTTGTTGGATTTGGACGAGCGAAATTGATAGTAGGACCTCCCCGATGTGGTGGGATGGCAACTCTGTCATCCCTCACAAACATGGGGGGGCAAATGCGCTATAGTTTATGGGGTGTATGGCAGTGAAAACTAGCCCGGGTGGGTTAGGATATCGTGTGTAGGGATCTAGCGAAGATGACATTAGGTAACGTTAAGGTTAGTTAGTGACAAGGATACCTGTAGTGGGGACGCAGGTAGATTAGTGTGGATGATAATGACGAGGGAGCGCAATAGTTTAAAGGGGCGACTGGGAAGCGCAAGTTTCAGAGGGGAGTAGTTAGCTGAGATGATGCCGTGTGTTTGAGGATTGAACAGGTGTGATTGCACAGGTGTGCAACGACAGGTGAATGGAGGACAGGTGTATGCAATAAATGGTATGGAGTATTGGAATGGATGGTCGTGGAGTGAGTATGGTGGAAATTGTGGAGTGGAGTGGATGGTGCGAAGGTGTGAATGGGGGAAGAGTGGACCCCCATCACGGATACCCGGGGCAGGTAGTGTAAGTGTTAGGTAGAGGGTACAGGTAAATTGTGGTTGGATATTGGCATCTGTGGTGCGGGTGAAAGAATGGTCTTTGGATGGGTGCATTAGTGTTGTGGAAATGGCTGGGCGTGTAGCCTGTTAGTGTGTGTAGTTGGTTTGGGCACTCCACCACTGTAAGGATGTCGGCCAGGTGAGGCCGCAGGTGGGCTCTGGGAGCCGGTAGTAGTTGTGTGGATGGGGCCCGAGGATCCGGAGGACGGACCCGGGTAGCCCAGTGCCAGAGGGCACCGAGTGGGGTGACAGAGCCAGGAGGGGCTTTCCCCAGTTAGTTAGGTTAGGGTGAGGAGCTAGGTAAGCTCGGGTGGCAACGGCAGTGGTGAAGGTGTGCAGGTGGGTAGACCTGCTGGGAGAGCTACACGTCGCAGCCCAGAAATTGTGCGAGGGCACCGGGAGATGAATCGGGGGAGTGAGACCCCAAATTGAGAAGCACCACAGTTTGGTCAATGGGAATTGGTTTTTAGAACCCATAGTGTAAGTTGGCCAATGGATTGGCGGGGAGAGACCCCGGGTAGTGTAAAGTGTGTTAATGTCATTTAGAAAGTAGTTAGGATGAAGGATCTCCTCGCACCATCTGCATCCACTCACCTGAGGTGACAGGTACTCCATGCCATGCCATGTTTTGATTATTTTTTACTGTGCAAATGTTTGGATTGTGAGACGCATCATGACGTGGGTGTGACATTGTGCTTTGATGTTCCATCTCTTCCTCCTTATGAGGATTGATGATGAATTTGGTGATGGCAAATTTTGAAGTAGAGGGATTGTGGAGACGAATTTGGTATAGGAGAAATATGGGGAAGACGTGACAGTAGTGACGAATTTGTAAATGGGTAGATTTTGTACATATGGGGTAAGGGCAAGGGTAGTGTAGGTGACAGGGGGGTGACGTACGGTAGGGACGAGCTTTCTCATTTCGCTCTCCGTACGCATTTCGCCTTGCATTGCCTTATTGATGTGTACCCTTGTGACCTTACCGCTCGCTCAATTGTCTCTTTTTGTCTCCCACATGACCTGTGCGCCATTGGGCGCCGAGGGGAGCGTGCGTGGGTCGGCCATTGTGCGCCCGAAATTCCCAGAACCAGCTGTCTGCATCGATGCACCACATTAGGGACCACATGCCTGTGGCCGAGCACCACTTATGGACTCCATGGGTTGGGGCATGGCCCCTCTGCTGGAACCGGCCATGAGGGCCCGAAATCTTGCTGGCGGACCTTGGCCACAGGGCACCGATGCCCCACAGGTGAACCACACGTAGTCGGCCCTGTGGGCCATAAATAAAGAAAATAAAAAGGACACATTGGGCACACTTTATTGCAAATAGGCCGCCAGTAAGAAAATGAAAGAATGACAACATCTGGAAGAACAAATAATGATAACCAGCAGAGGGAGCCGAAGAGCAAGAGATCACCTGCAGGGTTAGGGGTTGTTGATTTTATTTTTATTGAACATGCATTGAACACTGATGAACTATGGTGACTGCACCGATTGGTGCTTGAGGGTGCTTGTATTGGTGCGTTTTTGGGTGCTTTCATGGTGCGTCGATGCAGAGCAGACTGTCTCCCCCCCAGAAAGAACAATCACAGGTCCTGGGTTAGTCTTGTAAATAAAGTAGCGTCAATTGTAAATAATGCTTCCCACCGTCAGTGTATAGTTTGAAGACAATTCCGCAATTCGGTTAACTGTGGGCGTAAGTCTGTTAGGCAGGGTGCAATGGAGCAGCGGGACACATTTATTTATGTTTTAAAACTGTCGCACTCAGGGTCAGGTTAAAAGTAGAGGGAACTACACCTACGTGTCACACTAAATAAAAGTTGTAGGCCCGGGACGTGCCTAAGAGAAGGAGGGTGCAGTGTTGCGGATATGAGGCCTGTATTTTTTTGATTGTGTTGTATTGCGGTAAATTGGTGATGATTATTGTTTATTCTGCGCCCCCCTGCCTCCGGAGCTGTGTAAAGGTGAAAGGGCATCCCATAATTAGTCCACAAGCATACACGTCAGCCAATAATAGAATACCCCTGTTCGATAGTTATATCTTATTCTGTGTTTTAGAGTAAGGCTGTGTCTCCCATTAATTTAAGTACTCCATTGCACCAGTGAAAGAGAATAGATCCCCTTTCATTCCCATCCCCAAAATCTCCATTTCCCTTCACATCCCCTTTCGTCATTGCCGAGCCTCGATTTCCAATTACCTCCCCTCCAAAACCACCATTGAACAAGTGCTCGAGTCGGGGAAGAGGGGCGTGCCCGCCCGTCGTCATCAAGGGCGGAACCAGAGGGTCGCATGACCAACCAGGGCCGAGGTGAGCACATCGATGGGCGTGTCCTGAAGGCCGGCGGCTTGATCGCTGGAGGCGCTATAAAGGCGCGCGCGCAAGAGGCGTGAAGTAGAGTCAGTCAGTGGAGTCGGTGGTCAGTTGGTTGCGTTGGTTGCGGTGAGGAGTCGGTGGTGGTGGTCAGTGGTTGCGTTGGTTGCGGTGAGGAGTCGGTGGTGAGGAGTGAGTGGACCAAGAAAGAGTTGAGGGTTTGGACACCAACGAGTCAGACAAGTCCTGGGAAAGCACGCGACGTCCACAGCAGCCACAACAGCAGCTTGGGGCCTGAACGGCGGTTTTGAGCAAGGCCGTGAAGGAACGGCGGCTGCTAAACGCGCCGATCGTGCTGCAGGACCCCCTTGGACCTTCCTCTCCCTCCAGCCATCCACCTCCTGCCTTTCCACCCTTCTTGTGTACGTGAGTTTGTTTTGTTTGTTCTGTCCCTGGGTTAATTAAGTCTGTATAAGCTAGGATTTGCACTGTGTCACCTGCGTCTTATGTGTTGTAAATAAACTTGATTGCTCCTTTTTGCTTGTGTGGGTACAATAAATCCAATTACTCTTCTGTCCGTCTTCTCGTTTTATTCCTTTTCCTCTTTGCATTTCGTCGTTTTAGTCTTTTCCCAGATTGGGCAGCTGCGGTGCGATACGGCCAAAGTTCTGGGTGAATCGGGTGAGTCGGGGATCCTGTAACGGTCGCGGTTGGACCATCCGCTCGGCCCATCATAACATCTAAACCGCGATCAGTAACAATATATATATATATATATATATATATATATATATATATATATATATATTAGCAGAAGTACCCGGCATTGCCGGGCGGGGGAGGGGAGGGGAACGGGGGGGAGCGAGCCCCTTGGCAAAGCGAGCGATTTTTTTTTTCATAGCGTCATAGCGATTTTTTTTTCATAGCGTCATAGCGTCATAGCGATATATTTTTTTCATAGCGTCATAGCGTCATCACGTGATCACTCTGAGCGAATCAGCGCCCACCTGCTCTGATTCCGTTGATTCCGTGCGCTGAGGTAAATATGAATAAAAAATATGGATCGTCAAATATTTTGAGTTCGGCCATGTTCGTCCCACGCTCAATGGCCATGTCTATGTCAAATATCAAGCACGTAAGCCTCTCCGTTTAGGAGTCTATCGGTAACATCACACACACACACACACACACACACACACACACACACACACACACACACACACACACACACACACACACACACACACACACACACACACACACTGTGTTTTATATATATATAGACAAAAGTTAAATGTTTTTAACAAAAACAAAAGTTAAATTACGACTGGGATTACGGACAGTAAAATTACAGTTCAGTACTTCGTGTAACCCCCACGAGCATTCAGGAGAGCACGTACACGTTGAGGCATGCTGTTCATGAGATTTGCCAAGGTTTGGACAGGAATCGATTGCCATGCAGTGACAATAGTCTGCTGCAATTCACGCACAGTGGTAGGCTGCTGGTCCAAGTTGTCGATTTGACGCGTTAATTCTGCCCACAAGTTCTCTATCAGATTCATATCCGGGGACATGGCAGGCCACTCCATATGCTCTACACCACGGTCAGCAAGAAAGTGTTGGATCATGCGAGCACGATGAGGCCGTGCATTGTCATCTTGGAAGACAAAGTTTCCTCGAAAGGCTGCAAGAGCAAATGGAAGCAATGTTTCTTCCAGAATGACCCTGTACTTGAACTGGTTCAGGTTTCCATTCAGAACAACCAGGTCAGTTTTGCCCCCTGCATGAAAAGCAGCCCAAACGGTCACCCCACCACCTCCAGCTTGGACTCTTGGCACTATACAATCTTCGTTGTGGGCTTCATGCACTTGTCTGCGCACTCGGACGCGGCCAACTTGACGATAGACCAGGAATCTAGACTCGTCACTGAAGGTCACGTGATTCCAGTGTCCTGGCTGCCATTGACGGTGCTCTCTGGCCCACTGCATTCGGCGCTGGCTGTGTTGTCTGGTCAGGCGTGGCTTTCTCAGGGGACGCCTGGCACGATAGCCTGCTTGAACCAGTCGTTGGTTGACTAGCCTTCTGGATACAGGCAGATTTGTCAGTTGCTGCCACTCAGCCCTAAGCCGATTAGCTGACTTGGTACGGCCATTGCAGATAACCGGTGCAGCTGGCGATCATCTCTCCTTGTGGTTCTGTGTGGACGTCCTGGCCTCGGTATTGGAGTAGGGACATCCCTCTGAGCATTTCGTTTCAGGATCTTTGACACCTGACCTTGAGTGATGCCATACTGCCGAGCAATAGTACGCTGTTTCATGCCGTAATTTCGTAAAGCCACCACTCCATGACAAACAGCATTGTCAAGTTGACGGACCATCTCCAGAGGAAGCGGCAATAACTTTTGGAGATGTGCAGCAGTTGTTTTCCACTAATACAGAACGCAACAACCCTTGTATACCCGACTGTGAAGCCAATCATCAAATGCACCTGTCCGTACATTTTGCCACGCCATCTGTGATATAATCCTGTTGTTGACTTCTTGCTGCGACAGACAATCAGTGACATGGTTCTTTTAACAAAGAAATCACCAAAGTGTAAAAGAAACTCACCAGATTGATATGTTGAGTTGAGAAAGTACACCCAAGTCAAGAAAAAAAAAAAATTCCATATTAAATGCTAAGTCTGTGTATATATATATATATATATATATATATATATATATATATATATATATATATATATATATATATATATATATACGTATATATATATATATATACAATCTATGTACTGTATGTTTATATATCAACGTAAAAAGCATAACAAATAGAAATACATTATGGCATATACCTAGGTGTTGGTTTCCGAATTCTTCTTTACGTTCCAGACTGCAGATGTCACTTATTCTGATTCCAAACACACGGTCATCATTTTCTGTTTGTCCAATGTCACTCGTGTTTGATACGCGTGTAGTTTCCATAAAGCTCAGCTTCTCAGCACAGCTGGAGAGTTCCTGACTCACAGCATTGAGCATCGAGTACAAAATATTCACGAGATTGGAGCCTTCAGGCCGGACATCGGACATCTCCCAGGAAGATCCCACAAAGCTGCGAAGCTCAGCGTACACTGCAAAGGGACATTTCTGTTTGATGAGAGAGAAAAGTTCAGCTCTCACTGTGTCCGACTCCACGCATGCTTGGAGCACCTCTCTGCTCTCAATGCCAAGCTCTGTGATCATAACTTTGGCCGTTTTTTCTCTCAAACCCTGGGTCTGCAGCCATTTTTGGAAAGTCTTTGAAGGAGCCATATTCTGTAAGGGACACATCATGTGAGTACTCCAAACAATAATTCCCTTTTGGACATACGTCAATGTTTTAAGAGATTTTAAGAACTGTCATATTTTACAGATATTTGTCATTTACAGTGCCTTCAGAAAGTATTCACACCCCTTGACTTTTTTTTTCACATTTTGTGTTACAGCCTGGTCAGGTATTTTAAAGTCAATTATTTTGTAAAAAATTCTAAAAAAGAAATTCCACTTTGACATTATGGGGTATAATGTGTAGATCAGTGACAAAAAATCTCAGTTTAATCCATTTTTATTTCAGGCTGCAACACAACAAAATGTGAAAAAAGTCAAGGGGTGTGAATACTTTCTGAAGGCACTGTAAATTATGGCATGCATGGTATTTGCTTTTCTGATTTTAAAGTTGTACAAAGTGGCTAAAAAAACACTTAAAGGTGTGCCCATCATGGCCGTATCATGTGCACACACCTATGATAACTTTGTCTTGTATATGCAAGGTAAAGGAACAGGTAAGGCTGATGGATAAATCTGGCAATAAATACCTCACCAAATGGTCAAAATGACAAGAGGGAAAACGTACAAAGAAATGAAAAACAACTTTAACAAACTTTGTGTGAATAAAAGTTATAATTTACAAGGCTTAAGGAACTACTTCCATATAGACATTGCACATAAACATGAGACGAGGAGTGCATTTTAGTTTTTGGGGGGAAAGAAACTGTTCTTTTACCACTCCTCCTGCACGCTGGTATCCTCCTTTCTATCTCCCATTCAAGAGTTCCAAGTTCAATATGTGGATGGTCTCCTTCTTTGTATCAGAAAATATAAGATGATTTGCAGACAACCCATCATTGGTGAACACAGCTTCCTGAGCATGCTTGTGTCTGTGTGTGTGTGTGTGTCATTGGTTATCTCCATTGCGGGTTTCAGAAGGTCAAAGGGAGCCCTCCCTGGTCTCAAAGTATCCACCTTCATGTGTGCATGCTCACATATGCACGTACAGTCACGTGAAAAAGTAAGTACACCCCATGTAAAGTTTTGACTTTTTCAACATATAGCTATTTGATCTTCATTTCAACAATATTGATCGATAAAGGTGATATAATACAACAAATATCATGAAACATTTACATTTTGTAGTCCATTGTATAATTTAAATAAACATGAATGCAAATTTCACATGTGGAAAAAGTAAGTACACCCCTACATTTATCACTACTTCAAATACCTAAAATTAGAATCAGGTACACCAGCTCAGGTGCAAATGATTAGAACATCGTTTGAGAGGATCTTGGAGGAACCCGTCTTATTTAAACCTGACATTTAGTTTGCTCTTTGTTGTTGAAGTGTGCAGCGTCACCATGCCCAGATCAAAAGAGCTCTCTGAGGCCTTCAGAAAGAAGGTTATAGATGCCTACGAGTCTGGGAAGGGATTTAAAAAGATCTCCAAACAATTTGAAATCAATCATTCGACTGCCCGGAAGATCATCTACAAGTGGAGAAGATTCCAAACAACTGCCAACTTGTTCAGGCCAGGCCGCCCCAGCAAGTTCAGCCTGAGAGCAGACCGCAAGATGCTGAAAGAAGGCTCTAAGAACCCCAGAATGTCATCACGGGACCTACAGGTAGCTCTTGCCACTGTTGATGTCAAAGTGCATGAGTCTACCATTAGAAAGAGGCTGCACAAATTTGATCTACATGGGAGGTGTGCCAGGAGGAAACCTTTGCTGTCCAGAGAGAACATCAGGGCAAGACTAAAGTTTGCCAATGAACACCCAGGCAAAGACCAGCACTTCTGGAACAATGTGCTCTGGACAGATGAGTCAAAGGTAGAGCGATTTGGCCACAGTACCAGAAGACATGTTTGGCGAAAACCAAAGACAGCATTTCACCACAATAACCTGATACCAACTGTAAAGCATGGTGGTGGAAATATTATGGTTTGGGGCAGCTTTGCTGCATCAGGGCCTGGGCAGCTCACCATCATAGAATACACTATGAAACATTTCCTCCATCTGCAGCTCCCTCTGTGCACACCTTACACTTGAAAGTAGCTGCCACACTGGTTAATGACCCTCTCAAACCACTACATTTTTGATGAACCCACTCAGCGCACATTGAATGGAATTCACTCCGACACCCTTCCTGCACACAGCACACGGCCACTTCCCAGTTCTTTCCACCTCACCACATGCTTTACCATTGCCATCACCTTTGTTTTTCCAATATTCACCTTCAGACCTTTTGTCTCCATACATTCCTTCCACTTGTTCATCTTCTCCTTCAGTCCATCCATACTTTCCGCAATCAACACCAGATCATCTGCATACAACAACTCCCACGGCAAACCCTCCTTTACGTTCCGAGCCAGCACCTCCATCACAGCTACAAATAGTAGTGGACTTAGTACCGACCCCTAATGCACTCCCAACTTCACCTCAAACTCACCACTGTTCCCGTCCTTCGTCCTTACAGCTGTGCGCGCTCTTTTGTACATTGCCATCACAACTCTGATCAACCATTCCTCCACTCCTAACTTCCTCAATGCCCATGTCACTACTTCACGTGGAACCCTATCGAATGCTTTCTGCAGATCAACAAACCCAAGAAACAACTTCTTCCTCTTCTCCATGTACTTCTCCTGCAACTGCCTCACAATAAAAAGCACGTCTGTCGTTCCTCTTCCTGGCATAAATCCAAACTGCATTTCGTCGATCTTCACTTTCTTCCTTATCCTCCTCTCCAACACCCTTTCCAATACCTTCATTCCATGCTCCAATAACTTTATCGCTCGATACAAGCCACAGTCCAGAGGGTCACCTTTCCCCTTGTATAGAGGGACGAGGGTACTCAGTTCCCAATCCACTGGAATGCTGCCTTCTTTCACCACCAGATTGCAGATCTCTGTCATTCTCTTCACACCCCAATTTCCCGCTGCCTTCAACATATCTCTCACAACTCCCGTCGGCCCTCCCGCTTTTCTATTCTTCATTGCTTTTATCGCTTCTTCAACTTCCTTCTCGGTTATCTTCTCTGCCGGTCCGAAAACTGGGTTACTCTCTATGTTGCCATCCCATTCATTCTCTGCATTCAACAGTATTTCCATATGTCTCTTCCATCTTCCTTTAATTCCATCTGGGTCCACTACGATTTGTCCCACTTCATCCTTTAAGCAACTCACCCCCATCACATCACACCTCTCTTTCGCTATTTGCTTTGCAGTCCTGAATACCGCTCTCTCACCCTCTTCCCAATCCACGCGTTCTCCGAACATTTTCCTACATGCCTCCTGCGCCTTTGCTATCTCTTTCTTTGCAGCCTTTTGTGGAGCAATGTACTGACCACTTAAATGTACTGACCAATTAAACTTCATCTTTCGTTGACTTCTAACCATAACGACAATATGGCAGAACTTTGGTCAGCAGGGAAAGAGGCCAAGCTCAAAGATTTGTGGCGGGGTCAGACTGCTCATATTGCTATTATCAGAAAATCATATACAAAGCAGAATACCAAAAACACAAAAGTTACAGTGACTATCTCTGCAGCTGAGATGAGGCTCCTGAATGTCATGTCTCTCGTTGCTATCCAAGAACAGACATGCTCCACTAGCTCATTAAAGAGTGTTGGATGCATCCTCTGAAAGTCAGCATAAGAGCACTCATTGTCTGCAGCAAGTTTCATGAGCAAGTTCTTTGAATGCTCCTTGAGCAGGCCTTCTCCCTGCTGAGGGCTTCATCCACAGCCACTTCTTTCTCCTGGCACGCAGCCCGCGATGTACCAGCACTCGTGCCAAAGCAGCATTGCTCAGAGCTTACACTCTTCTCAATTACCTCTGCCTGCATTTCTTCTTCATCGCCATTTTGTTTTCAAACAACGGTGTCATCGACAGTGGCGTAGAGTGTGGCAGTCTTATCAAGATTCGTCGCTGAACAAGATTTGTCGCTGAACAAGATTCGTCGCTGATGGTCTTGTTGCGTTGCATTGGTGAAAGTTGGCTTGTGTGTGGTGACCTGTTTTTATACACTCAAACATCTTCGTGTTTGTTTCAATCAATTTCTCTTCTATGACTGACTGAATCATCCTGTTTACAGACCTGACACAAACTGTGAGTTTCCCCATTGTTGCTGTGCTGAACCCACGGGAATATTTCACCAACTCCTCCCTGAATCGAGATTTGCACGTTTCCATTTATTTGCAGCTGTGCCCAGACCTGCAGCATATTGAAGAGTTTAATTTTGCAAACATCTACAGAATTTGAAAGCTTATTAACTGTAAGTCGATTGTGCTTGCATTTTGCAGGCAAATAAATAAGTCAATTGAATTTAAGAATGAGTGAGTGAGTAGTATGAGCTCTGTATTTATGTGCAGGCCAAGATACACCCCTCTCCGAGATGAGGAAGCGAGGCACCGCCAGCCAAGTTTTGTTTACATATATTTTCGGTTACGGATAGTTTTGTGATTTTTTTCCCTGAAATTGTGGCTTGGAATTGCATCAGTATACCAAATTTCAACTTTCTAGCCTACCTAGAAAATGCTAAAAATTTATGACGGAAGTCTTGCATATTTTGGACGGATCTCCCAGTATAGAATGACCAAAAGACATTTTTCAGCCAGACATTCATCATTGACTGGAACAGCTTCCTGGATTTTGTCATACAAGCTCGATCGGTGAATTATCTGCATTATAAAAGGAGCTGTGTCTGTTTGTTGTGCTACATCTTGAGAACAGATTAACGGATTTCAATGAAACCAACAGTGGATTGTGGGAACTTCCAGGAAGGGTTGCGATGCAAAAAAAATAAAAAAGGGAAGGTTTGTGTGCGGCACACGTGGCGAAACTGCAAACGCCAACTTGCGACCCCCTTCCCTCTCTCTCACCATACCTCCTCCATATCCCCCTTTCCTCTCTCCCCCCCCCCCCCCCCTTCCCTTAATATTCCCGTCAGTGAAGCGACGGGTGGCATTTGCTGGTGTCTTTTAAAAACACTGGACATGTTTCTTTGTAGTAAACTATAAACTCCAGTACAAATTTGTTTTAACTCATTTTTTGCATACAAAGTCGAGGCTCGTGGAGGAACTAGAACATAGAATGGATGAGAACGTAGCAGAACAAAAGGAACCACACTTACAGCTGGGTTGAGGGACAAAATGAAAATAGAGGGATGTGGGGAAGAAAGAGGGGAGGACACATGGGTGAGATGATGGATAAAGCCGCAAACTCTCAGGAAGGAAAAACTTTGGAAAAATAAATTTGAAAAAAGGTGGACTTGGGGCTTGGGGGGCAAAGATGGGGGGGGGGGGGGAGGGGGGGGGGGAGTTAACAGGGTAAAAAAAAGAAAAAAGGATGACAGTTTAAACTCGAATTGATGGCCACATCCAAGGATGCATTGAGTTTCTTTTTTAATATAAAGCCATTATGGTGGAGATGATAAGCATGTACTTTTCTTGCTTTCAACTTTTTCTGGAGATGCAAGGTATATCGGGAGATGGGGAGCTATAGTACGAAACGATGCCAACCCCCTTCTCATTATATTAGCCCATCCCTCGCGATTTTGCAATCACTTGTGTGTGTGTGTGTGTGTGTGTGTGTGTGTGTGTGTGTGTGTGTGTGTGTGTGTGTGTGTGTGTGTGTGTGTGTGTGTTGTGTGTTTGTCTGTCCGGGCCAAAACTGTTTTTACAATTTGAATTTTTTTGTCATCATATTTTCAACATAGCTTTATTATGAGAATACGGAAAAGTCAAATTACTAATTTAGTCAAAAGGTCAAAGGTCAGCGTCACATGAAATCGTCAATTTTCATCACATTGACTTGAAATTTAAAGAATTTTCATGTTGGGTCACTGCATCGGTTCACCAATCAAAAGCTAGAAGCCGATTGTTGTTGTTTTTAGGCCAAGTAAAAAAACAAAAAAAATGTTTCTCGTCCCCGCCCGCTTCCTTTTTGGTCGCCGCCTACTTTTATTTACTATTTAATACTATTTTTTTTTAAATATATACTTGTTTAAAAAAAAATCGTTTTGCGAAGAAACGGGCGTTTGCTGATCGTATCTTGTGCATTGATGATCTGAACTATTATGGATCTCGCCCTCTAACGGAACTTCCTGGTTAATACATGCTAGGCTTAACGCAGACACTTTGTGCTAAAGACAGTCAATTCTCGCAGCGGTTGTGCACTGGGCAAATGCAATTTACGTGTAAAAATCTTGCATTTCATACTTTTAATGGTACAAATTTGAGTAGGGAATATGACGATATTCGTGTGTGTAAGCATACGTTCGTATGTTAAAACATATATTTATTTGCTAATTTGGAAATGAAATTGCAGGCCTTTCGGTAACAATCAACACTGGCATGTTTCACATTACATTGGACAAACGATAGAGTCTTTATAGGCTAGTGGCCAAATGAGGTTTTGGGTGGCATACCCCTACCCAAGGGAGAACAAGTCACAACCTATTTTTTCTTGAAGAGGGATGTTTGGGGAGTTAGAAAATCATGGTTGTGAACCTGAGATCATTGCACAACATTTTGAAAATCACGTTTACATATGTACCACTGCAGACTGCAAAAATGGATTTAATCGCCACAGATTTTGGCTCATATATTTGTTAATACTGGTGCTACAAACACAAATTTGGTACCAAAATGTGCGGAATGATGACATATATATCTGTAAAAACCATTTGTGATGTAACAAAGGCTTTTGTGTGACCTACAGGCAAAAATAGTGGAATTTTACTCAACAAATCAGCTTCGGGTTTACCAATAAATATCAACAAAAACATTAATTACTTCAAAAATATTGGACTTGCAGTCATACTTGTTACATCAACATAATCCAAGTTTATTTACCCTTTGAAAAATATATCTAATGATATAATTGTCACTGAAATGATATAGTTATAACTGAAATCATATGTCGCCCCACTAATGCTGACCGATAGAAATCCCGAAGCAGATATGCAACATGAAGAATTGACTTAAGATTCTGACACAATTGTGAAAGTGACTTTTATAGACATCATGTTGATATAAGCTATTTCACATATGACGATAATGAATTCATAACATGCACTGTAACTTATGTACATCTATTACATGAAGTAATACATGTAATACATTTAAAAGTTCAGTCATGCTCTTCATCAGTGCTGTCGTCAAAGACAACAGAATCATCAACATTTGGACAATCGTCTGCACTACACGAGCAGAATTCAGTGCAGGTCAGTCCTGCAGAGATACAATGACATGTTCTGCTCTGCCTACAGTCATCGTCGGTGCAGTAGAGATGCGTGAGATCTCGAACCTCCCTTGGGGCTGCATCCTTTTGGAACATGACAGGCTCAAGTTTGTTGTCTCTGACCTGCCATCCATTACCATCGGGGTTCCAAAGTACAGGCTTCGCTACATGGCTGTGGGTCCATATCGCCACCTGGTAATTTGCTCGCTTCAGATGTTGTTCGAAAGCATCGTCTGTTGGTGGGAAGAGAGATGCCTGTTTGTCACTTGTGCAGGCATAAACATAACGAAGTTGGTCGAGTGTGTGACTTGACTTTGAACCATACAACGACAGAGCATATTTTGTGGCAGTGCTGACGACATTGGTTGTATCTCTGGTTTGGCCTAACCGTGACAGTGGTGCCAAGTGTGCAATGTTTTGCTTGAGTTTCGAATATGCAGTGCGTTTCCCGACTTTGAACAGCGAGGAGGTTGTGTCACAGCCACTTATAGCATGTGATGCTGGCAAGCAACTTGACGTATCCTGACCGATGTCGTCCGTTATTCTGCTGACAGGAATGAATCTCTGACGATTCGTTGTTTTTGTACAGTGACCTGCATTCATGTACACTTTGGTGTCCCCAAACATGCCTTTCCCACAGTAATAGATGAGTAGGACCAACACGTCAGTGTCATCACATCGTACAATGACCCTTGAGTGTGCTCTGGCGAGATGGATAGCATGTAGCAGGAGCCGTGTGTCAGCCTCCCCATGTGTGCTGAACAATTCAGGTAGTTCCCGGATGCCTCTATGATATAAAAACCACCTTTAGAGGCCATTTTTCCCCGCAAAGCGGGGGTTGGCCTTTTTCGGGAACCGTGGTTGTTGTTGTTTTTTGGTCCCCTTTTTGAAGCGATGTTTTACGGCCGGATGCCCTTCCTGACGCCAACCATTTTTGCCGCCTTTAACGACAAACAGGGAATTACCAGTGAACTGGTACTCAATTAGCCGACCTCGGAAGGATGACAGGCTGAGTCAACCCCCCTGGCGTCAACCTCTATGATCCACAACTTTAACTAGCAGGCCATCGTTAAAGCCTCCTGCCAGTGTGACACATTGGTTTTCCTCAAGCTGCAATTGGGCGGCTACTGTCAAGTAACTGCAGAGGAAATCGGCAAGCGCTGATTTGTTTGTGGTGTTCTTCAGGAACTTCCTGTAGTTTGGAACTGTGCGTTGTCCATCGATGACATATCTGGGTGTTGACTCTCCACCAGTGCGACGTTCTCTTTCCAGCTGCCTGATAGAGAGTGGTACATCATACCTGTCAAAAACCAATGTAACTGATGTCACACCTTGGTTACTAGCAAGCAGTGACTGAATCTTCTGCATTATGGTACGTCCGAGATCGTCAAATGTGTCAAACTGGGCTTCATCAAGTGCCTGAAGTAGTGCCATCCCATCAATGACATAAGCAGTATCATGTTGGTCAGAGGGTTCGAGCACCTGGACTTCCTCGCAATTAGCTTCTAACTTCTTTGCCAGATCCGCCTTGTTGGTTTTTCGCATTGTCCCATCATTGTTGAAGAGGGACGGTGGCACAGGAGCCAGTTCATGTGTCAGGACTTGTTCCAGACTGACATCGCGTTTCTTTGAGACAGCAAGCAGCCGCCGGAAAAGTACTTCTGAATCCACCATCAATTTATCTCGTTTGTTGGCCACAGTGGTCATTCAATTCATGGCAGCCATCTTGGAAAAAAATAGCAAAAAAAATGAAAATAGTAAATAGTAAGGGCCTCCCTCCTCCTTTTTCAAAAAAGTCCGGAGAAATTTTTTTTTTTTTTACTTGGCCTTATATCAAAAGGTCAAAGGTTAAGGTTGCATAAAATCGTCATTTTTCATCCGATTGACCTGAAATTTTAAGAAGTTTCATATTGGGTCACCGAATTGGTTCACCAATCAAAATCTAGAAGCCGCTGGTTATCTTTAGATCAAAAGGTCAAGGGTGCATAAAATCATGTTTCGCATTTGGAAGACGTCTGAATACAAAGACAAAGAGGACACGCTTTGCATTATCGAATGCTTTCTCGGTTGTAATCAATCTATCTAGCCGTTCGTGCACACATAAATACATGACTCTTCATAAACTTTCTAAAAATATATAATCAATCAAAGGAATCATTTTCGATCCTCACCAAACACAATCCGAGTACTAACCCGCCAAATACGATTCTCGGCACAAAAGAAACTTCCACCAGCATTAATAATAGGATTAGCACACTGATCTCCACGAAAGTATAATTAACATAACACGACACTAAATTATTTCTTACAATCGGACAAGCCGAATTTGCTACAACGTAATGCTCGACGCTTGACGAATTAAAAAATAACAGTTTTAAACTTGTACATCCGCTAACGCGATGACGTAATGTCTTTGTGTGTCTGACGCTACGCCTACAGGATATATTGCAGTAAACAATGGTTCCAGATCCTTCTTAACAAAGGGTTTATTTTTGGCAATACCACTAACAATAAACATCACATGATTCGAATTCGAAAATGTTGGAACGTGCAAGAGAGAGAGAGGGCAAACGGGAATTTTTGGAAAAAGAAAGATACCGGGAACGCCCCTCGGGGGGTAGCACTGGCGCGAACTATACTATCATGGCCATAACATGTGTACAATTACTGATCAACTAAAATATGGGAAGGATGATTTTTTTTTTTAAACAATTACATGGTGGTGTGTCGCTACGCCAACAATCGTGACAATGGTATAGTTAAACTTTTAAAATCACATTGCTCAATCAACCCGACTGAGAGTTGGAAATATAATTTATTACTTACAGCACGTGATTTTGTGCAGTGCAGTATTGATATCCCCTCTATTTTACCTACGCCACCGATGGTGGACCGACGTTACGTTTTCACGTTGATTCGTAGCGGAACACACCCATTCCGAATATCAGAAGCCAGGGGTTCGATTGGGAATTGAATCCATTTATGTGCAACCGTTAAATTTTAAATATTAGTGAAACTCCCGTGGGAAGAGTGGTTTTAAAATTATCTCAATAAAGCCATTACCGATGACGTAGCAAGCAGCCATACAAAGAGGATGTAAATTGTATCAAAAAGCGATGCTTTTCGGTCTATATAAATCTCTATAAACCTCAATAATTCATCCTAATTTTATTGAATATTATATTTATTAGTATTATAAGCTAGGATTTCTCTAAATTACTTTCTTTAGGAAAATTTGAAACAGTGTGGCCTTCGGAATCATTTAAGGCGGTGTATACGCACAATCATTATTATCATGGTCCTTCACGAGATAATATATGAGGTGGTGTGGTCAGTGGTATATTGCAGAACTTGACGTGTGTGCCGACGTGGTGGTTCAATGAAGGTCGTCTTTCCCCCCACCAATGCCTGTCCAAGTTAACTTTGAACGACTGGACCGAGATAGCTTCCACAAGTCACAACGCCTTTTTCCACAACAGTGCCCCCTTGTCGTTGGGTCGTGCCTTGGAGTGAAAATGTGCTCTGGATCCAGTTTGAAAATTCCGTGCAATATTTGGCCCACCAATGGCAATAAAAAATTACATTTCCTAAAATTGTAATTAATCGACACAACAAGAAGGTAAAAATTGATATTGCACGTATATTGCCTGGTACATGACGTCATTGCCGAATCCTTTCGTTTAATTCCTTCATATATGCAATAATATTCGCAGTTGTAGTAATTCGCTGAATTAATCCGATAATATATTACGTACTTTAAAATTTTTTCACATTTGCTGTTGAACCCTTCAGCAGTAAGCAGCTTAAGAAATGGAAATTGATTGAGTATATCACATTACTTTATCAGCTCGGCTGGTGCACCTGCACCTCCTTTTTTACAGTATAGGTTTTAGTTGACATCACTTCCTCGATAAAAACACCGAAAATCCAACTCGAGCTAAAAAATATTTATCAATCTGTAAATTTGATAAAATTACGGCCTCTAATACCATGAGCCAGGAGAACCAATCAGAACCAGCGAGAAAGGGCGTGACATAGTCTTCACCTCACGTGACTTCCCAATTCCCATCGTCCCTTTTGCGAAGCTGGTTCTTGTGGTGAGTGAGCTTTCTTTTTTGCTGCGCTTTCAATCCAATTGAATCCGATGTCATTTAGCACATTTTGCATCTTGTTTGTTCGCTGAGACTTGATAAGCACTCCCTTTTTGTGTTTTAGCTTTGGTTTTGGCGGCATGAGGGCTAAGGTAAGCGTCTATTGAGAGGTTGTGCCTGCATTGTAGGCCTCGACTTTTAAGTAATTTACTTAATTTTTTCCCCTGTCTGATTTGTTGAGTAAGTAGTCTGATGTGTTAATGCATTGTTTCCTTTTGTTTTTTCAACAGTGGCGGAAGAAGCGTATGCGCAGGTATGAGCGGGCTATGTTCGTCGTGTTAAACGTGCACAATGACTGAGTCCTCGTGGGCGGTCGCGGATATTTTCCCGTACAAACTTGCGATTGCGTTATTGTTAGTGAAGTAATTTGATAACGCCGACTAATTAGTTTTTTTTATCCTCGACGTCGACGCTGATTTCGGTTGGAATTGTCGTTACTTGATCACGTGTGCGATGAAATCTCCCCCAAGCACGTCTCATTTTCCTCCGAAATTTGCGAAAGCATGTCTCCCTAAAACTAAAAGTTTCAGATATTAGAATGTGACAATTGACATTTTCCACGTGTGAATCCCTCCTGTTTGTACCTTTAATTTGATTTTATTACCTGAGGTAAAACGTGATTACCTGATTGTTACCTGATTTGATTCGATCTCTGAATTTCACCACCTATTGTTCTAAATGATATATGAACACACGTGGTCACACCTGCACTTCCAAGGTCCTGGCCAAGGGGTGGGTGGGAGAACTGCAAGGTGACCATTTTGTTTCTGCATCCATTACACGGTTGATGGGATTCTGAATTATAGCGGGGAATGGATATTAAAAGGTGAAAGGGGATTCTGAATTGATGAATTGATTGTAGCTGGGAAGGAATATTAAAAGTTGAAAGGGCAGTAACTTCCCGCTTTGTTGGTCTGTGAAAGGCACGAAACCACCCATTTCTAAACCCGGTGTCTGCTGCTACACCGCAAACAACGCCGGGCACCCAGGGGCTCTAAGCCTTTGTGACAATGAAAAGCAGCCTCAGCTTTATCAGTGTCTAGGCTGGCAATAATTGTTAGCAGGTGTAACAGCTCACTAAGCCACAAGTTGTAGTTAACATTTAAAAAATACTTTACTAATTTTTAAAATCTCTTTTTTTTTCTCCTTTGAAGTGCTTCCTGTATATTTCCCATGTAGAGGATATTTTGCATTGTCATAAGATTTTGACTTCTTGAATTTGCTGCACCAGTTAAACAAGTGGATGAATGGGATGCATTACCAAGTTGTGCACATTATTTTTATTTTCACAATTGACTTTTGAAGGTCCACTGTGTCCACAGTACATAACTAGGCCGCCATTTTTTATTTTTTTTGAAACGCTGTACAAGTCCATGTCGAACTTTGACAATCCTGGTGTTTTGTTTTAAGTTTTTATCCAGTTACATGTAGTAAAAGGGAACTCGCAATGGTGATTGGGTGTTTGGTCACATTGGTGTGAACTGGTTGAGACTGAGTGATGGAAATGAATGTAGAAGGAAGTAGAGGACGGGGAAGACAGAGAAAGACTTGGCTAAAGATGGTGGAAGAAGAAATGCGGGCAAGTGGGTTAACAAGGGGAGATGCAGAAAATGGGGCAAAATGGAGAAGATTGTCATGGGGACCGCAAGGCTAACCCCCGTGCTAGCAGGGAAAATGGCCTTAAAATACATGTTGGTGTGAACAGAAAATTACAAGTTCAAATATATTTTTTATTTGGCATCATTGTGCCTCACTTGGATTGAAAGCGTTTAAATACTGCATTGGAATAGCTTCCCGAGCCAAGGTATCTGGTGCTTTAAGTAAGCTGCTGTCCAATGCCTCTGCATTTTCATGCCTGGGATTGACTCCGTTTTCAGGTTGAAGCGCAAACGCAGAAAGATGCGTCAAAGATCCAAGTGATCTTACGACTGAGGAGGTCGCCTTTGTGCAGCGCAGAGCAGCAAACAACATCTGCAACTGGACCAACATCTTTACACCTCTGTGATGTCAAAATGCCCCTCTGACCCCCATAACCCCACAAATGTTCGATCTGCTCACCTGCTGGTGTTTGCTTGCATTTTGAGGATTAGTAAAATCGATCAACATATGCTTTTTGCTTCTGTTGTGGTTATTGAATGGATGGCAGTCGACTTCACTTTCTCAGTTTTTGTACTGTTTCTGACATTGGAATTGAGTAAGGGGGCATTTGCATCCTAAATACTGCTTTGCCTTTCTTTCAAGGGCATAGTTCATATGTTTAAAGGATTGCAGGAGTTGTTTTGGAGAGGAAATTTGTCAGGACATTTGACATGTAGAGTTCCATATTTTTATTTTATAAAACAGCTGTCTTTACTTGAGACCATGCATCACACTTGCCAAGCCATACAATATATCCTGCAATGGAGAATTGGGTTATGTGAGAACATCGAAGGAGTTTGGAAAGAAGTGAAAATGTTCTTTGGGTGCGAACCAAAAATTGGATGGGTGTGAGATTGCAAGCAACTCTAACAGACTTGAACAACTGTCGGTATTTAAGATGGAAATGTAAACAGCCACATGCTTGAATCTCATTTTGAGTTTTGCACAAAATTATTAAATACAACAAACAACAACATGCATTTTAAGGCCATTTTCCCTGCTAGAGCGCGGGTTCGCCTTGTGGTCCCCATGACAATCTTCTCCATCTTGCCCTATTTTCTGCATATCTCCTTGTTAACCCCCTTGCTCGCATTTCTTCTTCCATCATCTTTAGCCAAGTCTTTCTCTGTCTTCCCCGTCCTCTACTTCCTCCTACATTCATTTCCATCACTCTTCTCAACCGGTCACTTTCATCCTTCCTCAACACATGACCAAACCATCTCAACCTGTTCCTCTTCACAGCATCCATCACAGGCTCTATTCCCATCATCTTTCGCAATTCATCATTTGTCTTCCTCTCTCTCAACGATACTCCGCACATCCATCGAACCATTCGCATTTCCACCCTTTCCAACCTTCGTTGCTGCTTTACATTCATTACCCATGTCTCGCTCCCATAAATCATAACACTTCTCACACATGCAGCATACACCTTTCCCTTCAGCTTCAACGACACTCCCCTCCTCGTTAGCACGCCACTCAGTTCTCGAAACTTCTTGCATGCACATCTCACTCAAAATTATTAAATACATTGCAGTTAAACCTTACACTTTTTACAAATATAAATAATTCTGAAAAATTGTCAATTCAGTGACAACAGCTGGTTTGCTGACTCGTGCTCTTTTGAAGAACCTTGTCTGGAGATGGTACAGGAGATTTGTTCTTTATATCTCGAGCTGAAAATAAAATAAGCAATTTAGTGTGGTTAATTATCGCCAGAGTTCCCGATGTGGCATACAGGTCTACTTCAAGGTGGTATATGAGCATACCTAGTGTACATCTGAAATGGCCTGCAAGTTTACTTCCCAAGGTAATGTGCATTTCGACTTTCGAGTTCCTTTCGTATCAGTTGCCCATTCCACAGTTACTCGTCTTTATGGTAAAAAAAAAAAAAGAAACGATTAGTTTTTGCTCATTATACCTGGCAGTTCACACCAGCAGAGGCCATTTTTTCTGGTCCTCGGAGTTTATCAAATTTTTATTCATTCCTTTGCATTTTTATTTGAAGATCCACAATCTAGTTTCTTTGTGACCCTGTTGCCACTTTCGTTTCTCGTACGCAGCGCCTGGCTGCTGGTTGCATAATTTCTGGGGTCATGACTACCACTGTCTGATGTGAGGGCAAATGTATTTTGTCAGGTTATTGGCAGGGAGTGGCCCTACATTTCAAAAGATGGTGTTGGACTGAGCTACAAATGAATGCTAACAGTATAGCCAGCTTCACATCCCATTCGAAGTTGACACATTGATCCAATTATCATGCTGAGCTCCTTTTTATGCAAGATTGTGATCATTTTGGAACTTTTATTACGTATGCAAATAATCGGAATTTCTGACCTCTCTCTCTCCTCCCTCCAAACCACTTCCTTACTAATTGTTAACCGACGTCTCTCCCCTACCCCTTTCTGTGGACGTAATAAATAGATCACCGTTTTTGCACAAGACAGTTGGCATCAAGTCCCCGAAAATGACTTTACTCACTCGCTTAATCTTATCACGTGTCGACATTAAATAAACCGCATAACATTAGTTTTCCTGCATTATAGGTTTCCCAGAATTCTCAATCGAATTTTGTGGGAGACAAAACGTGCAAAACTCACAAATAGCGATAAAGACGTTCTTCACGTTGATGCCTGTTTTTGCAGAAGTTTCCAAGAAAATGAGGCCGTTGCTCTCAGCGTATTTTCTTCCCTCCTAAAACAGTAATAAATGTATATAAATAACTTGTTTGCACCATAAAACATTCTAAATTCATGAATGTGTGCAGGTAATCTTAAGGCTAGGCTAACCCCCACTGCTAGGCTAACCCCACTGCTAGGCTTAAGGCTAGGCTAACCCCAAGGACTGCAAGGCTAACCCCAAGGACTGCAAGGCTAACCCCATTCTTGCAGGGAAAATGGCCTTAAAATGCCTGTTTGTTGTGTAGGTAATCTTAAGCCCTCCATAACCTGGCCCCATCCTACCTGGCTGACCTCTCCAGACACACTCCCACCCGCAACCTCCGCTCTGCTGGTACCAACCTCCTGACCCCTTCCATCCGGACCAAATTCAGATCCTGGGGGGACAGGGCCTTCTCCATCGCTGCTCCCACCCTCTGGAACTCACTACCTCACACCATCAGAGACTCCTCCTCACTCACCACATTCAAAACATCACTAAAGACCCACCTGTTCAACACTACATTCAACATTCAACCCACAGCATCTAACCCCTGACTATCTCTTCTCCTTCTCCCTCCTTTTGCTTTAAATATTTCCCTATTGATTTTTGTCTTTTTGCAATTGTTGTTTTCATGTATTGTTATGCATTATGTTTTCCACTCTGTCAAAGCGCCTTTGGGCTTCTGGAAAAGCGCTATACAAAATAAATGAATTATTATTATTAAGGGTGTAGTACTGGTGAAAAATTGAGAAAACTACATAGGTACCTTTGAGAGGCCTTTACACAAAAACAAAGTCAAGTTAATATCTAATTTTCAGTTTTTCTTGAAAGATATAATCTTGGCTTTAACTCAGACCAGTTTCAACGCTTCTTTGTCATATTACATGCATATAATTTGCATAAATTAGACCGTCAATAAAAAACAAGGAAAAACAAAGAACACATTTCTACTTCTATCTTCTATGTCACCTATCATTCTTTTCACACAAAACTTGGTACATGTATTATACATGTGTTACTCTACTACCTGATGAGAGGATTTTGTGAAATTATGTCAAATGTTCACTAATTAGCTAATTATGCCAATTACCAGATAAAACTTGGTTGTCCTTCAATAAATCCACAATGGCTACTTCTATAAACAAAAGCCTTCATCATTTTAAAGGAAGTGATATTCTGAATATCCTGTCCAAATTTCAGCCCAAAAGAATGATGCATTTCCAAAGTTATAACAAATTTCATGCAAAATATTATATTTCTTGTAAATTGCGTGTAAAGATAACAATAATTAGGGGTACTTCTATGACCTCTAATAGCATGGTTCTTGTTTATAAGACTATAAGGAAACTGTTCAGCTAAAAAAAAACCAAAAAAAAACCACCTGTTCACTGGTACTGCACCCTTAAGTGCAAAATGGTGTGGGAATCTGACATTTTGACAAAACTTTGACAGGTGTTGGACGTCTTGTACAACACTCGCTCTTGATCTTCAACAGTCACGATGGTGTTAGACAGGTGACGAGCTGTGCTCAGTTTCTGCCAGACGTGGGGCTTTGCATTCAGGCCAAAGAGTTCAATTTTTGTCTCGTCAGACCACAGAATCTTTTGCCTCATGAGTCTTTCACGTGCCTTTTTGTAAACTCTAGGTGTGTTGCCATGTGTCTTTCTCAGGAGTGGTTTCCATCTGGCCATTCTAATAAAGCCTAGATTTGTGAAGTGTTCCAGAGACTGTTGTCCATCCAGCAGGTTCTCCCATCTCAGCCAAGGAACTCTAATTCTGTTAGAGTGGTTATTGGGTTCTTGTTCACCTCACTAACCAAGGTCTTTCTTGCCCGGTGCTTAGTTTGGTCAGACAGACAGCTCTTGGAAGTCTGGGTGGTTCCATATTCTTTGCATTTCCTAATGATGGAGCTCATTGTGCCACTTGGGGAACTTTCCACACTATAAATTGTTTTGCACCCTTCCCCAGATCTATGCCTCCACAATTTTATCTCGGATTTCTACAGACAGTTCTTTGGACTTCATGGTGGAGTTTCTGCTCTGACATTGTCAACTGTGATACCTTGTATAGAGAGGTTTCCTTCTAGATCATGTCCAATCAATTTAATTGGCCACAGGTAGACCAATCAAGTTATGGAGACATCTCCAGGATGATCAAAGGAAATTGGATGCACCTGAACTCAATTTGGTGTGAGATAGCAAAGCGGTTGAATACTTACTTATTCACTCGACACTTCAGCTTTTCATTTTTTATTATTTTGTAAGTTTCCAGAAACAAGACCGAAAGTCTAACAGCGGCGTAGCCAGGCTTGTAAAATATTATAAACCACAAACACACATGATTATCTTAAACTGTCGCTAATGCTGCTTATAACATTAAACAAAGAAATTTGGAGGAATCCAGACATCCACAAGGTAGAACTGAGAAGATCTACTGTAATCTAGATTATACCCCACAAGGGTTGGGTACGTACCGTTTTGTTGGAAGAGACGTAACGTCTATGCTCTCGATATTTGATGGTCATTTTAACGATCAGTTTGTTTGTGTTTCACACTGAATGAAAAACGTAGAAGTAGAGCATAGCGATTGTGATATGACAGGTTTGACGATATGTTCGGCATGAACGGCATATAAATCAAAATGGCGGTGCGTGGAGAGTCAGCCGCCGCACCCCCGTAATGACATCAGGTGTAGTCACATCACCGTCATGTGACCAGATCCTCATCTCTGACAGGTATACGTTTGAGGGGACAGACATACAGATGGACAAACACAGTTCTTGACGGCTTTGCCCTATGGGCTACACCGTAAAAACTTCCACTTTGACATTATGGGGTATTATGTGTAGATCAGTGAGAAAAAAAAATCAATTTAATCGATTTTAAATTGAGGTTGCAACAACAAATTGTGAAAACGTCAAAGGGTGTGAATACTTTCTGAAGGCATGTACCATGCTCCTGTGTCGCAAGACACAGCATCACAACGTATATTTCGTACGATGTGCTGAAAGTGTGCCTTCCTATTTTGTTAGAATTTTTTTGGCTGCCAAGATAGCTTTGCAAGCAGATGAGACAGTGCGATGTATTGTGGGTATTGTGGTATCGGATGCCGTCTGCCAATCAAAAGTTTATCCAGTGGATAGCTATCCTCCACTTATCCAACTCTAGTTTATTCTTTGGATAGTTAACCCTCAGATAAGAATTCTAACCCCAGGATAACTCTTATCCTGTGGTTAAATTAAATGAATTTTTAGCAACCAGGCACAACACACTTATCAGTCACTGGCTGTCATTTCAATTGGAGGAGGAAGAATAGTTTCGCTGTCTATGTAGCCTTGGTGATGCAAACAAACCAGCATGTACTTGAGCTGTCTAGGATTCCTGACCTGCTTGTATACTGTCATATTTGTGCTTTGGAGTACAGGGCGTTATGTCATTGTATCTCCATCTACCTTCTAATTGATGTTAAGCTAAGGACCCATCTGTTTTATCAGCATTGGTTTGTGAACATTTAAAATTTCAAATCGCCTTTCGCAAAGAGTAGGCGATTTATCGCTGGTACCCTGAACAAATTACTGGCCCAACCTACATGGGGCACTGCATCAGCAGCACAGCCACAAACCAACATGCATTGCAGGCATTGTGTACACCAATGAATAGATTTCAATGGAAATGACTGATGAAATGCCACGCTCGATGAACTTCTCTGTCAAAAGTTTGGACGTTTTCAACATCTATGAGGTCCAGGCAGCTATGCTACTGAAAACATGTCATGTCGAGGCCATCTATTTCATCACAATGTACTTCGTAAAAAAAAAAAAAAAAAAAAAATCGAGGCCGTGTACTTAACGCAAAATGAATGGGTACCCACAACTGCTTCATATGACTTCTGTGAATAATGTATATGAGTACTGTACATTATTACCTGACTTGGTTTGTATACTGTGCAGACATGCTAAACATGCAGCTACTCCATAGTAAAACTACTTGGAATTGCTCACAGTCTTGTCTCAATGAGTCGTTTTCCATGCAATATTACCACCTGTATCCGTTCACTCAAAGAAACCTGCTCAACATTCTACCTGTAGTGATGTCATTGTTTTACTCCATCATCAGACAATACCCGAAGCTGCACTCTCAGTAGCTGCTTGGGACACTGTCCTTTGTTTAATAATCTTATTTTGTCCAGGCCATTTTAATATAGGCCAGATTCATAAAAAGGCATTTTGATACAAATAACTTATTCAGCATATTTGGGGAGTGGAGGGATGAAATAAAATGAAAGAAGCACACAGTGAGAAAAGCACATGTCCCCTACTGGTCCCAGTGAATGTTCTTATTCCAAGCACTCAGCAATTGTGAGCCATATACATACATTTTAAGTAGGCAAAGCTACAGAGTAAGTTTCAGTTTCAGAATATTTACACCATTATTTCTACCACTGAAACTTTAACTTGATGTGTAATTTTACATAGTAAAGTCATAACTAATTAAAAAAGAATTTATCAAATGCCCTGAAACACAAACTTGTTCTGTAATTTATCATAATAAATGCACCAAGTATCAGTTGAATATGATAAGCAAGCACCATCCCCAGATGCTTAGGATAATGTATAAAAATGCTGCACATGCCTGGTTGCCAATAATTATAGCAAGCATGGCTGCAAGAGGAGAACTCCACCCCCCCGCCCCCTCCCCCCACATCCACAGAGTACGTGTGCGCCCAATGGTTTGATAAGCATGACACTGATGTTATCAATATGTCATGGCCTTTTCAATCAGATCTGAACCCAATTTAACATTCATGGGATATTCTCGAATGACGCTCGAGACAGCGTTTTCCACCTCCATCAAACAGGTGTGAGTTGATAGACTTTCTCGTGGAAGAATGGTACCGCATCCCTCCTACAGAATTCCAGATGCTAGTGGACTCGATGCCACGGCGCATACCGGCAATACCGGCCCGGCCGCACGTGGTAGCCCAACGCCCAATTAAGTGACTACATTAGTGCTCCCATTTTTTTTGTCCTCTACCTGTACATTGAATAGCAGCAAACATTGGGGAGAGGAGTTGGGGGGAGGGGGGGGGGGGAGGTGAAAGGAGGGATTATCTCAGATAGGAATGATTACATTACCTTTTACCAAGCAAATCAGACCATTAATTTAATTGCACTTTTTGTCCTCACCCTCGTGCTCACAACTTGCTCACTTTTCAGATCTGCCTTGTTCCCCACGAGCGCAATAACTGTGTTTGTGTTGTCATATTTCCTCAATTTTTGCACCCAGTAGTCCACCTTGTCAAATGTGCTCTGCCAAAAAAAAAAACAGCAAGAAAATTGCAATTATAGTTATTTGATTGCACGATTTATATTCTTATTATAAATTCAGGTTGAAATTAAATAATTATCGTATCCAAATCCACATTCAGATCTTCACCAAAATCAAATCGATTTGGTCTTGTCACCACATACCCAACCTCTCCACCAAGTTTCGTCCAAATCCGTCCATAACTTTTTGAGATATCGTGCTATGTATTGGTTTAGCCTGATCTCTCAATGGTGAAGAATCACTTAAAAGTAAATAATTCTCGTATCTGAATCCATAATCAGATATTTACCAAAATCGAATCGATTCGTCCTTGTCAAACGCCCAACCTGTCCACCAAGTTTCGTCCAAATCAGTCCATAATTTTTGGAGATATCCTCTGATGCGTTATTAGGCGGTGTATATTCGGATATTATGTTTCATCGGGCGTTATTAAAATGGAAATGGTGAAAGAAAAACGATTGAATATAGCAAGGGTTTGCTGAATTTTAATCGATATGAGAAACGGGATTGAATGAGGCTCGGCATTATTACAGTGCATTCAGAAAGTATTCAGACCCCTTCACTTTTTTCACATTTTGTTATGTTGCAGCCTTATGCTGAAATCGTTTAAATTCATGTTTTCCCTCATCAATCTACACTCAATACCCCATAATGACAAAGAGAAAACAGGATTTTAGAAAGTTTTGCAAATTAATTAAAAAGAAAAAACGGAAATATCACATTGACATAAGTATTCATACCCTTTGCTATGACACTTGAAATTTATCTCAGGTGCCTCCCATTTCTCTTGATCATCTCTGAGATGTTTCGAACCCTTGATTGGAGTCCACCTGTGGTAAATTCAATTGATTGGACATGATTTGGAAAGGCACACACCTGTCGATATGAGGTCTTACAGCTGATAATGCATATCAGAGCAAAAACCAAGCCACGAGGTCGAAGGAACTGCCTGCAAAGCTCAGAGACAAGATTGTGTCGAGGCACAGATCTGGGGAAGCCTACAAAAAAATTTCTGCTGCATTGAAGGTTCCCAAGAGTACAGTGTCTTCCATAATTCCTAAATGTGATTCTTAAATGTGCCAGGTGTTTCTCCCCCATTTCCCCAGATAGTTTTCACTGTTATTAACCTTCAATGTTTACACTTTCCCCTCAAGTTATGTATTCCGTCATATATTATAACACCTTTTTCTTCTTCTTCTTTAAAAGGCTGCTTTCGACTTGCTCACCAAATCTATTCATCCCAAAAAAAAATTCCATCTCCTATAGTGCCTTTTTTCTACATTCCCTAAACTCTCCTGCACTCCATCCTCCATCCAGCGTCCTTAAACATATTTTTAACTCGAAGGTCACAAGAAACTCATTTTGCAATAAATGTTCGTTTCCCATTAATCGTACACTTTCTAAAATCAAATCTCACCCCTCCCCTCCAAATCTTCCCCATAACCCCTCCCCTCCAAATCTTCCCCATCACCCCTCCCCTCCAAATCTTCCCCATCACCCCTCCCCTCCAAATCTTCCCCATAACCCCTCCCCTCCAAATCTTCCCCATCACCCCTCCCCTCCAAATCTTCCCCATCACCCATCCCTTTCAAATCTTCCCCCTTTCCCCTCCCCTCCTAATCCTCCCCATCACCCATCCCTTTCAAATCTCCCCCCTTGCCCCCTCCCTCCTAAACTACCCCCTCACCCCTCCCCTCCAAGACTCCCCTCACCCCTCCCCTCCTAGACTCCTCCCTCACCCCTCCCCTCCAAATCTCCCCCATATCCCATCCCTTTCAAATCCCTCCGCTTGTCCCTTCCCTCCCAAACTCCCCCTCGCCCCTCCCCTTCAAATCTCCCCACCCTCATTTCTTCTCAATTTCCCCCCTCTCACTCCCCCTCCTCAAAGCGTCCTCCCCGCTTCTTCCCCCTTCCAACTCTCACCTCCATCTCCCCCAACCTTCTGCCTCGCTCTTCCCCCTCCTCAAATAACACCTCATTGTGCCTCACCCAATCACCATCAAACCTTTTGTCCGCCCCATCCTTCCCTTTCGCCGAGCTATTCTGAAATCTCTGACACACCTTCAACAGCTCTCCCTACCTCTTCCACCTCTTCCACATCTTACCCTACCCCTCCTCCACCCTGTTCTGTATCCGATGCTCCCCCTTCCTCTTCATTAACGGTATGGACCTCAAACATCCGGGGCCTTCGTTCAAACTTAACTGATCTCTCCATACTGGTTGCTTCTGTCAAACCAGACGTGATCTGCTTAACAGAAACTTTCCTCCTTCATGATGTCTCTGATTCCTTAGTATCTCTCCCGGGTTACTCCCTCCTCCAGTATGATAGACCTGAGCCTCGTCCTGGAGGTGGGGTTGCTATCTTTATCAAAAACTCTCTTCCTCACTCGCCCTGCACTGCACTCTCTCCACCTCACCCCCAGGAATACCTCTGGCTACGGCTTCCCCTTCGCTCCCACCTCTTGTTCATATGTGTGTTGTACCGTCCACCAAACAGTGATGACTCCATCTACATCTCGCTGTCTGATAATATGGACCAACTTCTATCTACTCATCCCAACTCTCTCTTCCTCATATGTGGTGATTTCAACTGTCATCATGCCAGTTGGCTGGGTGTGGTTACCGCTCTCACCAGCCATGGCTCCTCAGCAAAGGACTTCTGCGACTCACTGGGACTGACACAATCTGTCAATTTCCCGACCCGGATCTCAGTCAACGGAGCATTTCCTCTTCTGGACTTGGTTATGACTAACTACCCTGAAAATGTCTGCTGCTCTTCTTCTGCTCCAATCGGATCATCTGATCATGTCCTTGTTAAAGTGGACATCTCTCTGACCATCCTCAGGGAGCCTGCTCAGCGTCGACGAGTCTGGCATTTCACTCAGGCCAACTGGCACGGTCTTCAAGCAGCCATCAATCATCTGGACTGGTCTCCCATCTCTACCACCTCTGACATCAACTCATCCTGGGAATTATTCCAAAGTAAATTGCTCTCTCTCATGCACAGATTTATCCCATCTCGTCTTCAGTTGTCATACCCTTCCTCCCGTCCATGGTACACGGAATTTTGTGGTGAGGCTGTTGCCCAGAAACAACTTGCCTTCATCTCCTGGAAAGCAAATCCAACGGAAGGAAATCTCATTTCCTTTCACAAAGCCCGAAACAAGTGTGTGTCCACCCTCAGGAGAGCCAGGAAACAATATCTCTCCGTTCTCAAGACCGAACTCTCTTATCTGTCTCCCTCTTCCAAATCTTGGTGGCGTCTGGTCAAATCCGTTTCTGGTGTTTGTTCCCCCTCCATAACCTCCCTTACCTCAAACGGCTACACAGCTGACTCCGCACGTGAAAAAGCTGAATGCCTCAACTCTGTGTTTGCCTCTAAATCTTGTGTCCCAAACCCAACCCTCTCTGTACCCACCGTACCCAGTCGTACCCAGCTGCTCCTGGACTCCATGTCCTTTCCTCCTGACAAGGTGGAAAAGTTTCTGTCAAACCCTCGACTCTGATTCTGCAACTGGACCCGACGGCATCAGCCCACGGGTCCTAAAATCCTGCTCTGACGCTCTATCTCACCCTCTCTCTGTTCTCTTCACCCTCTCTTTTGCTCAAGGTCAACTGCCATCTGCTTGGAAATCAGCCAACAGCCCCGCCTTGCACAAAAAAGGTGCAAAAACAGATCCTAGCAACTACAGACCAATCAGCCTTCTCCCAATTATCAGCAAAGTCATGGAATCCATCATTGCTTCGGATATGAAATCTTTCCTCTTCTCCAATGGCTTGATCTCTGATCATCAATTTGGTTTCAGACCAGGTCACTCTACTCTGGACATGCTGCTTCTGCTGTCTCAACAATGGATGGAGGTCCTCAATGCCAAACAGGAAATTAGAGCTGTCTCCCTCGACATATCACGTGCCTTCGATACGGTCTGGCACCCCGCTCTGCTCACCAAACTCTCCTCCTTTGGTATCCATGGAAATCTCCACGCGTGGCTGGCGGACTTCCTCTCGAGTCGTCGTCAACATGTGGCCCTGAATGGGTTTCTCTCATCTCCTCTGCCTGTTCAGGCTGGAGTTCCCCAAGGCAGTGTTCTGGGCCCTGTGCTTTTTCTGGTCTTCATCAATGATCTCCCTGACTCTCTTGAAAATCCTCTCTATCTCTTTGCTGATGACTCCACTCTCTGCCGCTCCATTCCTCTTCCCTCAGATCGGCAGTCTGCAGCCTCATCACTCTCTGAAGACTTGGACAAAATCACAGACTGGTCAAACAAGTGGAACATGTCTTTCAATCCTGACAAATCTCACACTCTTACTATGTCTCTCCGAAAAGATCGACTGGACAACCCTCCCATCTACTTTCTCAACAATCCTCTCCAAGAAGTTCTGTCGCTCAAGCTTTTGGGTCTCACTATCTGCCATGATCTTTCTTGGGAAAACCACATTTCCAAGCTGGCCTCCAAAGCCAGTCGCCGACTGGGCATCCTCCGTCGTGCGAAGTCCTTCCTCGGCACACCTGAGCTCCTCACCACATACAAGGCTTTCATCCGCAGCTCAATGGAATACTGTTCTCCCCTATGGGCCGGTGCTCCTGCCTCACACCTAGCTCGGCTTCACGCTGTTGAAACCAAAGCTTTCAGAATTATTGGAATCTCCCGCGATGAAGCTATCTCTGAGGGCCTTTCACTCACTCACCGCAGGCAGGTAGGTGGTCTTTCTGTCTTCTACCGGCTCCTCTCCGGCCTTGCACCCCCAGCTCTCTCTGTGCTCTGTCCCCCAAATATTCCTACAGGTCGCACAAGATCTGCCAGCAACCCTCTGATGGTTAAACTGCCGAAATCTCGGCTCGCTGCTCACCTTCACTCTTTCATTCCTCTTTTCTCCCGCCTCTGGAACAAACTCCCTCACTCTCTTCAATCCCACTCCTCCCTCCAGGTCTTTAAAATAGCTGTTCACCACCATCTCTTATCTTCCCCCATCCAAAACCTTGATCTTTTCTACCCCCACTAATTCACCCCAGATCCACCTTGTTTGAAATTCCAACTTCTTTCCTGGAAGTCCTGGCAGTGTCCATATGTTTTATACCTTTCCCATCCCCCCCTTCCCATGCCCTCCCCCCCCCCCCAAAACCCTCGCCCTCTATCAGATCTCTCGATGTGTCCATGTCTCTCGGTCCCTGCTCTCAAATGTTGTGTTTGTGTCCTTCCCCCTCTCTCCCCATCTTGTCTACCGCTCCCGATGTTATATGCTTTATGTGTCGGTTTGTCTTTCTGTGTGATTAATGTTCGCTCTTTCACAAGCCTCGATCTTGTATACAAAAAAAAAAAAAAAAAAAAAAGGAAGAAGTTTGGAACAACCAGGAATCTTCCGAGAGCTGGCCGCCCGGCCAAACTGAGCAATCGGGGGAGAAGGGCCTTGGTAAGAGAGGTGACCAAGAACCCGATGGTCACTGGCTGAGCTCCAGTGATCCTGTGTGGAGATGGGAGAAACTTCCAGAAGGACAACCATCACTGCAACACTCCACCGATGTGGGCTTTATGGCAGAGTGGCCAGACGGAAGCCTCTCCTCAGTGAAAGACACATGAACGCCCGCTTGGAGTTTGCAAAAAAGCACCTAAAGGACTCTCAGACTGTGAGAAACAAGATTCTGTGGTCTGATGAAACCAAGATTGAACTGTTTGGCTTCCATCTGGCCACTCTGCCATATAGCCCAGATCGGTGGTGTTGCAGTGAGGGTTGTCCTTCTGGAAGTTTGTCCCATCTCCACACAGGATCTCTGGAGCTCAGCCAGAGTGACCATCGGGTTCTTGGTCACCTCTCTTACCAAGGCCCTTCTCCCCCGATTGCTCAGTTTGGCTGGGCGGCCAGCTCTCGGAAGAGTCCTGGTTGTTCCAAACTTCTTCCATTCAAGAATTATGGAGGCCACTGTGCTCTTGGGAACCTTCAATGCAGCAGAGATTTTTTTGTAGGCTTCCCCAGATCTGTGCCTCGACACAATCCTGTCTGAGCTCTGCAGGCAGTTCCTTCGACCTCATGGCTTGGTTTTTGCTCTGATATGCATTGTCAGCTGTGAGACCTTAAAAAGACAGGTGTGTGCCGTTCCAAATCATGTCCAATCAATTGAATTTACCACAGGTGGACTCTAATCAAGGTGTAGAAACATCTCAAAGATGATTAAGAGAAATGGGGGGCACTTGAGCTAAATTTCAAGTGTCATAGCAAAGGGTATGAATACTTATGTGAATGTGATATTTCAGTTTTTTCTTTTTAAAAAATTTGCAAAACTTTCTAAAATCCTGTTTTCTCTTTATCATTATGGGGTATTGAGTGTAGATTGATGAGGGAAAAAATGAATTTAAACGATTTCACTATTAGGCTGCAACATAACAAAATGTGGAAAAAGTGAAGGGGTCTGAATACTTTCTGAATGTACTGTATATGTGAAGAAGATGATGAAGGAGGTAGAGTTTTTTTTGTTTTAATGTAAATGAGTATGATTTGTATGATTTGGATTCATGGAGTTTCGTGGACATTTGGAATCAATGTGGTGGATAAAACTTATTTGTAGAGAGAGGAATAAGTGGTTATGTTTACTTCCTGAGAGTGGTTTCCTTGAAATCCGATTAACAATTAACAAAGAAGGATTCCTGGGAGATCCTGCTCTCTGTGCAGGGATAACCAATTCACCCCCATGTGTTGGCATATGCAGTTTTGACTTGCGTGTCCATGTACGCATCAAAAAAAATAAGAAAAGAAAAAAAACTTCTTTTTTGGGGGGATCAAAAACATTCCCGGGAGTTACCTGAATACACCGTAGTTGGATTTATTGAAATCCGTTAATCCGTTCTCAAGGTATATCATGACAGACAAACAGACAGACAGACACGGCTCCTTTTATAATATAGATGTTTAGCTAGTGCAGTCTTTGTGCTTGTTGTAGGTTCGAACAATTTCTTTGAAACCAGGGACCCTTCAGTGATATTTTCCTGTTCTGATATCTGCCATGAGAGGCTGTATTGGTATTGGGCATGACAGTGTCCTCTGTAGAACCAGGAAAGTCCCCAGGCAAGATGAGGACGGGGTAACAGAATGGTTTTGGACGCATGGCTTTGAAAACTTCTCTGCGGTCCGCAATAGTTGGAGGACCGTCCCTCACTACCTCCTCCCCCATTTTGATTGAGGATTTGTGGCGTCTTTAGACTTCTATTTTTGTATCGTTGGGTGTATTTATTTATTTCTCCATTCATGTACAGTCACGTGAAAAAGTAAGTACACCCCATGTAAAGTTTTGACTTTTTCAACATATTTCAACATATAGCTATTTGATCTTCATTTCAACAATATTGATAGATAAAGGTGATATAGTATAACAAATATCATGGAACATTTACATTTTGTAGTCCATTGTATAATTTAAATAAACATGAATGCAAATTTCGCATGTGGAAAAAGTAAGTACACCCTTGTCTCTAATAGGTGGTATTGCTCCCTTTGGCAGAAACAACCTCAAGTAGGCGTTTCTTATAACTGTCTACCAGTCTCTGACATCGTCTGGGAGAAATTTTTGCCCACTCCTCCATGCAGAATTCTTTCAGCTGTGCGATGTTTGAGGGGTTTCTTGCATGCACAGCTCGTTTCAAATCCCCCCATAACATCTCGATGGGATTTAGATCCGGGCTTTGACTTGGCCATTCCAGAACCCTCCATTTCTTTCTTTTCAGCCATTCCTTGGTGGATTTACTTGTATGTTTCGGGTCATTGTCATGTTGCAAGGTCCATCTTCGGTTGAGCTTCAACTTTCCGACAGATGGCCTCACATTATCCTCAAGCATCCTCTGGTACAATGAAGAATTCAGAGTGGATTATATGATGGTGAGCTGCCCAGGCCCTGATGCAGCAAAGCTGCCCCAAACCATAATATTTCCACCACCATGCTTTGCAGTTGGTATCAGGTTCTTGTGGACCAATGCTGTCTTTGGTTTTCGCCAAACATGTCTTCTGGTACTGTGGCCAAATAGCCCTACCTTTTACTCATCTGTCCAGAACACATTGTTCCAGAAGTGCTGGTCTTTGCCTTGGTGTTCATTGGCAAACTTTAGTTTTGCCCTGATGTTCTTTCTGGACAGCAAAGGTTTCCTCCTGGCACACCTCCCATGTAGATCAAATTTGTGCAGCCTCTTTCTAATGGTAGACCCGTGCACTTTGACATCAACAGTGGCAAGAGCTACCTGTAGGTCCCGTGATGACATTCTGGGTTTCTTCGAGACTTCTTTCAGCATCTTGCGGTCTGCTCTCGGGCTGAACTTGCTGGGGCGGCCTGGCCTGAACAAGTTGGCAGTTGTTTGGAATCTTCTCCACTTGTAGATGGTCTTCCATACAGTCAAATGATTGATTTCAAATTGTTTGGAGATCTTTTTAAATCCATCCCCAGACTCGTAGGCATCTATAACCTTCTTTCTGAAGGCCTCAGAGAGCTATTTTGATCTGGGCATGGTGACACCGCACACTTCAACAACAGAGCAAACCAAACTAAATGTCTGAAGTTTAAATTAGACAGGTTCCTCCAAGATCCTCTCTGACGATGTTCTAATCATTTGCACCTGAGCTGGTGCACCTGATTCTAATTTTAGGTATTTGAAGTAGTGATAAATGTAGGGGTGTACTTACTTTTTCCACATGTGAAATTTGAATTTATGTTTATTTAAATTATACAATGGACTACAAAATGTAAATGTTTCATGATATTTGTTATATTATATCACCTTCATCAATCAATATTGTTGAAGTGAAGATCAAATAGCTGTATGTTGAAATGTGTTTAAAAACTCAAAACTTTACATGGGGTGTACTTACTTTTTCACGTGACTAAGTCTGTCTATCTGTCGTGTTGGGATTCTCCGTTTTTTTGTCATCCTGTGTAGAACCACCTTTAGAGGCCATTTCTCCCCACAGAGCAGGGGTTGGCCTTTTTCGGGCACCATGGTCCCCTTTTTTGAAGCGATGTTTTGTGGCCAGATGCCCTTCCTGCCGCCAACCCTGTTAGTCGCCTCTTGCGACACTCAGGGAATTACCAGTGAACTGGTACTCAATTTTCCGACTTCGGAAGGATGACAGGCTGAGTCAACCCCCTGGCGTTAATTCAGCAATCGACTGGGATTCGAACCCAGGATCCTCGGATCCCAAGCTGGCACCCTAACTGCTAACCCAACACCAGGCTCTTTTGACATCCTGTGTGCTTTGCAATAAACTGTTATTTCTTAAGGATACATGTTGCCTGATTGCCTCCTGCTCGAGTGCATGCAAACCGTGTTGTCCTGGTGTTTGGGAAATCCCTGGGGGATTGGTAAAGTGAATCTGGTTTAAGAAACTGGCGGGATTTAGGTTTAGGCTGGGAAAAGTTATGTTGTCCACTCGAATGAAGTTTCATTTGGGCAATTCACGAAGCACATTGCTTCGGCACAGCGGGGAAGCGTGAGCAGACCCCATCGACGCGACAATATATTCACCAAACCAATCGGCAAAAACATAGTGACGCGACAAGTATCCCTAGTGAACTGGTTGTCAGGCATCGTCAGGATCAGTGTGGAACTGAGAGCCCAGTCCCGATGCTTTGGAGATTTCAAAATGGGGGCAAGGTTCTTCCTGATTTATAAACTTAATGTGACGTATACTTGGCATACTTTTTCGGTCAATGTGTTTGTGATGATGCTTTGGTTAATTTGTCTTTGCTTTTAAATCTGCTTCAGATCTGGTACAGTCAAGAGGTTGCTCTCCAGTCCAAAAGTCATGCAAACCAGGGCCTGCTCTAAATCATTAGGGAATCTTTTATTGATTTGACAACAAGCTGAAAGTACTTGTGAAATAAAGTAAATCAGTTTGTGTAAGCTGCTGATTCCAGTGCAAAACTAGCTGCGTTGGTGGCACAAGAGAATAAGAAAATTGAATGAAATGGATAGAATAATTCACTGCAAAGGATCACAAAGTGCTGACTTTATGATTCGGCAGAGGAAATAAGGAAGGGCAAAGCGCAAAAAAATAGGAAGGGCAAAGCGCAAAAAAATAGGAAGGGTAAAGCATTTTGCTGTCATTTACGGTCAAGAACACCATTTCATTCTTACGTTTTAAAATCGATTTCTGATCATGTTTATGGTTTTTCTATCGAAGAAATGACCATCTATCTATAATTCCAGTAATCTCTGTGTGTATGTGTGTGTGTCTGTGTGTGTGTGTGTGTGTGTGTGTGTGTGTGTGTGTGTGTGTGTGTGTGTGTGTGTGTGTGTGTGTGTGTGTGTGTGTGTGTGTGTGTGTGTGTTTGTCTGTGACCGCTGTTTCTCGACAACCACGGGTCCGATATACTTGAAACTTGCCAGGTATATTGCTGGGGACCCGAGGATGTGCCTTTTCAAGGTTTGAAATTAATCGGACAAGTGGTTCCCAAGGTATGGTCACCGTACTCGCAAGCCGTTCGCTTTGGCTTTGCGAATGGACCAAACCATTTCATGTAAATAGAGGGGGGGGGGGGGGTTCTACCGTACTCGCAAGCCGTTCGCTTTGGCTTTGCGAATGGACCAAACCATTTCATGTAAATAGAGGGGGGGGGTTCTGTGGTCGTTACTGCCACGTGGTTTCAAAGTTTTTTTTTGTTGTTGTTGTTTGCACGCATGTTTTTTTGCACCCACGTACGGGCACGCCCTAGTCTATCTATAATTCCAGTAATCTCTGTGTGTGTGTGTGTCTGTGTGTTTGTTTGTCTGTGACCGCTGTTTCTCGACAACCACGGGTCCGATATACTTGAAACTTGCCAGGTATATTGCTGGGGACCTGAGGATGTGCCTTTTCAAGGTTTCATATTAATCGGAGAAGTAGTTACCGAGCTATGGCGATTTATTTACCAACCGTTCGCTTTGGCTTTGCGAATGGACCAAACCATTTCATGTAAATAGAGGGGGGGGGGGGGGTTATACCGTACTCGCAAGCCGTTCGCTTTGGCTTTGCGAATGGACCAAACCATTTCATGTAAATAGAGGGGGGGGGGGGGGGTTCTGTGGTCGTTACTGCCACGTGGTTTCAAAGTTTTTTTTTGTTGTTGTTGTTTGCACGCATGTTTTTTTGCACCCACGTACGGGCACGCCCTAGTATTATAAATTCTCATATATTCTTATGTATCATATAAATTATATGCTCACTTGTCCTGCACACTGGCAGTTTCTTCCCATTCATAAACTGCATCTGTCCCGAGGACTAAGACTATGAGGTCTTCATAGTTTCTTTCCTTCCTACTCTTCCGAGTTTCTTTCCCCACACTGCATCACTTTGGAACTCTTTCCCTGCTTCCTACTTCCCGCTCAATCCCAACCTCCCTCAGTTCAAGAGGAATGTAAATAGATTTCTTCTTTTTGTTTAATATATATATATATAATTGTTGCGGTTTTGAGTTTGTAAAGTGAGTCTAATAAAGGTTAACATTTGCCCCCCATAGTTAGTCACACAAGCAACATGTAGCCTCGCGATAGTATAGTTATGTCTTAGTATTTGTGAGCTTAGTTCCTTTCCATTGTTAGTCTGCGTTGAGTAGAGTCAGAAAAATAGGCCCTACTGCCACCGACTTTTCAGCTACCCTAGCCTCAATCCCTTTTTGCGCTAGACATGATTGGGCGAGTTAACACGAGGCAAGCTAGGAGGACCGGTGCTGAGTCGAGGGTGGAGCGGCAGAAGCGCTGATGGTAAGCACGACCGCCAATCAGAGCTCAGAGGTGGTGACTGCAGCGTTGCGTCAGAGGGCGTGGTGAGAAGGATCGAGAGTGTTCCAGAAGGTTCGTGGGGCGTAGCTATAAGACCCGCTGCGCAAAGCCCTCGACGGGACAGCAGCAAAAAGAGGACTGGCGCGCACGCAGCAGTACAGAGGACTAGCGCGGAAGAGGATCGTTATAAAGAACTTGCAAGAGAACTCGCGCGCACGAAACCAGCTCGGAGGATCGAGGAAGAGGAGTTGGCCGCCTGTGTGAACTGTACAGATACGCGGGCGCAGCCAGACGCGCTTAAAACCGAGATACAGTGCAATTTAAGACGCGCGAGTGAGAACGGCTGAGTAACCGCCAGCCACGCTAAAGTCCGCCCTTTGCCGTTCCGCCCCATCATCTGCTTTGTTCGGGAGACGCACTACGAGCCCCTGCCTTCGCCTGCCACCATATTCGCGGGACGTGTCGGGGACCGTGGAGAGCCGGACGGAGGCCGTCTCTGGACGACCACGTGGACGCGTTGGGGGAACATGTACCCATCTGCAATTCCCTGTGTGAGTGTGAGACGGGCCCGTTGTCTGGGATTTAGTTGAGATTGTTTGCGGCTACTCTGTGTCTCTGCATCCCTGAACCTTGTATATATGTGTGGGAATAATTAAACCCTTTGTTCTTCCTTTCTTCCTGATTTGATCGTTCCTGTGGTTTCCTCATTTGACTAAGCGTGGCACGAGCACAACCGCTCTAATCGGGCTCCAACCTCCTTGTAACTGCGCGGACCACGTGTATGCAATCCGCTCGGCATACTCAAACCACACATGGTTCGTGCGAGGCTTGTTTCCTCGCTCCCAGGGCAGCGCGAGCAATTAGGTACGAGCGAGAAGTGGTCCCGAAACCCTACTTCACGTTCGCCCGGGAAGGACGTTGCAAGCCTCGGTTCCGCCAAGCCCAGAAAGACAAGGGGATTAATCCCCCCTTGGTAAGGGGAAGAAGGGCGGCGTAGAGAACAGTAACAATATATACTTTCCTTTGTGTAGCCCTCTCATTAGAGTGGCCTTTGGCTTTGTGGTGAGCAAAGATCCATTGAAATATGGTTTTGCATTAAAGTAGCAGATTTAATAAACAATTAAAATATGGTACACTTTTGTGACCACCCCTGTGGGATGTGTGTGTGTGTGTGTGTGTGTGTGTGTGTGTGTGTGTGTGTGTGTGTGTGTGTGTGTGTGTGTGTGTGTGTGTGTGTGTGTGTGTGTGTGTGTGTATATATATATATTGTTACGGATCTCAGAGACGGCACTCCCCTTAGCAAGGGGGGTTTAATCCCCTTGGCCTGTTGAGCCGGCCGTCTCTGGTCCTGGTACTTGTAACGCTCCTCTGCGAGGTGGGACTGATCAGGGTTATTGGTCAAGGTGTTCTCCCGAATACCTTCACCAATCCCTCCGCAAAACAGGGAGACAAGTACCGCTCGAAACCACGGACAAGATGGTATTTGCCGAGCGGGTTAGCAATCCGCGGTTCGAGCCGTTAGCAAAGACTAACCCGATTGCGAAGCGGTTCGGCCAAAATCGTGCCACAGGTACTCAATCAAGAAATCACTAAAGCGACCGGACGAGAAGGAAACCAAACGGGTAAGAAAGAACAGGGATTTATTAACTACGTACAAAAACCCGAAGAGGAAACAAAAGAAGGGCATGTACAAGGGAAGAAGAAGAAGCAGACACAGGGCAAGCTTATACAGGCTTAACTTATCAAACGCCCAGCACAGAACAAACACACTTACACGAAAGGATGGAATGGCAGGGATGGTATGGGAAGGCAGAGAAGGGTCCAGGCAGATGGTAGGCGTCGAGGTCCGGCTCCAAGCGCACGCTCCGGTCCACGCTTTGGGGTCGAGGCGAAACCCAGCAAACAGCTCCGCGTGTCGTTGGACGCGATCAGACAATTATATAGCGGGGGAAAGCTGGTATGTTGCATATGCAATTCAAATCTCTGCCGGTCAATCTCCGTGGCTCTTTCTGCCGCTCGCCTCTGCTCGCCTCTGCTCGCTCCACTCGACCTCGACCTACGTAAGTAGTCCGCGGCGGCGCTTATATTGGCCACCCGCGTATCAAGCCGCCTGCCTTTTGGAAACGCCCACCGGTGAGCTCGCCTCGGCCTTGGTTGGTCGCGAGGGCTCACCGGTCCCGCCCCTTGATGAGGCGTTGGCAGAGCCACGCCTTGTTCCTGGCGCTTGGCTGACTCCTCCCCCTTCTTCTCCAAGGCGACCGCGTGCGTAATGGCGGCACACGGGTTAGAAAATCACTCACACCCTTTTGAAGGGAAAATGGGCCGACTCTTATTTGATTGATGCAATGCAGATTCAACTATTGGAAACACATGGCCTTACCTGAAACACAGAATAACGATATAACTATAGAGAGGTCCTATGATTTGCTACGTGTTGCAATGTGGACTAACTAAGGTGCGATTATTTCAATTAACAGCCAATTAAGGGGAAATGTACACAGGGGTTATTTATAAGGAAATTTACAACTAAATTTACATGTGAAGGTTCTAAAAACCGCAACACTATATATATATATATATATATATATATATATATATATATATATATATATATATATATATATATATATATATATATATTTCAGGCTGACGGCCTTCAAAAATGAGGATTGCTGGCGCAATAACTAACCGAATACAGGGAAAGCTGGTTGTACAATGCATCCTGTCTGGTAGATCCACTAAATGCAGTGATTGGATTTTCAAGCATTCAGTCGAATAAGTTAGTTGGTGGAGATAATTAAAATTTTCAGATCAGTAAGAAAAAATCTCTTCTGATTGAAGCATCATAGTGACAGCCAGGGAAGGAAAAGTAGGCAGAACGACAATGACAGATAGACCGTAAGACTGAAGGCCAAAAATTATTTCAAAGGAAACAAAGCTTGTTCCATGAAAAAAAACAACTTTTCTTACCGAAGTTATTTCAAGCTATAATTTTGTTTCAAACGATCAAAAAATCCCAACACTAATGAAGAAATTTCTCGTGGGATCTGAATAGAATCTCATCGTGCAAATGTTATGATGATTGCTGTGGGATTTTTCTCGATGGGTTGTTTTCAAGAAGGTCCATGGGGGTATGATTACCTTGTCTGTGACGTTGTAAACCACGATGGCAGCATGTGCGTTGCGATAGTAAAGAGGGACCAGACTTTGAAACCTTTCCTGGCCACCGGTGTCCCAGATTTCGAACTTCACGGGAACCCCATCAACCTCCAACGCCAGTACGAAAAAGGTTGCTGCAAGTTTGGCAGACACGACAACACAAGGTTCACAAAGAGGTTGCATCTTTTCAATGGGAATGAAAGAGTAAACTATAAAGCATATGAAGATGCAAAGCCCGTACGCGTCCCTTTGTATTCAGACGTCTTCTTCCATATGCTAAAAATAACGAAAATCGTTTTTTAAATAATACAAAATGAAAATTGATGATTTCATGCAACCTTGTCCTTTTGATTGGGGAACCAATTCTGTGACCCGATATCTAAATTCTTTAAATTTCAGGTCAATTGGGTGAAAATTGGTGATTTTATGCAACCTTGACCTTTGACCCTTTGACCTTTTGAACAAATTGTTTGCCTTCTCCATATCATAATAAAGCTTTGTTAAAAATTTGTAGACAAAACTCAAATGGGAAATTTAAATTTCATGTCAGTCAGTCACGAGCCTCCATCTTGTATACAAAAAAAATAAAAATTGTTGGATGTGGATGAAAATTCATGTTGGATGAAAATTGATGATTTTATCTGACGCTGACCTTTGACCTTTTGACAAAATTATTAATTTGCCTTTTCCCGTATGATCATAATAAAGCTTTGCTGAAAATTTGATGACAATAGCTCAAATGGTAAAAAGTTAAAGCGCACACACACACACACACACACACACACACACACACACACACACACACACACACACACACACACACACACACACACACACACACACACACACACACATCCATTCACCTGCTGTGCAAGGGACGGGCTAATGGGCACATTGGAAAGGTTTAATCGTATTGTTTATCCATCACCATGCTGTATATATATATATATATATATATATATACTGTTCAACTTAATTTTGCAGTTTTTGTTTCAGCTTACCTCCAACAGTAACTTCATTCTCCTCTATATTCTTATTGTTGATGGCATGGATGCAAATGGAACTCTTTCCCACACTTGGGCTGCCCACTGTTATCACCTTATAGACCACAGCCATGCTCGTTGAAGCTTCTGTTCTGGTTTGCACCTTCAAAATTAAGTGAAAGAAGAATATTATCAGAGACACACTTGTCTGAATCAACAGTGTTCGTTTATCTGAATCTGTGAGATTGACCAACTATACACTCTCCAACATAAACAAGACCGAAACTCTAACAGCGGCGTAGCCGGGCTTGTAAAATATTATAAACCACAAACACACATGATTATCTTTTTAAACAGTCGCTGATGCTGTTTATAACATTAAACAAAGAAATTTGGAGGAATCCCGACATCCGTGAGGTAAGTTTTACCGAAAGAACTGAGGGAAGATCTACTGTAATCTAGATTATACCCCACAAGGGTTGGGTACGCACCATTTTGTTGGAAGAGACGTAACGCCGATGCTTTCGATATTTCATGATCATTTTAACAATCGGTTTGTTTGTATTTCACACTGAATGAAAAACGTAAAGGCAGAGCATGGTGATTGTGATATATGACAGGTTCGACGATATGTTCGGCATGAATGGCATATAAATCAAAATGGCGGTGCGTGGAGAGTCAACCGCCGTACCGCTGTAATGACATCAGACGTAATCAGATTACCCTGTCATGTGACCAGATCCTCAGCTCTGATTGGGATACGTTTGAGGGGACATCCAGACATGCATACATACACACATACATACTTCTCGGCGGCTTTGCCCTATGGGCTACACTGTAAAAACCCGAACACATGATTGTTGTTGATGCGATTCACTTAGGTAACATCATATGTGACACAGATGATGTCGAAATCTCTGATTGAGATAAATGCTGAATAATTACATGTTAAATTAAGTGTGACCTAATCATGTAACACTTAACGATCCAATGTGGCAGTAACAATCTCAATACCAGGTATGTCCAAATCAGGCAGCAATGACGACCAAAATTTGAGACATACTGGACAAAATCTGGAATCTGGAATCAAGATCTGGAATATCCTGCGATGAAGCTAACTCCGAGGGCCTTTCACTCACTCACCGCAGGCAGGTTGGTGGTATTTCTGTCTTCTACCGACTCCTCTACGGTCTTGCTCCCCCAGCTCTCTCTGTGCTCTGTCCCCCTAATATTCCTGCAGGTCGCTCAAGATCTGCCAGCAACCCTCTTATGGTTAAACTGCCAAAATCTAGGCTCTCTGCTCACCTTCACTCCTTCATTCCCCTTTTCTCCTGCCTCTGGAACAAACTCCCCCACTCCCTTCAATCCCACTTCTCCCTCCAGGTCTTGAAAACAGCTGTTCACCACCATCTCTTATCTTCCCCCATCCAAAACCTTGATCTTTTCTACCCCCGCTAATTCACCCCAGATCCACTTTTTTGAAATTCCAACTTCTTTCCTGAAAATCCTTGCAGTGTCCATATGTTTTATATCTCTCCCACCTCCCCCCCAAGCCCTCTCCCTCCCATAGTTCTCTTGATGTCCCTGCTCTCAAATGTTGCGTTTGTGTACTTCCCCCTCCCTCCCCATCTCGTCTTCCGCTCCCCTTATTTTGTGTTTTATGTGTCGATTTGACTTTTTGTGTGATTAATGTTAGCTCTTTCACGAGCCTCGATCTACTATCCCAAAAAAAAAAAAAACTGGGGCATATCGCTCATTGCGTGTTCTCCAGATCTGTGCTTGGCCATCATGCTTTTCAAGGAGAAAATATCTCAAAAGGTGTCAGTAATGCAACAGTTACGATCGGTATTAACACCGAACAGTTTTGAATGTTTAAATCTCGCAACCAATTTTGCTTCTGCAACTTAAAAACCTCTAATAACCCGAGGCTAAATTTTATTCACATGAGTTGTCGTGGAGGAGTCTCGCATTTTATACGTTCCTTTTGTACGTATGGTACATATCTTCACAAAGTATTCAGTCCCCTTGACTTTTTTCACATTATGTTGTTGCAGCCTGAATTTAAAATGGATTAAATTGAGATTTTTTTGTCACTGATCTACACATAATACCCCATAATGTCAAATTTCAATTTTTCTTTTAGAACTTCTTACAAATAAATTAAAATCAAATACAGAAATATCTAATTAACATAAGTATTCAACCCCCTCAGTCAATACTTCATAGACGTACCTTTGGCAGCGATTACAGCTTTGAGCCTTCTTGGGTACATCTCTCAGCTTTGCATATCTGGATTTGGGGAGTTTCTCCCATTCTTTCTTGTAGATGTGCTTAAGCTCTGTCAAGTTGGATGGAGAGCATCAATGAACAGCGATCTACAGGTCTTTCCACAGATTCTCAATGGGATTCTCAAGTCTGGGCTTTGGCTGGGCCACACACGGACTTTCACGTTCTTCTTCTGAAGCAATTCCAGTGTTGCTTTGGCTGTATGCTTGGGATCATTGTCCTATTGGAACATAAATCTTCGCCACACTTTCATGTCTTTTGCACTCTGAAGCAGGTTCTCCTCAAGGATTTGCCTGTATTTGGCTCCATTTATTGTTCCCTCTATCCTCCAAGTCTCCCAGTCCCTGCCACTGAAAAACATCCCCATAACATGATGCTGCCACCACCATGCTTCACTTTCGGGATGGTGTTAAACGGGTGATGAGCTGTGCTCGGTTTCTGCCAGACATAGCGCGTTGCATTCAGACCAATGAGTTCAATTTTCGTCTCATCAGACCACAGAATATTTTGCCTCATGCTTCCAGAGTCTTTCACGTGCCTTTATGAAAACTTCAGGCATGCTGTCATGTTCCTTTTTCACAGGAGTGGCTTCCGTTTGACCACTCTCCCATAAAGCCAAGATTTGTGAAGGGCTGCAAAGACTGTTGTCCTTCTGGCAGGTTCTCCCATCTCAGCCAAGGAACTCTGTAGTTCTGTCAGAGTGATCAGTGGGCTCTTGGTCACTTCTTGGTCCTTCTTGCCTGGTTGCTCAGTTTGTTCGGATGGCCAGCTCAAAGAAGAGTCTGGGTAGATCCATATTCTTTCCATTTCTTAATGATGGAGCTCACTGTGCTCTTGGAAACTTTCATCACTCTATAAATTGTTTTATATCCTTCCCCAGATATATGCCTCCTCACAATTCTATCTCGGAGTTCTATGGACAGTTTCTTGGACTTTATGGTAGAGTTTCTGCAATGATATGTGTTGTCAACTGTGGGACCTTGTATAGAAAGGTGTTTTTCTTTCTAAATCATGTCCTATCAATTTAAAAGGCCACAGGTGGACTCCAATCAAGTTGTAAAGACATCTCAAGGATGATCAAAGGAAATTGGATGCACTTGAACTCAATTTGGAGTGTCATAGCAAAGGGGTGGAATACTTATGGACTGAAGACATTTCAGCTTTTTAAATATTTAATTATTTTGTAAAAATTCTTTTTAAAAATTCCACTTTAACGCTATGGAGTATCATGTGTAGATCAGTGACAAAAATCTCAATTTAATCCATTTTAAATTCAGGCTGCAACACAACAAAATGTGAAAAAGTCAAGGGGTGTGAATACTTTCTGAAGGTACCATGTACAATATTGTACATATTATATCGGATACAGCTGAATGAGCTCATGCTTATTGATATTTCAACCTTCCCAAGGCGACCCATTGATGAAATGCAGAAATACGTGTTGATTTTTTTTTTTTGTATACAAGATCGAGGCTCGTGAAAGAGATAACATTAATCACACAAAAAGTCAAACTGACACACAAAACACAAAAAAACAAGGGGAGCGGCAGACAAGATGGGGAGAGAGGGGGAAGGACACAAACACAACATTTGAGAGCAGGGACATCGGGAGGACTTGGGGGGGGGGGGGGGTGGGAGGGGGGAGGTGGGAGAGGTATAAAACATATGAACACTGCAAGGACTCTGGGGTGAATTACCGGGGGTAGAAAAGATCAAGGTTTTGGATGGGGGAAGATAAGAGATGGTGGTGAACAGCTGTTTTAAAGACCTGGAGGGAGGAGTGGGATTGAAGGGAGTGGGGGAGTTTGTTCCAGAGGCGGGAGAAAAGGGGAATGAAAGAGTGAAGGTGAGCAGAGAGCCTAGATTTTGGCAATTTAACCATGAGGGTTGCAGGCAGATCTTGTGCGACCTGAAGGAATATTGGGGGGACAAAGCACAGAGAGAGCTGGGGGAGCAAGGCCGGAGAGGATTCGGTAGAAGACAGAAAGACCAACAACCTGCCTGCGGTGAGTGAGTGAAAGGCCCTCGGAGTTGACTTCATCGCAGGAGATTCCAATGATTCTGAAAGCTTTGGCCTCAACAGCGTGAAGCCGAGCTAGGTGTGAGGCAGGAGCACCAGCCCAGAGGGGGGAACAGTATTCCATTGAGCTGCGGATGAAAGCCTTGCATGTGGTGAGGAGCTCAGGTGTGCCAAGGAAGGACTTCGCACGACGGAGGATGCCCAGTCGGCGACTGGCTTTGGAGGCCAGCTTGGAAATGTGGTTTTCCCAAGAAAGATCATGGCAGATAGTGAGACCCAAAAGTTTGAGCGACAGAACTCAAGATTGTACAAATAGCATCTTTTATACTGTCGCGCGAATCCCTCAAGGTTAACACCAGGGACCGCGGAAGACCGAACGGCTTTAATGGAGGCAACGACCAAATACGGATTTTGCTATAAAAGCACGGGAGAAAGAAGGGAAGAAGAAGAAGAAGAAGCGGAAGCGATTACCTTTAGCCCCAACGGCAACTCCGAGCCTGGAGGAAAGCAACCTAAACGAAACCTGAGTTCAATGCACAAAAAGAAACACGTTCATTTCGGAACCCGAGAACAAGAGAATGCGACGGAAGATAAATAACGGTCCGAAATCGCAATCCCGCACACCTCACTTCAGAAACGAACAACGGACTGAATTACGAAAAGAAATGTCTCGTCGTGTAATGTTCTGTGGGGTGCGGCCTTATCTGTCAGTAGTGCAGTGTCCGCCGTCCAACACGGCTCCGAGCTCCGGCGCGAAGGAACCCTCCGTCCGCCTCGCTCGCACGCTTCGCCAGGCCCCGTGCGGCCCGTCGATCGCACACGAGGCCCCAGCACCACTCCAAGCTCCGAATGCACCGAGAAGGACCGCTCCAAGCACCACGCACCACGAATAATGCGATCTCCAATCCCAGTGCAGAGAGCACAAGCAGAAAGTGTCTATCTTCACACGAAGGGTGATGGGTCCAGCACGAAGTGGAGAGAGAGAGCCAAGAGACAAAATGTCGTACAGCGCGTCCTCTTGTCCCCTCGCGTGTGTCGTCAAGTCTTGCTCGCCCCCAAAACAGCGCCCTCGTCTCTCGAAGGTTCTCAATGCGCTGGTCCTTTCTCATTGGCCAAGTGCTTCCCGCCACCATGTCACGCCACCCTCGTGGCTAACCACCAGTCCTTCCCTTCCTTCCAATCACGGGGCAGTTCTCTGTTCCTCCTATGGACCAATGAACAGTCCTCCTGGGCGTGGTTCCCAGCCTGCCACGAGGTTGGTTGCGAGGCCAGCTGGTGGTGTGGCTGGCTGCGGCCCCATCGGTGGTGCCCCGGCCTTGCTTCGTTCCCGTTTTCTCCCAAGGTCATTGTAAGGGAAGGGAACTAAATAATGTTTTTTTTTTGTTTTTTTTTGTATACAACGTCGAGGCTCGTGAAAGAGCTAACATTAATCACACAAAAAGTCAAACCAACAAATAAAACATATAATAAGGGGAGCGGTAGACAAGATGGCGAGAGAGGGGGAAGGACACAAACACAACATTTGAGAGCAGGGACATCGAGAGATCTGTGGGAGGGAGAGGGCTTGGGGGGAGGTGGGAGAGGTATAAAACACATGGACACTGCAAGGACTTCCAGGAAAGAAGTTGGAATTTCAAAAAAGTGGATCTGGGGTGAATTAGCAGGGGTAGAGGAAGGATTTGATATCCGAAGCAATGATGGATTCCATGACTTTGCTGATAATTGGGAGCAGGCTGATTGGTCTGTATTTGCAAGGGTCTGTTTTTGCACCTTTTTGTGTAAAGCGGTAATGTTTGCTGATTTCCAAGATGATGGCAGATGACCTTGAGCAAAAGAGAGGGTGAGATAGAGCATCAGAGCAGGATTTTAGGACCCATGGGCTGATGCCGTCTGGTCCAGTTGCAGAATCAGAGTCGAGGTTTGACAAAAACTTCTCCACCTTGTCAGGAGAGAAGGACGCAGAGTCCAGGAGTAGTTGGGTTTGACTGGGTAAGGTGAGAGCAGAGAGAGATGGGTTTGGGACACAAGATTTTGAGGCAAACACAGAGTTGAGGCATTCGGCTTTGTCATGTGCAGGTGTCAACTGTGTCGCCATTTGGAGAGGGGTTGGAGGGGGAACAAACACCAGAAACGGATTTGACCAGACGCCACCAGGATTTGGAGGAAGGAGACAGGATTGAGAGTTCATTCTTGAGTGTGGAGAGATAGTGCTTCCTGGCACTCCTGAGGGTAGACACACACTGTGTGCACTAAGGACCTATCTAAGTGTTTATATGAGTGCGTTGCCATAAAGGAGACAGGTTTGACGACAGAGGGGACGACGAACAAAGGAATCTTATCCATAATCCCTGCACTATTTAGCACGTCCTGCTCCCTCGTAGCGGGGACATCAATACAACTTATACCGACAAACCAGACTAAACATAGAACTTGTTACAGGTAGATTCCCTATCACGACAGTCGGATACCTACCTATACAGATCTATCTGGCTCTAGATATTGGTCTACCCAAATTCATAACAATACGTTCCTTTTGATCTTGTCATACAGTATTATTATATACTGTACACCACACTGAACCATGCCCATATATCTTACACATCCCGCAATATGTATTATTATCTCTGCCATTGAAGGTGGATGGAGGCTATGTTTTCACGTATTTTCTATTTTTGGTGAATATCAAGATTCGGATACTAGATTTTAAAGTGATTCTTCACCATTGAGATATGGGACCAAAAACGATATATATATATATATATAACACGATATCTCAAAAAATTGTTAACTAGTTATGACTAAACTTGGTGGATGAGTTGCGAGTTGGTTAGGTGACAACAAGCCGATTCGATTTTGGTTCAGGTCAGGATTCAGATCCGGCCTATCAGTGGGATACAAAAGGTAAACTGTTCAACCTGGTGGAGGTATGCGCTATGCTGAGTGCCCGTTCTAGTTTCTTGTGCTGTTATTTCTCCTCTATCCTATTTATAGTTTTACATTGTAGTGTGATTAGTCTCCAATATCTTATTATAAGAGAGCAAACGTATATGGTTCGGTATGTACAGTCACGTGTACATACCGAACCCCATGTAAAGTACGTACACCCCATGTAAAGTTTTGACTTTTTCAACATATTTCAACATTCAGCTATTTGATCTTCATGTTAACAATATTGATAGATAAAGGTGATATAATACAACAACTATCATGAAACATTTACATTTTGTAGTCCATTGTATAATTTAAATATACATAAATGCAAATTTCGCATGTGGAAAAAGTAAGTACACCCTTGGCTCTAATAGGTGGTTTTGCCCCCTTTGGCAGAAACAACATCGAGTAGGCGTTTCTTATAACTGTCTACCAGTCTCTGACATCGACTGGGAGATATTTTTGGCCACTCCTCCATGCAGAATTCTTTCAGCTGTGCGATGTTTGAGGGGTTTCTTGCATGCACAGCTCGTTTCAAATCCCCCCACAACAACTCGATGGGATTTAGATCCGGGCTTTGACTTGGCCATTCCAAAACCCTCCATTTCTTTCGTTTCAGCCATACCTTGGTGGATTTACTGGTATGTTTAGGGTCATTGTCATGTTGCAAGGTCCACCTTCGGTTGATCTTCAACTTTTCCGACAGATGGCCTCACATTATTCTCAAGCACCCTCTGGTACAATGAAGAATTCATAGTGGATTCTATGATGGTGAGCTGCCCAGGCCCTGATGCAGCAAAGCTGCCCCGAACCATAATATTTCCACCACCATGCTTTACAGTTGGTATCAGGTTCTTGTGGTCAAATGCTGTCTTTGGTTTTCGCCAAACATGTCTTCTGCTACTGTGGCCAAATAGCTCGACCTTTGACTCATCTGTCCAGAGCACATTGTTCCAGAAGTGCTGGTCTTTGCCTCGGTGTTCATTGGCAAGCTTTAGTCTTGCCCTGATGTTCTTTCTGGACAGCAAAGGTTTCCTCCTGGCACACCTCCCATGTAGATCAAATTTGTGCAGCCTCTTTCTAATGGTAGACACGTGCACTTTGACATCAACAGTGGTAATAGCTACCTGTAGGTCCCGTGATGACATTCTAGGGTTCTTAAGAGACTTCTTTCAGCATCTTGCGGTCTGCTCTCGGGCTGAACTTGCTGGGGCGGCCTGGGCTGAACAGGTTCGCAGTTGTTTGGAATCTTCTCCACTTGAAGATGATCTTCCGGACAGTCGAATGATTGATTTCAAATTGTTTGGAGATCTTTTTAAATCCCTTCCCAGACTCGTAGGCATCTATAACCTTCTTTCTGAAGGCCTCAGAGAGCTCTTTTGATCTAGGCATGGTGACCCCGCACACTTCAACAACAAAGAGCAAACCAAACGAAATGTCTGAGGTTTAAATAAGACAGGTTCCTCCAAGATCCTCTCTGACGATGTTCTAATCATTTGCACCTGAGCTGGTGCACCTGATTCTAATTTTAGGTATTTGAAGGAGTGATAAATGGAGGGGAGTACTTACTTTTTCCATATGCGAAATTTGCATTTATGTTTATTTAAATTATACAATGGACTACAAAATGTAAATGTTTCATGATATTTGTTATATTATATCATCTTTATCTATCAATATTGTTGAAATGAAGATCAAATAGCTGTATGTTGAAATATGTTGAAAAAGTCAAAACTTTACACGGGGTGTATTTACTTTTTCAGGTGACTGTATTAGTGGGGCAACTTAGCATAACAATTGTGCGTTTTGTGAGGAAAGCACCAAATTTGGCACACTAGTAGATTATCCTATTATGAACAGATTTGGATGTTGGGCCATCTCAAATTCAGCCCCTGATGGCTGTGGCAGCCATTTTCCAAAATGACACCTTCAGCTTGTTCCGACGAATTGCATCATCAATTGGCTCGGTCCTTTCCACTAGGCATTCTCTGGTGAAAGCCTGGAACTGCTCTTGGCCAATCTTCTTCACATTCCTGACAGTCTCAACTGCAGCAGGACCTGCAATTTGCTTTGTGCCAAGGACAACCAGATCCATGCTCTCTTCCTCAAAGGGGTTGCCTAGTAGGCCATGGGCTACCTCGACCCCTGGTGCACCCCCCCCCCCCCCCCACCAACCCTACCACCCAATGTTTTTTTAAAGCCTTGGGGTGTTTTGAACACGAAATTGAATGTTAACAGTGAAAAGATAGGGACGAACTTTCCTGCGTTAAACACCATGGTGACTATCCGTTAACACCTGTTAACGTTCACACAAAATTTTTCCAATTTTTGAAAAATTTGGTAATGTTGGGAAAATTTCCAAATTTGGGAATTCTGGGAATGTTAGGGAATTCTTTACCGGACGAAATTTAGGGAATTTAATCCACAGTACAAGATTTATGGAATTTAATCAGCAAAGCCGAGCCCCCAATACAACATATGGAATTTTAGGCCGCCAACGCGATTCATGGAATTCATGTTTTCTCCAACACTCTTTACGATTATTCGCCATACAGTTTTTGTTTTCAGTTATATCTCCTGTTGTACATGTGAAAATATAGTTAAGTTCTACCCCAGGCAATTCTGAAAGGACTTCGTCACAGGTTAGTTAAGTTTTTACTAATACATGTCGTGTGATATGGCTATGAAAATTCACAACAATTGTAGTTAAGTTTCAATTTCCAGTGTACCATTCAACCAAGTGAATATATACGTCTCCTGATTCTCTTACCTTGGTTTTACACATAAATACTAAATATTACACATATATTTGATTGTCTTCTGTTTCTAAATATGACTTTAAACGTGTCTTTTCAGGTCCAGTGTGAATGCACCAAATGACGCAGCCTGATCATGTCTGATCCTACTGACCCCTCCACGCCGATGGAGACTGGTCCACCTCCCCAGAAAAAAACACGACACGATAGTGGTTCTACAAGTAATGAAGAAACACAGACACAGAAACATATACCCGAATGCATTGTCCATGTTCCAGGATTAAAGTATGGACCACTTCAGCTTCTTTTGAGCACCAGTACCGCCGAGAACAAATTGTCGAAGTTGCAGGACATCAGACAAAGACGGCTTTCCCAACCAGTGGATTCTACACACAGGATGAAAGGATCATGTGATCTAATACCCAGTACCCTGTCAGACCATCATGGTTATCACCGACAATGTTACCAACGCTTCACTATGAATCTGGATCGCCTGCAACCATCTGAACCATCTGACCCACTTGAAACAGGTACTGCCCCCAGAACAAGTCGGTCGTCCGAAGGTGATCGCGTCCTCTTCAACCCCGACTGTTTATTTTGTAAGTCTGAAGGGAGGAAGAAGATCAAATCGAGTGGATCGTGGACATCAGTAGGTTTGTCAATGTTTGAATTTGACGGAGGGAAAAATGTTGTCGCGTCAGCTGAGGAGCGAAGTGATGAGAGCTTGCTACGTCGGATCAGAGGGCATGACCTGTTCGCATGCGAGGCCAAATATCACAAGTCCTGTCGGGCCAAATATGTACAGAAGCCGCAAAAGTGGAGAAGCACTGACGATGAACAGCGGAAGAGGCAAGCCGACATGGAGAAGGCACACGGAGAAGCATTCAAGGCTGTTTGTAGCATACTGGACACAGATGTCCTCGAAAAGAAACAAATTCTGAGACTAACGGATTTACGCAACATTTACATATCATCCCTGCAGGATTCGCAATACCCTAATCCAGAATACAGGAGCGAAAACCTGAAAATAAAGCTGCAGACGCATGATCAATACAAGGACAAACTATCATTCTGTAACATGGGCTGCTACAAATCATTCACAGTGTACAGCTCCACTATCGACACGGATACAGCTGTGAAGCATGCCTACGAGCTTGGATCCGCTGATCCAAGCTCGTAGCATTGACGATGAACAGCGGAAGAGGCAAGCCGACATGGAGAAGGCACACGGAGTTGTATGAAGGTTAACAGGTGTTAATGGATAGTCACCATGGTGTTTGACGCAGGAAAGTTCGTCCCTATATTTTCACTGTTAACATTCAATTTCGTGTTCAGGACACCCCAAGGCTTAAAAAAAACCTTGGGTGGTAGGTTGGTGGGTGGGGGGGTGCACCAGGGGTCTAGGTAGCCCATGGCCTATAGCTCTTCTATGACGCTGACAAGGGCGCGGACATCCTTGGCGAAAGAGGTCTGCACACTTAGTGTCTGGTCGTGATGACGTGTGTCCTCTCGCCTCCCCCAGTGTTGATGGCCATCTTGGAACTCTTCTCTGGCACTGGCAACTTCTGGCCCGGCAATCATCCAACGCCGCAGGGCACTTGGGTTGTCAGTGAGGCCGACTGCTCCACCATCTCCTTTGATGCAGGCGTTATTCTGTTCAAGCGCCTGGTCGATTGGGATCGAAGAGAACACCTTCTTCGTCTTCTGTACAATGAAGTTGCCAGCCCTGAATTCTCTGGCTACATCTGGGTGCTTCATTGGGAGTGCAACCATGTCCCTCAGGTGAACAGGGACCCACCTGGCATAGTGTGTGTGGTCTAAGGCATGGAACCATGGGACCAGTTCCGTCAGGGCATCAAGGTACATCGTGAATGAAGCCTGCCGCAGAGAACGCACGTAGACCAGTACCAACATCTCTCGTTCCAGCACAGTTGCCCAGTACTGAAAGTTGGGAATGTCTTCTCCTCTCTGGTGACACCAGTCTTCAAACTCAGGCAGGTCTTCTGCATCATCAGCATATGTCATACAGTGGCGTTCATACGCACGGTGTTGCAGGATGTGCAGTGCCGCTGCAGTGATTTTATGAGCTCTTCTTGTGTGAGTGACATGGGCAGCTCGCAGGAAGGAGTCGACCGTCCCTGGCGTTGCAATCTCAGCTTGCAAATCTGCAAAATCTGCAAATCTTGCAAAAATCAAATCTCTGAATCTGAGATGGCCCAATATCCAGATCTTTTCATAATATGATAGTCTACTAGTGTGCCAAATTTGGTGCTTTCCTCACAAAATGCACAATTGTTATGCTATATTTAGCTTAGCTGCCGGACTGTATGTATGTATGTATGTATGTATGTATGTTTATATGCGACGAAAACGTCTTCTTCTTCTTCAAATAAAATTACCAACCTCTTAATTAACCCTCTTAATTGCATTAAGACTGCTGAGACCCCTCAGACCTTTGACGACCCTTTAATTCCCCCAAGACCCTTCAGACCACCAATATCCCCAAGACCCAAAACACCCCGAAGACCCAAAACACCCCGAAGACCCAAAACACCCCAAAGACCCAAAACACCCCAAAGACCCAAAACACCCCGAAGACCCAAAACACCCCGAAGACCCAAAACACCCCGAAGACCCAAAACACCCCGAATACCCAAAACACCCCGAATACCCAAAACACCCCGAAGACACAAAACACCCCGAAGACCCAAAACACCACGAAGACCCAAAACACCCCGAAGACCCAAAACACCCCGAAGACCCAAAAATACCCTGAAGACCAAAAATACCCCGAAGACCCAAAAGAATCAAAAAGCCCCTGAAGACCCCACAGACCCAAAAGCCTCTGAAGACACCAAAGACCCTGAAGACCCCAAAACACCTCAAAGACCCAAAATACCCTTAAAGGCACAGCAGATCCAAAAGACCCTGAAGACCCAAATGGCCCTGAAGACCCAAAACACCATGAAGACCCAAAAGACACCGAAATGGGCAAAGATGCCTACCCCTCTGAAACGACGTGTGGTGAGGGGCGCGGAGCGTGCCGAGTCACGCTAGTGTTATTCAATTACTGTAAACCTTTCTCATGATGCTGCAGAGGTTTGATTCCTGTACAATTTGTTGAGTTGTCCATCGTCTCATGATGTCTTTGTCTGTCACATAATCTACAAAGCTTACACCAAATTAAATGAAGGCTCCCCTTGTTATCTCTAAATAAACAATAAACAGTTTCCCAAAACAATTTTTATTCCAGTCACCATGAGCATGAGGCAATTTGACTACATTATAAACAGCCTTCCATCACCTGTGCTGTCACCTTTTTTACTCCTCGTGAGAAGCGAAAAGCGGGGTAAAGCATTTGGCTTACTTTGTCTGTTCGTCTCCAGATGTCAATTTATGATCGAGGTACTAATTCACTTTTATTGAATGTTGCGTTTTGAACACAAACATGCAGTTTCGCAGTACTTTGGCTAAGGATTTAGGAAATTGTATGGAATCTCGTTCCGAGTGTGCATGCGCACAGATGGGTCAGGTAATTGTTTTACTATACCTGCCTGGTCGTCAAACAAAAGTGAAAATCATTGCAAACAAGAAACCTACTGTTTTTGGGGATGTCATAAAGGACACAAACATCAGGCACGAATAACTAATTTTACGTGTTGAATAAGGTGGCGTAAAAGACGGTGCACCAACAGAGGTAAACTTCCGAATTTTGTTTTCGACAACCTTTTAAACTTGTGTTTTTGGTTCAATTGAATAATATACAGTACTTGAGCACCATAGAACGCAAATCTCATTGTTGACACTTCCAAAAACCTCTGACAATACTCAGACAAAATATTATGCCATCTTGACCAATCAAATTTGTCGCTCGTGTTACGGAGTCCTCTACAATCTCCTGGTCTCGGTAACCTCCGAACCCCGAGAGGAACCCCGGCAGAAAAATATATTCCCCTGTGTTGAAAATCAATAGTAAAACCACACCAATGATTATAAATTAACAAACTTGTATTATAAATCACACACAGGTAATATGGTACAGCAAATGGCCATTGAGAGTGCACTCTATATATATCTTACATAAAGTCAAGAGACTCACTGCTCTGCCAGGAAATGATCGGACACTCCTCAATGGCTCTATGACGAAATCCAGTCAAAGCCCGAATCTCGCTCTCCAGTCGATATCCGAAGCGTGTACAGTGGGCAAGGGTGCTCCTCCCGCCAAACTGTACAACGGCGCCCTCCAGAGGCGCACCTTCACCGCTCCCTCAGCAAACCGCAACGTAATTGGAGACGAAGTGGTCTCACCCACTCATCCCCGACAGACGGAAGGATGTTGGGGGTGAAGATGACACGAAGCAAACGCTCACCGGTGTCCGAAGCACGGGGTTCAAGATGGCTGACGGCTCTGGCTTGAGCCGATGCGATGAGGCAAGGATTCGTCGGAATCTCAGCGCCCCAAATCTGTCTACGCAGATTTCTCCACTCCAGCGAATATTCTTATCGCCGGATGTCCCTTCCAGGAACTTAAAATCCCCTCGCGGCTGTCGGTAAACCTGGCTCGTTACCGAGCGCTGACGTCACCGTCTTCTCCCACTTTGCGTGCGCTGCTTCTTCCTCTTCACCTCATTGTCTTCTCCGTCGGTTTCCTGTTTCACTTACAGTTATCCTTTTTAACTTTTGATAACCGTTCGTGAATAATAAACCTTGTGAAACTAATAATAATACATAATATCAGAAACATGTCCATTGGGTGAAAACCACAATAACGGAAGTCACGAATCCGTAACACTCACGCTCTCAGCATTGGGGAATATTGAACAAAATAATGGCACGTAGGAAATATAGATAGTGTTTGGAAACGTAAGGAAAGAGTTGAAAAAGACTAATTTCCATGTCCTTTTTTTTATCAAGACTGCGTGGGGTAAGACCTTCTATGAACTCTTTAGTCCTATCAGTCTTTCTGCCCAATCACGACGTTTTTATCATCTTCCTCTATTGTCAACACCTTTATTTATTAGTCCTGATGTGCTGTCACCACCTTTTACATCATGCACCAGCATTAACCACATGCTCGAAGATACTTTACATGGTATTTTACAAACCCGAACTCAGGAACGCAGGATAAAGTTTCCATAAAACGAGGATGAAACATCACGTGGTGGATATAAGGATCGAGTTCATCGCATCCCTTAATAATAATAATAATAATGCATTTATTTTATATAGCACTTTTCAGGAAGCCCAAAGACACCGGGATTACCTGTAGAGCAGTTGAAGAAGAGTTCTTTGGCAGGAGCAGCAGCCCGTGAAGTGCGCACGGAATCTTCACGAGATGGCTGTGTGTGTCTGTGTATATGTCTCGTGTCATGCGTTAAATAATATACCTTCTTAACCAAACAAGTTATGCCAATGAAACGAGTTATTTGACATTCCTTTGTGCTTTATAAGTTGTTGGAGACTCTCCCGACACTTCACTGTTGAGACAGATCATGAGTCAAGTTTAGACAAAATGGGAGCGGCTATTGCAAAATGCAAAACAAGTAACCAGGGCGGTTCACATTTGATCCCGACTTGTCTATAAAAGGCAGATGATTGGGTATGTAGATTATTTTTAGAATTAATTTGCTTTTTGTTGCGTTGGTAACCGATAACCAGATGGCTGGCGAAATGGCCTAGGCCCGAGGCCCTAAAGGTACGCACACTCCACTCACCTCTAAGCTGGCAAGCCTGAGTTGGAATCTCCACCCAGCTGTAAACTGCCGTCCTCGTGTTTCGCAGGCAGGTTGATCGATTCATCAACGAGTTGGAAGTTAAAGCCTCGGTTGGACGTTACACTGTGAGTCCCATCGGCCAGCGTCAGTTCGTGGACATTAAAGATCCCATGGTGTCCTTAAAAACATGAATTGAAAATATCCTCTCGGCCTGAATAATGGGAGTGTTCTGAAACATTCTTTGCCTTCCAAGGTAATTAGCTCATTCTTTTGAATATACAGGGTGTGTTGTCTCAATAAAATGTTTCCAGATTTTTCATATTTCAGAAAGAAAAATTAAATAGCAGAGGGGTGCTGGTGAGTGTGACTAATACCTAAGATATGGCATTAGCCTGTCATGGAAGGATGACATCATTGATCAAGTATTACCCATAAGGCAGAAGAACAAAATAGTATTGCTTTTGATATATAAAATCGGTATACATTTTTTTTGAGACACCCTAGCGAGGACAACTTTGGTTGTTAACATACTGTTATGAATTGGGGGTAGAGGAATATCTAGATCCAGGTAGATCTGCATAGGTAGGTACTCGACTGTCGTGATAGGGAATCTACCTGTAATAAGTTCCATGTTTAGCCGGATGTCGGAATAAGTTGAACACTGAACACTGAAAAACTGAACACTGAAGAGCAGTGTTCTGGGCCCTGTGCTTTTTCTGGTCTTCATCAATGATCTCTCTGACTCTCTTGAAAATCCTCTCTATCTCTTTGCTGACGACTCTACTCTCTGTCGCTCCATTCTTCATCCCTCAGATCGGCAGTCTGCAGCCTCCTCACTCTCTGCAGACCTTGACAAAATCACAGACTGGGCAAACAAGTGGAACATGTCTTTCAATCCTGACAAATCTCACACTCTTACGATGTCTCTCCGAAAAGACCGACTGGACAACCCTCCCATCCACTTTCTGAAAAATCCTCTCCAATAATTTCTGTCACTCAAGCTTTTGGGTCTCACTATCTGCCATGATCTTTCCTGGAAAAACCACATTTCAAATCTGGCCTCCAAAGCCAGTCGCCGACTGGGCATCCTCCGTCGTGCGAAGTCCTTCCTTGGCACACCTGAGCTCCTCACCACATACAAGGCTTTCATCCGCAGCTCAATGGAATACTGCTCTCCCCTCTGGGCTGGTGCTCCTGCCTCACACCTAGCTCGCCTTCACGCTGTTGAAACCAAAGCATTCAGAATCATTGGAATCTCCCGCGATGAAGCTAACTCCAAGGGCCTCTCACTCACTCACCACAGGCAGGTTGGTGGTCTTTCCGTCTTCTACCGACTCCTCTCTGGCCTTGCCCCCCCAGCTCTCTCTGGGCTCTGTCCCGCAAATATTCCTACAGGTCACACAAGATCTGCCTGCAACCCTCTTTTGGTTAAACTGCCAAAATCAAGACTCTCTGCTCACCTTCACTCCTTCATTCCTCTTTTCTCCCGCGTCTGGAACAAACTCCCTCACTCTCTTCAATCCCACTCCACCCTCCAAGTCTTTAAAACAGCTGTTCACCACCATCTCTTATCTTCCCCCATCCAAAACCTTGATCTTTTCTACCCCCACTAATTTAACCCCAATTCCACTTTTTGAAATACCAACTTTTGTCCTGGAAGTCCTTGGTGTCCTTGTGCTTTATACGTCTCCCTCCCCCCCCCCGCCCCCCCTTCCCACGCCTCCTCCCCCCGGGCCCTCTCCCTTCCACACATCTCCCTGCTCTCGGATGTTGTGTGTGTGTGTGCTTCCCCTTTTCTCCGCATCTTGTCTTCCGCTCCCTCTTTTTGTGTATTTTGTTTGTCTGGTCGATTTGTTTGTGAAGTTAATGTTAGCTCTTTCACGAGCCTCGATTCAGTATACAAAACAAAACAAAACAAAACAAAAAAGAAGAAAAAAAAAAAAAAAAAGTTGTATCTGTGTCCCGCCAATTCCATTCAATGTGCACTGAGTGGGTTCATCAAAAATGTCGTGGTTTGAGAGGGTCATTAACCAATGTGGCAGCTACATTCAAGTATAAGGTGTGCACAGAGGGAGCTGCAGATGGAGGAAATGTTGAGTTGGATCTTGGAGACTACGTGAAGCTGGAAGGTGTAAAAACATTTTGTTACCGAGGAGACATGCTGAATGGAGAAGGTGGATCAGACTCGGCAACGGTTGCTGGAGTGAGATGTGCATGGAAGAAGTTTCGGGACTGAGTGGCGTGCTGACGGGGAGGGGAGTGTCGTTGAAGCTGAAGGGAAAGGTGTATGCTGCATGTGTGAGAAGTGTTATGATTTATGGGAGCAAGACATGGGTAATAAACGAAGAGCAGCAACGAAGGCTGGAAAGGGTGGAAATGCGAATGGTTCGGTGGATGTGTGGAGTATCGTTGAGAGAGAGGAAGACAAATGATGAATTGCGAAAGATGATGGGAATAGAGCCTGTGATGGATGCTGTGAAGAGAAACAGCTTGAGATGGTTTGGTCATGTGTTGAGGAAGGATGAAAGTGACTGGTTGAGAAGAGTGATGGAAATGAATGCAGAAGGAAGTAGAGGACAGGGAAGACCGAGAAAGACTTGGCTAAAGATGGTCGAAGAAGAAATGCGGGCAAGGGGGTTAACAAGGGGAGATGCAGAAAATATAGCAAAATGGAAAAGATAGTCATGGGGACCGCAAGGCTAACTCCTGCTCTTGCAGGGAAAATGGCCTTAAAATGCCTGTTGTTGTTGTTGTTGTTGTTTGTGTCCCTGCCACGAGTGGGCTGGGCATGGTAATTAGTACAGGGATTATGGGTAAAATTCCCTCGTGTGTCGTTCCCTCTGTGAGCAACCCAGTGTTCCTTGTGGCAATACATCCTATAGACACCTAGATAGGTCCATTAGTGCACATATTAAATAATTCACCTCAGCCACAATAAGACTTACAGGAAGAACAGGCAGGAAGCCAGATTGGGGCACCGCCGATGGGGCCGCAGCCAGCCACATCACCAGCTGGCACAGCAACAAACATCGTGCAAGGCAGGCTATAGCCACACCCAGGGAACGTGTGATTGGTTGGGGTAAAGAGCTGGCCACTGATTTGTGAAAGGAAGGTGCAAGAAAGCGGCACACTGATTGGCCACCGATCGTGGACACCTCGGCCAATCAGTGCGGAAGGCGCGAACACTCGGCCAATCAGTGCGGAAGGCGCAAAACCACGACGTAAAAGCAGGTCGCTGATTGAGGGCGAAGGGCCGGTGACGTCAGAAGGCGGGAAAAGACCACAAAGAAGCGAGGGACTGATTGGTAACACGAGGGAGCTGATGTCACATCGCGGGTGACAAAACAACTCGCTCGCGGGCATTCGGGTGGTTCTCTGCGGTGTTCCCGGCATTCTTCCCTGTGGTCTTCCCTAGTCATGTTCCCTGGGTTCTTCATGGTGCTCTTGGTCTTGGTGTTTGATCTTGGTACTTGGAGCGAGGCTTGCTGCTACGAGCAAACGGGACCTTGCGTGCGACTGACGAGGGGCGAGGGGCGAGCGAGGCGTGCCGCTGAGCGGGTGGCTCGGGGCCTCGCGGAGCGTGAACGAGGCGGATGGAGGCCTGCTTCGCGCGAACATCAGAGCTGGACGATTCCTGACGACGCTACACTGCCAGACAGATAAGCTCGCACCCACCAACGTGCACAACATGACGATTCTTTTATTTAATTCATTCCCCTGTGCTGTTGTTGAAGTGAGGTGTGCGGGGACGTTCCAATTTAGAATTAGTTCTTCTGTCGCGTTCTTTGTATCGTGTTCCGTAATAAATCTTTATTTTTGTACATTTAACCCCGTGTTCGTTTTGAGTTCATTCCCTACAGGATTGAAGACCGCCTGTGAAATCGCCACAGGTAATAAATAGCTCGCCGCTTCTTCCTCTTCCTTCTTCCTCCCGTGCTTGCATAGTAAAAATCCGTCATTGATCGTCTCCTCCATTTAAGTCCGTTTTGCCATCCGCGAGCCCACGGTATTAACCGAGGGATTCGCGCGACAATGCAATGCATTCAGAAAGTATTCAGACCCCTTCACTTTTTCACATTTTGTTATGGTGCAGCCTTATGCTGAAATCGTTTAAATTCATTTTTTTCCCCTCATCAATCTACACTCAATACCCCATAATGACAAAGAGAAAACAGGATTTTAGAAAGTTTTGCAAATTTATTAAAAATAAAAAACTGAAATATCACTGACATAAGTATTCATACCCTTTGCTGTGACACTTGAAATTTAGCTCAGGTGCCTCCCATTTCTCTTGATCATCTTTGAGATGTTTCCACACCTTGATTGGAATCCACCTGTGGTAAAATCAATTGATTGGACATGATTTGGAAAGGCACACACCTGTCTATATAAGGTCTCACAGGTGACAATGCATATCAGAGAAAAAACCAAGCCATGACGTCGAAGGAACTGCCTGCAGAGCTCAGAGAGAGGATTGTGTCGAGGCACAGATCTGAGGAAGCCTACAAAAAAAAATACAAAAGGTTCCCAAGAGCACAGTGGCCTCCATAATTCTTAAATGGAAGAAGTTTGGAATAACCAGGAATCTTCCCAGAGCTGGTCACCCGGCCAAACTGAGCAATCGGGGGAGAAGGGCCTTGGGAAGAGAGTTGACCAAGAACCCGATGGTCACTCTGGCTGAGCTCCAGAGATCCTGTGTGGAGATGGGAGAAGCTTCCAGAAGGACAACCATCACTGCAACACTCCACCGATCTTGACTTTGTGGCAGAATGGCCAGACGGAAGCCTCTCAGTGAAAGACACATGAAAGCCCGCTTGGCGTTTGCCAAAAAGCACCTAAAGGACTCTCAGACTGTGAGAAACAAGATTCTGTGGTCTGATGAAACCAAGATTGAACTGTTTGGCTTCCGTCTGGTCACTCTGCCACAAAGCCCAGACCGGTGGGGTGTTGCAGTGATGGTTGTCCTTCTGGAAGTTTCTCCCATCTCCACACAAGATCTCTGGAGCTCAGCCAGAGTGACCATCGGGTTCTTGGTCAACTCTCTTACCAAGGCCCTTGTCCCCCGATTGCTCAGTTTGGCCGGGTGACCAGCTCTGGGAAGAGTCCTGGTTGTTCCAAACTTCTTCCATTTAAGAATTATGGAGGCCACTGTGCTCTTGGGAACCTTCAATGCAGCAGAAATTTTTTTGTAGGCTTCTCCAGATCTGTGCCTCGACACAATCCTGTCTCTGAGCTCTGCAGGCAGTTCCTTCGACGTCATGGCTTGCTTTTTGCTTGGATACGCAGTCAGCTGTGAGACCTTATATAGACAGGTGTGTGCCTTTCCAAATCATGTCCAATCAATTGAATTTACCACAGGTGGACTCCAATCAAGGTGTAGAAACATCTCAAAGATGATCCAGAGCAATGGGAGGCACCTGAGCTTAATTTCAAGTGTCAAAGCAAAGGGTATGAATACTTATGTCAATGTGATATTTCAGTTTTTTCTTTTTAATAAATTTGCAAAACTTTTTAAAATCCTGTTTTCTCTTTGTCATTATGGGGTATTGAGTGTAGATTGATGAGGGAAAAAACGAATTTAAACAATTTCAGCATGAGACTGCAACATAACAAAATGTGAAAAAAGTGAAGGGGTCTGAATACTTTCTGAATGCACTGTATTTCGTACCACAAATGATGCAACGATGCCCTTTGTTTTACGTGATACAGAAACTCGAAGCCTTCTTTATTTTCAAATCTGGTGGTTTAATGTAAAAGAAAATGGCAACTCCACAGGGGAAAGAAAGCTCAGCGCGTAAAAATTGTTCATCGAGACGAGATCCGACAAGCAAGTTCAGCGTAATGTCCGTACAAGGTGAGGAAGGAATCCACCATCACGGATTAGTATTCAGAGAGTGGTACAAGAGATGTTAAGGAGACTGGAAGTTGTCAGAAACAGAAAGGTACCAGTCGACCAAATACAAGGACAGCAGACGTTGAACGAGTGCATGAATAATCTCAACAAAGTCCCAGAAAATCAATCCGACGCACATCCAGAGAACTGGGACCACCAAACACCACTAAAGACAGGCATAAAAGACTGAAGTTTTGTGCCTATAAGGTGCAGGTCTGCAGGAACTCAAATGAAATGACAGACCCAAGGCGTTTGCCTTGGAAATGCTCTGTCGCATGGAGGATGACGAAGATTACCTGAAAAAGGTCATGTTCACAGACGAAGCTTGCTTTCTGTTCTTGCTGCTGTTCACAGACGAAGCTTGTATTGAGGTTACAACCCAGTTATAAACTGTCATCCTGGTGTTTTGCAGGTATCCTGAGTTTTAAACTACTGTTATATACTGGCTTTGCCGTAAATGCAGACAGGTGTGCATCCTTCCCTGTCAACCCTTACTAGCACATTCCTGCATCCGCTGCTCTTACACTTGCCATAATCCTACCCCTCATCCTCGTCTCACTCCAGCACCTATCCTCTCACAGTCAGCTAATGCCACGCAGGTTTCCTTCCAAGACTGGATGTCAGATATGGACAGAATACGATCTCATTCTCGACACATCGAGGCTGGTATCCCAGAAAGGTAATGTTCTGGGACCAATCCTGATCTCGATACATTTCACATATTCATCACTGAAAAATCCATTGCATCACCTATGTGACTCCAGTGAGCACGGGATAGTTTCTGCACCCATCCCTCCTCATGCTGTGGCAGGTCCCCAGTCAAAGATAATAAGCCCTGGTCATCCACTGGAAACATTTTATTGCAAGAGAGCCATAATCTCACCGTTTCTCCAGAAAGACAGAGGGCAAATCCCCAAATTGATTTATAAATCAGCCTTTGGACCCTCATCAGCGATAACCTATCTGCCTTGGGTAGATTGGATGTCCAAATTGGCCTCCAATGTCAACCACAGCATGCGAATGCTCTACAAGGCCATGTCTTTCCTCTGCTTAACAAGGCCTTTATCGTGTGTCACAAAATATCTCTTCTCACTCACTGCTGCTTGTAATGTCACTCACCTAAAAGCAGAAGAATGCAAGACCTTCCATGTCATGAGAACCTAATCAGGAAGCACTCTCACACTCGGCAGGTTGCAAATCTTGAAGTATTTTTTCCCTGCAAAGTGTTGCAGGTCCACAAGAACTTCGTGTTGCTGTTGCTGGGGTTCGATTTTTCAAATGTGCACCCATTGGTCGGACAGCTGCTCGACCACACCCACCATAAGCACCAAGACAAAATGATATGGCTGCCATCTTGGTTTTCTAGTGGGCCTAATACATGATGCCAGTAGGCCTAGGCCTCTGCTGATTATACTCTGCTCGGGTTTTTTGCGCAAGATTTCCATTGGTTTTGTTTGGGTCGAGCATTATTCACGATGAGGGACCCCAATTCACGTAATCAAGCGTTACGTAACGGTAATAGAGTTATATTACACAAATTCCAAAAAAAAAAAAAAAAAAAAGCTTTACCTAGAATACCTAATTTTTGAACAGCCCCATATTGGGTTTAAGCAATCCATGACCGTGTGACGAATCAGCTCATTCTGTTTTTCCGTGGAGAGGTTGACATTGGTAGGTGCCGAGTTGATCTTTTAATATCGCATTAAATGTGTTTCCCAATTTTGTCGAAGGTTGTGACCACAGTGCGGTCATTTTTGGTAATACGGTATATATTTTAATCTACTCCATTCTTACCTCTGCCCTTCCACCACCCATTCTGCAAAAACACTTTCCTTGTTAACCTCCCCCCATTTCAATTAAAATTCTCACCTCCAGTCTTTAACACATGGAAATGTCTTCCTGAATCCAGTCTCCCCTAAAGTAATTTAAGCTTACTCCCTCCACACTACATAATGACTGTCTTTCATTTCCACTACAAAACTTGACTTCACCCATGCTGTACTATTACCTCCCGCACCCCACTCCATCTCCTTTCCTTTCCTTGAGCCTGGGAACAATTCTCATACAGCCCTGCTCTGTCCTCTGGGCAGGCGCCCCTGTCTCACACCTTGATGTTGCGGAAACCAACCAAGGCCTTCAAGATCTTTGGAATCTCCCATGATGAAGCTGAGTCCAACATTGTCACATCGCAGACAGGTCGGTGGTCTTTGTCTTCTCCCACCTCTTTTCTGGTCTGACGCCCTCTTCTCCATCTGTGCTTTGCCCACCTCAGGTATCTTCAAGGCATGTGTGGTCCACCAGTAATCCCATTGTGATGAAATTCTCAAAATCCAGAATTACTGCTCACCTCAAATCATTTATTCCTCTCTTTTCCCAACTGTGGAACTGCCTTCCCCACTCTTTGATCTCATTCTTCCCTTCGGGTCTTCATGACAGTTGTTCACCACCATCTCAGGTCTTCCCCCATCCAAAGTCTTGATCTTTTCTACACCCGTTAAACCAACCCCATCCCTCCCAAACATTTTGCTTATGCATCCATCTTTTCTACCCCTTGTGTTCTCCCCTAACCCTCATCGTTATCTGCATCACTTGTTTGTCCGTATACCCTCTCCCTGCTGTTGGTGTTTCCCCTTTCTCCAAGCTCTTCCATGAGCCTCGAACATGTGTGTGTGTGTATATATACATACAGTCACGTGAAAAAGTAAGTACACCACGTGTAAAGTTTTGACTTTTTCAACATATTTCAACATACAGCTATTTGATCTTCATTTCAACAATATTGATAGATAAGGATGATATAATACAACAAATATCATGAAACATTTACATTTTGTAGTCCATTGTATAATTTAAATAAACATAAATGCAAATTTCACATGTGGAAAAGGTAAGTACACCCCGACATTTATCACTACTTCAAATACCTAAAATTTGAATCAGGTGCACCAGCTCAGGTGCAAATGATTAGAACATCGTTAGAGAGGATCTTGGAGGAACCTGTCTTATTTAAACCTCAGACATTCAGTTTGGTTTGCTCTTTGTTGTTGAAGTGTGCGGCGTCACCATGCCTAGATCAAAAGAGCTCTCTGAGGCCACTACAAAATGTAAATGTTTCATGATATTTGTTATATTATATCACCTTTATTTCTCAATATTGTTGAAATGAAGATCAAATGGCTGTATGTTGAAATATGTTGAAAATGTCATAACTTTACTTGGGGTGTAATTACTTTTTCACGTGACTGTATATATTTAATTTAGTGAGGCCTCATTGAGAAAATTGTTCAGTACATCACCACCTCTGATGAAGTACATGCTATAAAATTGACACCACCTCTCGATTTCTAATTTATTTATCCCCCTATGAATACAACCTAAAATCCTATTAGCTTTACTTAGTTAGAGCCGTCTCGGACTGCCATGTCTGCTTACGCCCTCACAGATCCTTCTGTTTTTAAGGTGTCCCAGTATTTCCCCTTGATTATGTAATCTCTTTTTACATAATTCTTACCCATCCTCAGCACCTTACATTTATGTTAAACTGCATTTCCAAATCCTTCACCTGAACTATTTACTTTCCTGAATCTGTCCACCATCCCCACCTCGCAACCCCCCTACTATTTCCCTTACCGCCAAACAGTGTCATCCGCAAATTTAGAAAGCCAGCTCTTAAAATGACTATCCAAATTGTCGATTTAAAATATCAATAACAAGCAAAGCTCGTCAAAATGACAGGCGATCATTTTGTATTTTCACACTATTCACCCTTGAAGACTCAGGCCAAAACCAAAATTACGCACAAAACCTTCGTTTATTACACAAATTGCTCATTGCTTTATTTTGGCGGTGTATAGGCAACAGACTGCTGCCGCAATAGTTCCTGAAAATACTAAAAATAACCCGGGTTACATACATTAAGCAAAATATGCCTTATGTTTATGTGCAAATACAATACATTGTGGTTATCTAGCTTGGATAATGTAATTGCACTGGGCCATGGACTAACACCAGAAGCCTTTGCACCTTCACAAAATGGCGGACATAAGTATTTTTTCAGGTTACAATTGCAGGTGGAGTCAGGCCAGCTGTCCAACCAATGGGGCGAAGGCATTCCGTCCACACTTGCCGTAGCTCCATTATAGTATTATGGCCCTAGTACCAATCCCTGAGGTACACTACTTACACTCTCCCACTCAGACACTTTACTTGCTGTCACCAATTCAGTTTGCTACCCTACCAACCACACCACAAGCCCACATCTTAGCTAACAACCTCCTATGTGGTACCTTATGGAAGTCAAGATACACCGCATGCACTCAATCCAAAACTGCCTTTGAATGTCAAACAGGCCCTCCCTTTCGTAAATTCATGCTGACTACTCAAACACTGGGTACTAGCACTTTCACTTTTTTATGACATCACCCCCTTCTCTCTTGTCTCTCTCTCTTCAGTGGAGCAATTGAGGAATTCCCATGGACGTCAGCATGTGGTGTTTTCTTATGAGCCCTGATGCTTCTATTTTAAAAAAAAACCAAAAAAAAAAACAAGAACCAACATTTGTGCAAACACAGCCAAGTATGTGCATGGCACCCAAACTAAACAAAGTGTTTGAGTAGTAGCTTTATTTTGTAGATAAAGAATTGCTTTTTTTGTTGTTTTTACAGGGAAGAAACACCCAACCCCCACCCCTCAATCCCATCGAAGCCCTACATCTTGACTTACTTCCTAAATGGTTACAGAACCAACTTTGCAACACATTCTTTAAAATGCTAATATGCTGTGAGTAGCTTAAACAGCACATCTCATGGCTCTTAACATGCCAGAGGAAACACAATCCTGGCATTAAGGAGCGCACAAGAATTAAGACAGCAACTACCAACCACACATCCTCAAATTCAAAGAACCCAGAGTAACCCGCAACCATCCACCCCCTCCCTCCCTCCAACCAATGCAGATATAGATGTCTTCCGCTAGTTAGCAAAGATGATTGCTTACTGCACGTTAAGGTTTCCAAACTGCATATAACTATCCCAGAATATTTGCAAAATAGAGTTGGGCAGGAACAAGTCCTGCCTGCCATAATTCCACCTTCGTTTTCACATCAGTACCACAAGAGCAGTATTAACATTAGCCCTCACAACCCCCATCATTTAAATTTCTTTGCAGAACCACCATCCCCCCTACTCCCCCATTACCTCCTGATAGAGATCACAAAACTTTACAACACTAAGATAGACAGCCAGTTACAAAATGAAGTTTAATCCACAATTGAATACTGCCCTCTGTGTCCAATGCGACGATGTGGGGAAATGCTATGCAAAGGGTCAAAACCCCCTAATCAAACTGTTTTTAATAAATCCAGCAACCCCGCACCTCTCACCTCCCCTCATCCCCAAAAATACATACAGCCAAAGTTGTGGTTACAGGCAGTCACACACTGCAAGTTATAGACTCATCACAGGTTTACTGAAGGTGATGTCTGCCTGAAGTCAAGTAGTAAAGTCAAAGATGAAAGTTAAGATCTTTGCAATCTAAACTTGGCAATATAAAGTGACATTGATAAGATGTTAATTGTAGAAAACATACATTTTAATACATGTTCAGATTTACATATATTAAATATACCGAATGGACCAATTTGCATGGTGTTGAGATCATTTGTTCCGTTGCTTCGGACGCATTGCAGGCGGTGGACTCATTTATTTATTCGGATGCAGCCGGTGGTTGCTCGGCTGCATCATTTTCTGGGGGCGTAGCTGTTCCACTGATGCAGTGCCCTCTTACCAGCTGGTTGGTACTCATTTTGCCGACCTCTGAAGGATGACTGGCCGAGTCTACCCGCGTGGTGTTAATTCAACAGCTGACGGGGGGCTTGAGCTCAAGATCCTAGGATCTTAAGCCAGCCACCTTAACTGTTAAGCCAACACCAGGCTTGTGTACTCACTCAATGATGCCGGTGAATGCAATCATAGAACAAACAGACTTATTCCCATTTACATTGAAAAAAAAGAGAGAAAAAAAAAAAAGGGGGGGGGGGGGGAATGGGAGAGAAAATGCTTGAGCGTTTATCATTATGTACATCACTGCGGTTTTACTTTAACTAGGATTTGCAGAATACACGAATTACCACCACCAAGGGCAAAATAGCGGATTACCAAAGAAAGAGGTGGTCAAAAGAAACTGATGAGCAGAAAAATAGGAAATAAAAAGAAAAGTCTAATAGTGCACTTTGTTACAGAGATTACAAAATAAAAAGATGAGGATCCAAGGTTTTTTTGAAATAATTAGGTCATAGAATGTTCATGCTTGACCATGTCCCATGCAAATCTCAATTTGAGCTAGTCCACCAAAAAATCCACAAAGTACGAGACAAAAAGAAAAATAATCGACAATGGTGTCAACAATGCACTTAAAGCATGACTATTTCGATTCCTAGAAACTCTCTCGAGGATGAACCGCAAAAAAAGAAGAAAAAAAAAATTCTGAATATTACAAATCAGCTTCACCCCGGGGATGCCTAACTTTGAGAGAATCGGGCCGTTGGTTACCACTAATGCGCCTTGTAGGGTGTTTAAGCGTCTACCGACATGAGTGACGGGCTGCATACAAGCCGAAACAGAACGGGAGGCGATCGTGATTTTTGTTGTCCCTCCATTGTCCACGTCGAGTGAAGAGCACACGCCTGAAAAATCTCCGGTGAACGGGAGCATGCATGCCATGGGTTTAGTTGCAGCAAGCCGGCTTGCTGCCTGTGCTTGGCTGGCCCACGGTGACATGGTCAGATTGTTTCGGTGCATTCTGTTGTTCGTTCTTCGGCAGTTTCTTGGCTGAAAGGTGGAAAAAACGTTCCTTTAAAAAAAAATTAAGTGCAGTACAACAACGACGACAACGACGAGCATTTTTGTGAATTTTTTTTCAAATGCAAGGGCAGGAGTGTGGAGGGGAAGTAAGATTAGAACTGAAGGAATGGATCATCATGACAGGCAGACAGGCACAGGCACAGACAGACACAGGCAGGCATAGGGATGGACAGACAGACACAGGCAGGCATAGGGATGGACAGACAGACACAGGCAGGCATAGGGATGGACAGACAGACACAGGCAGGCATAGGGATGGACAGACAGACACAGGCAGGCATAGGGATGGACAGACAGACACAGGCAGGCATAGGGATGGACAGACAGACACAGGCAGGCATAGGGATGGACAGACAGACACAGGCAGGCATAGGGATGGACAGACAGACAGAGACACAGGGATGGACAGACAGACAGAGACACAGGGATGGACAGACAGACAGAGACACAGGGATGGACAGACAGACAGAGACACAGGGATGGACAGACAGACAGAGACACAGGGATGGACAGACAGAGACACAGGGATGGACAGACAGAGACACAGGGATGGACACAGACACAGGGATGGACAGACAGACACAGGGATGGACAGACAGACACAGGGATGGACAGACAGACACAGGGATGGACAGACAGAGACACAGGGATGGACAGACAGAGACACAGGGATGGACAGACAGAGACACAGGGATGGACAGACAGAGACACAGGGATGGACAGACAGACACAGGGATGGACAGACAGACAGACACAGGGATGGACAGAGAGACACAGGGATGGACAGACAGACACAGGGATGGACAGACAGACACAGGGATGGACAGACAGACACAGGGATGGACAGACAGACACAGGGATGGACAGACAGACACAGGGATGGACAGACAGACACAGGGATGGACAGACAGACACAGGGATGGACAGACAGACAGACACAAGGGATGGACAGACAGACAGAGACACAGGGATGGACACAGACACAGGGATGGACAGACAGACACAGGGATGGACAGACAGACAGAGACACAGGGATGGACAGACAGACACACAGGGATGGACAGACAGAGACACAGGGATGGACAGACAGACAGACACAGGGATGGACAGAGAGACACAGGGATGGACAGACAGACACAGGGATGGACAGACAGACACAGGGATGGACAGACAGACAGACACAAGGGATGGACAGACAGAGACACAGGGATGGACAGACAGAGACACAGGGATGGACAGACAGAGACACAGGGATGGACAGACAGAGACACAGGGATAGACAGACAGACACAGGGATGGACAGACAGACACAGGGATGGACAGACAGACACAGGGATGGACAGGCAGACACAGGGATGGACTGACGGGCAGGCACAGGCACTGCGACAGACAGGTGGTGGAGGGGGTAGTGGTGGAAACAACTTCATATGCAAGAGATGGGCCAAAATTAAAGTACATCAATTGATAATACAAGTGGAAAAGTTGTGAGATTAGAGGATGGTGTGGGGGAAAATGGGAGAGGTCCGAGAACACTTACCGATTGCTAGAAAAACGTCATTGACATTCATGGCCGTTTTTGCAGACGTTTCCATGAATAGCAAACCATTGTCTTCTGCGTATGCCTGGGCTTCCTGAAATGAACCACACAAAACAGAACCCACACCTATTCAACAATCAAGGTATCATACAAGGTGTTGTTTTGGATGGTTGACTTGAAGGAATCAATTGTCTAACTGTAAATGTATTGCTATTACCTTTGTACAAGTTTTGTATATGTTTTGCACCTTTTAAGAATCACTTTTCCCATTAAGCTATCCTCACATGAAAAAGATGCACCTTGCATATACCAACCAGTTGTACTTGAATAAGTGGGCCCAGCAGTTTGACTATAATTTGAATTGGCATTTCAATGGAGCATGCAGTGCTGCTACAGATGATAAAATCCACGCATTTACACCATTGCTCTGATGGCAATGTAGAGGAGTTCAATACTCGTTAACTCCAACAAAAGCAGAATGCTTCATTCCTTCCCCACCCCCTCCATAGGGGGAGGCGGACGCTTATACCTGTTGTATGGTTTGTTTCTACAATTAGTGCCCCCAGTGTCAAATGGTACCTCAGGGTTTCTTCGGCCCCAAAGAGTACTAAACCACCAATGACATCTTTTTTTTTCTTTTTTAATGCCAATTTCCGAGCTGTATCACGGAGCCGGCTGGGATTTCTGGAATGAATTTTTGCATCAATAATGGGAATTTAAAGTATGCGGGGTTGAAAACTGTTTTTGACCTTGACCTATTTTAAGGTTACTAGGGCATGCCCGTACTATATCTATATCTAAAATTATATCCCCCCCTCTATTTACATGAAATGGTTTGGTCCATGAAATGTTTTGGTCCATTCGCAACGCCAAAGCGAACGGCGAACGCTTTACATGAAATGGTTTGGTCCATGAAATGTTTTGGTCCATTCGCAACGCCAAAGCGAACGGCGAACGGCTTGCGAGTACAGTGACAATCCCCCCGGGGTTTTAATTAGTTTTAAAACGGAGCTTGGCAACCGCTGGCGTTCTTTAGCCGGCAGCTTCGCCCGCCCGAACGCCGTTACAGTACCTTCGACCGCGAGTTGCTCGGACTTCACTTGGCGGTCAGGCACTTCCGCCATCTGCTCGTGCGAGTACAGTGACAATCCCCCCCCCCCTCTATTTACATGAAATGGTTTTTATTAGTTTTAAAACATAGTTTAACGCCAACATAGCGCCAACATAGTTTGCAAACGTGAAATAAATGAATACGCTCTCAAATGTGCCATCCGAGGCAGAGTGTGTCCGCCACGTTCGGCACACGCGATAGCTCGCTGCTCTCTGATTGGTTGAATCGTTTTTTGGACATAGCTCGGTAAGTAATTGTCCGATTAATATGAAACCTTGAAAAGGCACATCCTCGGGTCCCCAGCAATATACCTGGCAAGTTTAAAGTATATCGGACCCGTGGTTGTCGAGAAACAGCGGTCACAGACAAACAAACGTACAAACGTACAAACAAACACACAGATTACTGGAATTATAGATAGATGACCTCGTTATAGACAATTTAACAATTTTCACCACAGCTCAACTAAGGATTGTCCGATCAGAATGAAATTGCCCTCCAGACTCGAGCAAGCCGCACTTGCGCTTAAATTTACATCATAACCCTGTGGATTAAAGGTCAAGGTAAAATGGCAGTCTGAAAAGAAAAAGAAAACAAAGAACCTGTTTTTTTTTTTGTCATCGCTCAATTTTGCCAATGCGGAATCTCAAACACCACTTGGCCTTCCAAGATGTTTTTGCATCATAATTGTGTACCCGAAGTTTTGCACCTGATATTTCATTGGGATACTTGACCTACTTTTATCAGATTGAGAGATAATGAACAAAAACACCTTTTTGATCTTAAGTTGAATAATTTTCCTCTGATTTTTCACGATGTGAAGTTTTATGTGTAGATTGTAGATGGGGACACATTTTCTTCATTTACACTCTATCCCTAAATGTTGATGGTTAAGGTCATATGACAGTCCGAAAATACTATGGCCATCACTGGATCGCAGGCTTACCTTTGGCAATCGCAGATATCTAGTTATGTGTGTATTTGTTAATCCAATTTGATCTTTTAACCAGGAACTCAGCAGAAGTTAGAACAACAAAAAAAATAACATTGAAAACAATTCATACCCGTTAGTTAAAAAACAAAAAACAAATATCGTTTGCACCCGGATTAAAGTTCAACAAAAGTAAGCCAGTTATAAGAGCTGAACCGAAGCAACCAATATCGTTTCTGCAATTTAACGGTGTCATTCAAAATGGGCTACGTGAAAACTTTTCACAGGTGCAACTTCCGCTTATTTTTGACGTTATCAACAAATCTGTCAAAAACAAGTTTGAACATTTCAAGTAGACCAGGAATTAAATCACAAATGGGCAGCTATTCCAATTACTTTTGAGTTTGGCATTTGAAGTTTACCTCAAGAAGCATCAGCTGATTATGAATGTCACAGGTGATGTAATGACAAGGGTTCTGGACAGGAATCAGAGGCTGTGGGTTCAAATCTGGCTGAAGGCTGCAGTAATATGTTTGTTTTTTTTAATCTTCTCTGAACAGAGCTGGTTTTAGTGTAATTACCACCTCACTATCAGATTGTCGGAGAGAATCCGAGCTGGTTCACAGTGACTTGCAGGAAGGGGAATGAACTGCCAGCCCTGGCTCATCGGACAAGTGACACCAATCCAGTGTTGTTGTCTTTTGAAAAGTCCCAAAGCAACATTAGACGGGCACCAAAATGCTGTGAATAAGGCAGTGCACACCCCTCCGCCCCCCAAAAAAAGAAAGAAAAAAGACCAGAGACACATTGCAGAGTTTAACAGCAGGAAGTTGAGCCACATTTTACCTCATATTCCACCACCCTTTGGCTTGCCAGATCCGTTTTGTTGCCTGCCAAGGCGATGACTATGTTCGGGTTGGCTTGCCTCTGCAGCTCCTTCACCCAGTTCTTGGCACGAGTGAACGAATCCTACAGGTGGATCACATTGCACAACACACTACACTCGGGTTACTGCTGTACAACAAACTACTGATAATAATCATCCCATTTATCACAAGTCAACTGCTTGGGCAAGAGTCCCAGACAAGTCAAACGTTGGGGTGAACATGCAAACAAAAATAAATATGCGAGGCATTGATGTGCTTGCCATCCCTCGGATGGGACGTTAAACCAGGCATCGATGTGCTTGCCATCCCTCGGATGGCACGTTAAACCAGGCATTGATGTGCTTGCCATCCCTCGGATGGGACGTTAAACCAGGCATCGATGTGCTTGCCATCCCTCGGATGGCACGTTAAACCAGGCATTGATGTGCTTGCCATCCCTCGGATGGGACGTTAAACCAGGCATTGATGTGTGTGCCATCCCTCGGATGGGATGCTAAACCAGGCATTGATGTGTGTGCCATCCCTCGGATGGGACGTTAAACCAGGCATCGATGTGCTTGCCATCCCTCTGATGGGACGTTAAACCAGGCATCGATGTGCTTGCCATCCCTCTGATGGGACGTTAAATCAGGCATTGATGTGCTTGCCATCCCTCGGATGGGACGTTAAACCAGGCATTGATGTGCGTGCCTTCCCACGGATGGGACGTTAAACCAGGCATTGATGTGCTTGCCATCCCTCTGATGGGACGTTAAACCAGGCATTGATGTGCTTGCCATCCCTCGGATGGGACATTAAACCAGGCATTGATGTTCTTGCCATCCCTCGGATGGGACGTTAAACCAGGCATTGATGTGCGTGCCATCCCTCGGATGGGACGTTAAACCAGGCATTGATGTGCGTGCCATCCCTCGGATGGGACGTTAAACCAGGCATTGATGTGCGTGCCATCCCTCGGATGGGACGTTAAACCAGGCATTGATGTGCGTGTCATCCCTCGGATGGGACGTTAAACCAGGCATTGATGTGCGTGCCATCCCTCGGATGGGACGTTAAACCAGGTGTCCCATCTGCCCCATCTACAAGCATTGGCTGGTGGATGTTAAAGATCCCGTGGTGTCCTTCTCAATGAGTAGGTCAGTTATTGCCGGCATCCTGAACAAATTCCTGAACACTTGGTCGAGTGTCCTACCTCGAGTGGTGACCTGTCCAGGATTGTAACCCTAGCCAACAAACTGCTTTCACAAAACCGATTCTGAATAATAATAACAATAAAAAAAAGTTCATAAAGTATTGTATGGAAAACAAAAACAAACTAGAACGTCACTTGCAGAGTGCATAGTCCTGCCTTGCGCGTTCATTCTGATCAAAAATACCATTGTTAACTGAACAGTGAATACGCTACTATTATGGCCCGTATTTTTTTTTTTTTTTTTTTTTTTTTTTTTTTTGTATACAAGATCGAGGCTCGTGAAAGAGCGAAAATTAATCACACAGAAAGACAAACAGACACATAAAACAAATAACATCGGGAGCGGTAGACAAGATGGGAAGAGAGGGGGAAGGACACAAACACAACATTTGAGAGCAGGGACCGAGAGACATGGAGACATCGAGAGATCTGTGGGAGGGAGAGGGCTTTGGGGGGGAGGCATGTGAAGGGGGGAGGCATGTGAAGGGGAGGAGGCATGTGAAGGGGGGGGGGGGGGGTGGGAGAGGTATAAACATATGGACACTGCCAGGATTTCCAGGAAATAAGTTGGAATTTCAAACAAGGTGGATCTGGGGTGAATTAGTGGGGGTAGAAAAGATCAAGGTTATGGATGGGGGAAGATAAGAGATGGTGGTGAACAGCTGTTTTAAAGACCTGGAGGGAGGAGAGGGATTGAAGGGAGTGTGGGAGTTTGTTCCACAGGCGGGAGAAAAGAGGAATGAAAGAGTGAAGGTGAGCAGAGAGCCGAGATTTCGGCAGTTTAACCATCAGAGGGTTGCTGGCAGATCTTGTGCGACCTGTAGGAATATTTGGGGGACAGAGCACGGAGAGAGCTGGGGGAGCAAGGCCGGAGAGGAGTCGGTAGAAGACAGAAAGACCACCTACCTGCCTGCGGTGAGTGAGTGAAAGGCCCTCAGAGATAGCTTCATCGCGGGAGATTCCAATGATTTTGAAAGCTTTGGATTCAACAGCGTGAAGCTGAGCCAGGTGTGAGGCAGGAGCACCAGCCCATAGGGGAGAACAGTATTCCATTGAGCTGCGGATGAAAGCCTTGTATGTGGTGAGGAGCTCAGGTGTGCCGAGGAAGGACTTCGCACGACGGAGGATGCCCAGTCGGCGACTGGCTTTGGAGGCCAGCTTGGAAATGTGGTTTTCCCAAGAAAGATCATGGCAGATAGTGAGACCCAAAAGCTTGAGTGACAGAACTTCTTGGAGAGGATTGTTGAGAAAGTAGATGGGAGGGTTGTCCAGTCGATCTTTTCGGAGAGACATAGTAAGACATAGTATTAACTATATACACACAATAACCACATTATCCATGCACCCAATTATGTCAGTTTTTTTGGCATGGCTTATGCAAGTCAAAAATTTAATTTGTTCCTCACATCGGGTCATAGATCAAATATATGAAGTTTCAAATAAAGATTTCAATTTAACCAATTATGGCTGAAATACCTCTTCAATAATGAGGTCATTGTTATCACCCCATATACCTCATGCATGGGGAGTTGATGACATATGCCAAGTTTTTAATTTCTTTCGTTGAGCAGTTTCAGAGAAAAATGATATACATTACACACACACACACACACACACACACACACACACACACACACACACACACACACACACACACACACACACACACACACACACACACACACACACACACACACACACACACACACACACACACACACACAAAGACAGACACCTTCAGGCGAGATTAAAAAAGAATGGCCATGTGTACAGTGCATTCAGAAAGTATTCAGACCCCTTCACTTTTTTCACATTTTGTTATGTTGCAGCGTTATGCTGAAATCGTTTATATTCATTTTTTCCCTCATCAATCTACAGTCGATACCCCATAATGACAAAGCGAAAACAGAATTTTAGAAAGTTTTGCAAATTTATTAAAAAATAAAAACTGAAATATCACATTTACATAACTATTCAGACCCTTTGTTATGAGTTATGACACTTGAAATTTAGCTCAGGTGCCTCCCATTTCTCTTGATCATCTTTGAGATGTTTCTACACCTTGATTGGAGTCCACCTGTGGTAAATTCAATTGATTGGACATGATTTGGAAAGGCACACACCTGTCTATATAAGGTCTCACAGCTGACAATGCATTTCAGAGCAAAAACCAAGCCATGAGGTCAAAGGAACTGCCTGCAGAGCTCAGAGACAGGATTTCGTCGAAGCACAGATTTGGGGAAGCCGACAACAAAATCTGCTGCATTGAAGGTTCCCAAGAGCACAGTGGCCTCCATAATTCTTAAATGGAAGAAGTTTGGAACAAACATGACTCTTCCTAGAGCTGGCCGCCCGGCTAAACTGAGCAATCGGGGGAGAAGGGCCTTGGTAAGAGAGGTGACCAAGAACCCGATGGTCTCTCTGGCTGAGCTCCAGAGATCCTGTGTGGAGATGGGAGAAACTTCCAGAAGGACAACCATCACTGCAACACTCCACCGATCTGGGCTTTATGGCAGAGTGGCCAGACAGAAGCCTCTCCTCAGTGAAAGACACATGAAAGCCCACAGAAACTTGTTTCTCACAGTCGGAGAGTCCTTGAGGTGGTTTTTTGCAAACTCCAAGCAGGCTTTCATGTGTCTTTGGGAGAATTTAAGAAAAATCTTTAATAATTATGGAGGCCACTGTGCTCTTGGGAACCTTCAATCCTGCAGAATTTTTTTTTGTAGGCTTCGCCAGATCTGTGCCTCGACACAATCCTGTCTCTGAGCACTGCAGGCAGTTCCTTTGACCTCATGGCTTGGTTTTTGCTCCGATATGCATTGTCAGCTATGAGACCTTATAAAGAAAGGTGTGTGCCTTTCCAAATCATGTCCAATCAATTGAATTTAGCACAGGTGGACTCCAATCAAGGTGTAGAAACATCTCAAAGATGATCAAGAGAAATGGGAGGCACCTGAGCTAAATTTCAATTGTCACAGCAAAGGGTATGAATACTTATGTCAATGTGATATTTCAGTTTTTTCTTTTTAATAAATTTGCAAAACTTTCTAAAATCCTGTTTTCCCTCTGTCATTATGGGGTATTGAGTGGATTGATGAGGGGAAAAAAAAGAAGAATTTAAACGATTTCAGCATAAGGCTGCAATATAACAAAATGTGAAAAAAGTGAAGGGGTCTGAATACTTTCTGAATGCACTGTATATCTGCAATCGCTTTTTGCAAGTGAACATGTGAACGATGTGTTTATCTGCAAAAACAATTCATGCCAGTTGATTTAAAGGAGAGACAAACGTGTTACAGATGGCAATGGATAGCTATCTCCACAATTAAGCCTTGCCATAAACGTACTTCCTGTCCATTGACCAGATTTGCCTTACTACAGCTATCTGAACAATGAACATCCCATCAATTTAGACTGCCGCTGTATAGATAGAATACATCGTGAAACGAAACGGTGATTAGTGAGAATTCAAATTAGTAAGAGTAGACAGCATGCACAGCCCTGACCGAGTCTCAGAGTATGACAAATTAAATAAAGTGGAATTAAGTCAAATTTAAATAAACCAAAGTGAAATACTCTTCAGAACTGGCCTTCGGCATCTTTGGGGAAACTTGATTGGAACTCGTGTTTCATATCAATTTCCAAAGCAGATCACTCTACATCTACTTGGTGGTATTTTAAAGTCGGAACTATTTGTTCCATAGGAAAGTAGACCAGGGTTCAGTCTAGAAAGATAATTATGGAATACCAAGTACCTGTTTAGTTTGAGGTTTTTTCGCATTAGACCGAAATAACTGGGCTCGTTAACTGTGAGTGCACAAATTGTGAAGTGCTGCTCGGGTTGATGACTTTATTTTAATGGAAATCGCCCCAAACAAGGCATAAAGCCACTCTAGGTAAGGGGCGAGGGAAGGGTAGAAAAAGATAAGGATAAAGAAAAACAAAATAAAAACAAAATAAAAAATAACAAGAAATCATCCAAGACACAGGAAGTAGCAGAAGTCAGGTAAAATGTGATTAAACCTCAAAGATGTAGGAATTGACATTCCTCTTGAAGCTGAGTAGATCATAGGATAATGGGAAGCATGTTACAGGTAGTGAATTCCAGAGCGAGACAGCACGAGGGATAAAACTATCTGCAGAGCCTTTCGTTCTGCATCTTGGATCGGCTATAGTGAATGGGTGAGCAGAGATGGCAAACCGAGTCTTGTGTCCAAACACTCGTATAGGAGGAACCAAGTTAGAAAGTTCAAGAGAACATTTGCCATAAAAATATCTGTAGAACAAACCAAGAGAGGCAACTGACCTTCGGTGAGAGAATGGTTGAAGAGGTGAACACATCTCCACACCAACCAGGTTGACAATGCGTTTCTGGAGCCCATCAAGCAAAGATAAGTGGCAAGCTGGTGCTCCAGCCCAAATGTGGCAACAGTACTCCATGAGGGGACGTATATTTGCTGAGACAGAACATTATCAGGAAGACCATTGATGCAAACAAGGATATAAACAGAGTGGGACCAAGGACAGAACCCTGTGGGACACCAGAATTGATGGAGCAAGTAGGAGAAGATTGACCCTCAAGTACCACCTTCATCTTGTGATTTGCAAGGAAAGCGGAGATGATTGAATGCATCACTCCAGATACACCATATGACTGAAGCTTGTGGAGCAGACCCCTGTGCTATACTTTATCAAAGGCTTTTGAGAAATCCGAAACAACTAATCGGGCTTCACCTTTGATCTCCATTGCCCCGTTGAAATGATCCGTAATTAAGGATAGCAGCTCACCAGAAGAGTGAGAATAGCAAGGCCATACTGGCAGTCAGTGAGAAGCTCATTGGCCTCCAGATGGCTGAGAAGTTGTTCAGTGATGAAGCATTCAAATACCTTACTTATTACAGGAAGCAGGCTGATGGGGCGATAGTTACTTGGTTCAGAATGCTCACCGGCACCCTTGAAAACAGGGACAACAGAAGCCACTTTCCATGATGAATGAAACACTAAAGCAGACGAGCACATGTTGAATAGCTTGGGAAGAATCGGTGACAGTTCAGGACAACACATCTTCAATACAATCACAGGGTTTCCATCAGGACCAGTCACTTTTGAGGCATCTAAAGTATGAATAATTCTGGCAACCTTCTTCGGAGTGATAACTCGAACAAGAATATAAGAGTCTGTACAAGATGGAAAATCAGGAAGAGGATGTCCCACAATCATTGAGGGTAGAATTAGAAACAAAGTGATTTGAAAAGAGGTTAGCCTTATCCAGAGGTGAAGTAACAACCTCAGGTCCATGAAAGAGAGGAGGTATAGAACATTTATTGTGGTGGAGTACACTGTTGGCAATCCGCCACAAGTCCCGAGAGCCGACCATCGCTGAGTCGCAATGGAATCGGCTACAGAAGCAGGATATTGCTGCTTGGCATCCTCAAGCACTAATTTACAGTGGTTACTTGCTCTGCAGAACAGACATTTGGACTCAAGAAACCCTTGCACATGGTACCGCTTGAAATTGTGGTTGCTATGAGCAATTGCTGATGCAGAACAGAAACAGTAAGATACACAAACATTAATAGTGGAATGATCCGAGTTACCAATTGGAGGCAGAACATTGGCAACACAGTCATCAGGATTAGAACACAAAAAGAGAGCAAGTATCTTCCATCAGAAGCATGGTCAGGAATGAGTGGGGAGAGGAAACCATTTGGGTGAGATTGAGAAATTATAGGTATTGACACCAGGAGTGCCAGTATTGCGAGTGTACCAGTCACTCCTTGTGGTGAACGTTGAAGTCACAAAATACTACGATGACTGTTGTGACTTCAACGTTCACCACAAGGAGTGGCTGGTGCAGAAGGGTGGAATAAAATAGCCCTGCCAATGCTGTCAGAGATCGCATCGAGCACGGCACAAGAGGGAAAGGAAGGTGAGTGATACAGAAAGAAGATATTGGTTGGTGAATGCAGGAGCAAGGTGGAGATACAAACTTGTGAGAGCCAATTTCAAGAGAATTTTCACGAGCAAAAGGTTGAGAATCCTTAACATAGATACCAAGATCATGAGGAGGGTGATCAAGTCGGTGAAAAATGTAACCGGGTAACTTTAAAGAAACTGAGGAGATGCCACTGTCCAACTGATGCCACTGCGTGAGGAGATGCCACTGCGTGAGGAGATGCCACTGCATGTCTCAGATAGAGCCAGCAGGTCAAGGTCGGTTAAGCTGAACAAAAGATTGCACAGAAGAAAAGTTGGAGCGAAAGCCCCCGACATTGGAGAAACAAATATTAAAAGGATTCGAGCGTTGCTACACACGGGTTGGTGGATTGGCACGTGCAGGTAGAAATCTGTTATTCTTAAATTGTAGAACAATATTCATAGTGAAAAATACATAAAACATTGAAAGGTAGTGGAAAGGTATTTCCCTACCTACTTACATGCCAATCGTGCAGACAGGAAATCACAATGAAAAATGAGGGTGCCTCAACCGTGCCAGTGAGGCATTGGACAAAAGGTCAACACATCAGGCATCAAATGGATGATAAATCATTTTAATTCTGAATTCATTCATTTCCATATGCCAGGAGTCCGTCCCACCATTTAGTGAGCGATGCACACATCCTAGAAACCTAGACGGAACACTGGTGCGCCTTGATTGCTTTGACCCTCCAATGTCCACAGCTATGCCAGTTATGATTGAAAATAAATAAATAGATAAGCAAACAAAGCAAATTTTTTTTTTTTAAATTCAAATAACCGTTCATCAAACCATCATGGGATGTGACACATCACATCCCATGATGGTTTGATGAATGGTTATTTGTTTGATGAACGGTTGGTTTGATGAACATGTGATGGGATGACATCCCATCACGAAGTGTGAAAAAAACCAAAACAAACTAGAACGGCACTCAGTAGAGAGCATACCTCCACCAGGCTGAACAGGTTACCTTTTCTATCCCACCAATAAACCGGATCTGGATCCAGACCTGAATCAAAATCGAATCAGCTGGTTCTAGTCACCTCATTCACTACTTTTTGAAATATCATGCTATGCATTGTTTTTGGCCCCACCTCTCAATGAAAAATTAACAAACTCTCGTATCCGAATTCAGATTCGGATCTTTACCAAAATCGAATCGTTTAGTCTGTCACACACCCAACCTGTCCATAACTTTTTGAGATGTCATGCTATACGGTATATAGTTTTCGCCCCATATATAGTCTCTCTCTATATATATATATATATATATATATATATATATATATATATATATATATATATATATATATATATATATATATATATACACAGTATATATATATATATATATATATATATATATATATATATATATATATACACAGTATATATATATATATATATATACACAGTATATATATATATATATATAGTCTCTATCTCTCCATATTGAAGAATCACTGAAAAATTAAAGTATCCGGATCTGAATCTTCTCCAAAATCGAATCAATTCGCCCTCGTCACACACCAAACCTGTCCACTGAGTTTCGAGCAAATACGTCCATAACTTTTTGAGATATCTTGTTCACAGACAGACAGGGGTGAAAACATAACGTCTGTCCACCTTTGGTGGCAGAGGCAATAAAAAGGAATAAAAAAGGTGGAAATCTGTTAGCTGGGTGTGGTGCGTGGACACATGCGTTCTTGCCTATTTTTTCCTTTTTGAGGTACGATTGCACATATTAAGCATGCTAAAAAGTCCCAAAAATAAATTGCACCTCCCCACGCTTCCCTTGGCCAAACAAAACATGTATAGAGCAGCCAATTAAAAATAAATAAATAAATATGACACTGCACCTGGTTAGTGATGTCATACACAACAATGGCAGCCTGGGCACCACGGTAATACATCGGTGCTAGGCTGTGGTAGCGCTCCTGCCCTGCAGTGTCCCAGATCTCAAACTTCACAGTTGTGTCGTCGAGACAGACCGTCTGTGTCAGGAAGGCAGCTGAGATCGGCACAAGGAATGGCATGGGGTTAGAGCATGGCGAGTGCTTCCGCAATGTTAAGTTCAAAACAAAAACGCCAAAACAGGGTAATCTCACCACCGATGGTGCTTTCCTGAAATTCATGGAATTGGCCTTTGACGAAGCGCAGAACAAGGCTAGACTTGCCGACAGCAGACTCTCCCAGTAACACCAACTTGAATTGGCACATCTTGCTTCCCGCAGACTGTCCATTTGGGCGATTAGGTCCCCCACGGCTCGTCATGACCTGACCTCAGGTGGTGTTCGTTCTGGGAGTACAGTCAGAAAAACAAACTGGAGAGTTCATAGAACACCTTACCCTACACAGTCTTGAGATAAATATAATAACGATACTGAAGGGCACTCGGTAGAGTGTATACCTCTGTCAACTTTTTAAAATATCATGCGATATATAATCGCTTATCGCCTTATCTCTCAATGGTGAAGAATCTCTTTAAAAATGTAATAATTATTGTATCCGAATCCATATTCAGATCTTCACCAAAATGGAGTCGATTCGGTCTCGTCTCACACACACAACCTGTCCACCAAGTTTCATCCAAATCCGTCCACAACTTTGAGATATCCTGCTATATATCGTTTTTGGCCCTATCTCCCAATGGTGAAGAAGAGGAAAAATATAATACAGCAAGAACATGGGCGGGGTCTAGGAGTGGCAAATTTGATTGGTTGCGATGTTAAATTTTGTCCAAGTACTGCTAAATGAAAGGGTTTTCAAAGTGGTAACAAGCGTTACGCCTCGGTCCCCCGTCGGTGAAGTGATGCAAGTTGACAAACTGGAAGACGCAAGGCGGCCATCTTGGATTTTGACGTGGCGACTCAATTTTCAATAGCGTTCTTCCTTATGCGTAGATACACCCACACACCAGATCAGACGTTAGTAGTTTGTTTATTTTTCAAGATATTTCGCTCACAAGGTTCAGACATATATATATGGTGGTGGCCATCTTGGATTTTGACGTGGCGACCCAATTTTCAATAGCGTTCTTCCTTATGCTTAGATACACCCACACACCAGATTAGAAGTTGGTACTTCGCTTATTTTTCCAAGATATTCCGCTCACAAGGTTCAGACATACATGGCGGTGGCCATCTTGGATTTTGACGTGGTGACCCAATTTTCAATAGCGTTCTTCCTTGTGTGTAGATACACCCACACACCAGATTAGAAGTTGGTACTTTGCTTATTTTTCAAGATATTCCACCCACAAGGTTCAGACATACATGGCGTCAGACATACATGGCGGCGGCCATCTTGGATTTTGACGTGGGTTGCACCCACACACCAAATTCGAATGCGGTCCTTCGCTTACGCACGCACGGAGGGGAAAACCATAGTCCCCCTTTTGCTCCGCGGTGCGACGGGGGACAAAAAGGATATTTGTGTTCTTCAGTGTTTGAGTGTATAGCAATTAAAATAAAATAAAGATTTTAAAGGTTGTAGAAAAAAAAAATTCCAGAAGTTTATCGTCGACGCTGCATCTTTAACACCACTTCATTCAACATGTTACATTAGTTATTTGTGCCTGGTGTTTGTGTCCTTTATGACGTCACTAAAAACCAAGTTTCCTGTTTGGAATAGTTTTCAATTTTGTTTGACTGTCAGATGGGCAGACAGACAAAGAAAATAATCTCACTCCTCTGTGTGCGAATGCACGATAAATACGAATTCAGAGCCAAAGTGCCATACTGGTAAACTACAGATGTCCGATTCATGTTCAAAATACAGTCGTGGCCAAAAATATTAGCACCCTTGCACTTTTTTCAAATAATGCACCATTCCTTCCAGAAAAATGTTGAAATTTAAAAAATATTTTGGTATCCACATATGTATTTCTTTGGTTTGCAGTGGAACAAAACAAAAAAAGCTGAAAAAAACTACTAAATCTTAGCTTATTCCACACAGAAATCCTAATATGGCCCGGACAATATTATTGGCACCTTTTCGAAGTTGTGAGAAATATTTAGATTTCAAGCAGGTGATTTTCTTTTACTTTCATCTGTGGTGAGTTGCAGGTGCCTGAAATATAAATATCACTCATTCAACCAGTTTGAATAGAGAAAAGGAGTCATTCTGCTGTTTTGTGTCACTGTGTGTACCGCAATGAGCATGGAGAAAAAAAAAAGAAAACCAGACAATTGTCTGAGGAGTCAGACAAGATTGTAGCCAAGCATGGACAATCTCCAGGCTACAAGCCCATCTCCAGAGACCTTGATGTTCCTGTGTCAACCGTACGCAATGTTGTCAGGAAGTTTAAGGCCCATAGCACTGTTGCCACCTCCCTGGATGTGGCCGCAAGAGAAAACTTGATCGAAGATTGCAGCGAAGGATTGTTCAAATGGTGGAAAAAGCACCTCGATCAACTGCCAAACAGATTCAAGCTCACCTTCAGACACAAGGTACGACAGTTTCAACTCGCACCATCCATCACCAACTCAATGAAAGGGGGTTCCATGGTAGGAGACCCAGAAGGACCCCACTGCTGAGAGAGACATAAGAAAGCCTGACTGGAGCTTATGAAAACACACCGGAACAAGGCAAAATCCTTCTGGGAGAATATCCTGTGGACAGATGAGACCGAATTAGAGCATTTTTTTGTCGAGCACATCATCTCTATGTTTCCAAAAAAAAAAATGAAGCCTTCAAAGAAAAGAACACCTTCCCTTCAGTCAAACATGGAGGAGATTCAGTGATGTTTTTGGATTAATGTGCTGCCTCTGGCACTGGGTGCCTTGAAAGTGTGCATGGCATCATGAAATCAGGAGATTACGAAGGCATTTTGGAGTGCAATGTTCAACCCAGTGTCAGAAAGCTGAGTCTCCATCGAAGGTCATAGATCTTGCAGTAGGACAATGGCCCCAAACACACTTCAAAAAGTGTCTTGGAATGGTTCAAGACAAAATGTTGGACTGTTCTGAAGTGGCCAGCAATGAGTCCAGATCTAAATCCCATTGAACACTTGTGGGGAGCTCTGAAAACAGCAGCTGTGAGAAGGCACACTTCAAATCTGGGAGAACTGGAGCAGTTTGCACAAGAAGAGTGGGTCAAACTGCCAGTAGAGAGGTTTAGGAAGCTCATTCATGGCTGTAGGAAGTGCTTGACTGCAGTTATTTTGTCCAAAGACTGTGATACCAAATATTAAGTCTGGGGTGTCAATAATTTTGTCAATGCCATTTTTTTATTTCCTGATTTAAAAGGATATACAGTATTAAGTTCTGAATCAAAAACAAAGGTTCTGTAATATTAACAGTGAAATATAGAATTGTGGAGACCAAATAATTGTCAAGTTCAACTTAATTTAGAGAAAATTGTGAGTTATTTGAAAAAAGTGCAAGGGTGTCAATATTTTTGGCCACAACTGCATAACATTCAATTGAGATAAAGTTGTTCCTCGAACATAAGCTGATGTTTGTAGACACACAGACAGACAGAAGTGAACCAATTGCTTCACCCTTTTGCTTCGCATTTGCGGGGTAATCATTGGAGATGTAGACAACTAGGGAAAGCCAAGTAAGGGGTAGGGAGAGGATTTGCTGCATTAGTACAAGATAACAAGTTAATATTTATAATAATAAAAGGCAGTGTCCATCTCCTCCATAACTCCAAAACCATGAAACCTAGCAGCCCCAAACTTTGCATGCATACACCTGGACCTCCAGCTGATTGCAAGGATGAAAACTGGGTGTTTGGGTGTGTTATAACATCGTTTTTGAAGATGGTTCACGAGGTGTTCATAAGAAAAAAATCCGAAGAAGCCTTACCAATATGGCAGCCCACCATCTTGGTCAGCCCACTACCACTCGCTGGGTTTTTAAGCCGCCATTTTGTTTTGGCCTATTCAAACGTGCCTTGCCTTGGAAACACGATCGATCATCATTACATAATTGAAGCATATCATCAAAATCTGCATTCGGATATGAGGATTGGATGCTGTAGACTAAATCAATGTCCAAATCTGGAGTGAAATCTGACAAAATTTACCATATCTAGCGATTTTATAGCTAAGTGTATGTATTCATTTATTTAAGCTAGGATGTGATTCTGCTTCTGGGGTTTTTTATTTAACTTCATTATAATTTTTAACTTAATTCATACTTCCATGGGATAGGGTGTCAGTTCACTGTACTTGCGATCTGTTTTTAAAATACCCTCTAGTCTAGATGATGGACCCAGATTGCATATATTTTTGAATATGATTCACCACCACTTGGTGAACGCTATTCAGGCTGCTTCTGCAAGTCATGGCGTTACAGTAGACAGAGCTGCCTTTTTTGTTTTTACGTACCCATTTTTTCATTGACTAACATTTTTATGTGATATAGTCATTGTCACCTAGCTCCTCCCCCTCCACGCTCCCCCATCCCTCCTCGTCCCACCCCCCCCCTTTTTCTGCCCCCTCTCCTCAGTTTCCCTCACTCCCAATTTCCCTTTCCCTTCCCCTCGCCCTTCCCTGCCCGTTCCCCTTCCCCTTCTCTCCCCATCCCCACCCTCTCCTCCCCCTCCCACCTCTCTTCTCCCTCCTCTCCTCCCCCCTCCCTCTCTCCTCATTCATATTCCCGTCAGGAAGCGACTCATTGTACTTTTGGCAACGCCGGGTACTTTTGCTGGCATCAAATAAACAAAATGCTATTCCAGATTCCTAAATTAATGTATTACCTGCATGGGTTCATTAAATTCCCAATGGAAATGGTCGATTTTGTAAACCAAAGAGGAGGGAGGGCCGGGGGGGGGGGGGGTGAGGGGTAAGAAGAGGAAGCATGGCCAAAGAAAGGAAAATCGACATCTAAAAATGCCCATTTAGTTTTTGTAATACTGTATGTAGGAACGAGCAGGCCAATGATGGTGTCTTGCCCCACTTTTTGTTGTGTTAATAGCTCTAAAAAAAAAACTTTAAAAACATTGTTTTGAGATTCCAAGAATGGGGAAGACAGATGGCAGAGGAATAGGTACTCCAAGTGTGTAGTGACGTCACTTCACAAGGGCCATCACCAATGAGCAGCGTCTCGCGATGTCGCCAAGCCACCTGAAGGGTCGTTCAAGCTTGCTTTATCTGGGCATTTATCGATATCTATGAATAATGAAAATGTTTTTGTACAAATCAATATATATTTTTGTCCCTGCAGTGCCAGGGTCCTTGACGATCAATACGGTACCATTTTAAACTGTCTGACCAGTGCTTTTGAAGTAGATGCAAAAACTGGATCTTTTGAGATATATGTATTCCCAGTCTTCCATGATTGTAACGACACTCTAATCAATGATGTCCTGATCTTAAGAACACCGATTCAATCCTTGCGCTGTCAATAGCATCCCAAAAAATTGGGTCGACAGAGAAACAAGGTCCCATCTGTTTTATCAAAATTATAGGTGGAATTAACACAATCACTTTTTCTCCTCTGGTCTTCCGACCTCTGCCCTTTAATCCAATCCTCGAGGTCATGCAAAGCCCTTCCAAGTGAAACTCCTTAGATCCAGGCTCAACTACTCACCTCCACTCTTATACGTTCCTCTCAGTTTCCACTTGTGGAACTTCCTCCCTCAGTCTAATCAATCCCACTCTTCCCTCCAGGGCTTTGGGTTGGCATTGCACCACCACCACCACCACCACCTCTTCAGGTCATCCTCCATCCCAACCTATTGTTGTTTATACTCCACGTTCCTATTTCTAATCATGGCCACGACACATCACCGCAGTGCATTCTGTCCTCTTACCCTTAATCTTCAATGATGCAAGACTGCACACGTTCTTCTTTAGCATTCCGATCAGAACTCATTGCTCATGATGCTGGGAAGCCAGGTTCAAATCCCATTAACTATCAAGTTGTGCATTAGCTGCCATGCCTTCAGCATTCGTGCAAAAAGGTCCACCGATGTCTCTCCATGCAGTTTATAGACAAACCATTGGGGGGGTGGGTGGGGGGGGGTTCAGAGAAAAAATAAATAAATAAATAAAGGATTGGGGTTTTTTTCATTTTCAATCCACATCAAAGGGAAAACAAATTTAGCTGCCTCATCCAACACGGTTAGAGAACACACGTGTCACGAAGCTTCAATACACAGAGGACGAATCACATCAATTGGTAGAACTTGCTGATGCCAACAAAAGATGACCCGCATCGAGCTCATCCGCACAAGGCATGAAGACGCACAAAGGCAGACACATTGAGTGGTGGACAAATTGGTCAAATGCATCAAGCCAAAGGCAGCTGGCATAAAGCTACACTTCGGGCACCATTTTGATCTCAAAGCTTCCAGCAGCCATCACGACCAGAAGTCACATTTCCATGTTGTTTGATCAGGTCCAAATTCCATTGCTCAATCTCCTCGAAGTCTACAAATTATAACTTGGAGAGCAAAGTCACATTTCTACAAACTGCAGATGTGCATTGAAAGGCATGATGAGAACATTTTGATTTCTGTTGGCATTTCCTGTTGTTACAACAAAACATGATTATTGCAGATGTTTCGAGTTAACACTAACGTCGAGACCATTACAAAAACATGTCAACATCAGACTGCACAACAAAGACTCTGACCTTCACAGGCAAAGAGGCTTTATAGGCAAAAAAAAAGCAAAGAAACTCCAACCCCACTGCCTCCCCCCCACTCCTCCTCCGAAAGGACAACCTTTGTGTAATGATAATGACAATACTTCACAAATGTAAAGAAAAACGATGGAAAAGCTACTTTGTTCAGGGCCATTTGAATCACCAACTTGCTTCTTCCCAAAATCACATGGGTAGACTCTGTAAACATTGCACCTGTCACCTTGCTAAACATTTTGTGCAGGCAAAAACAAAATATCCTTTATTTTATTTTTCAACCATCAAGCTTGCTCATGTCAATACCACAAAACGCCTTATAGTACATAATGGCAGGATTAATGAAAAGAAACCATTCCATTTCCTGTCTCAGAAAATATTCCATAAAAGACACTTTTTGACAACTTCGGAGACCCAAAAACTTTATTCCGCAATTCTTCCCATAAAAAAATATATTTAAACGATTCCTCCAAAAGGGCTTGAAAAGGAAACAATTCTCATCTTCCTCGACCACAAAACAATCCCACCCCCACTCCTCCTTCACTTGAAACATCACCTCCCCTCCACTCCTCATTCACGAGAAACAACTCCCACTCCTCCTTCACAGAAATAACGCCCACTAGAAAGGACACCCCCCCTTCCTCCTGAAGCACCACCCCTTCCTCCTCTGGAAACACCCCCTTCCTCCCCTCCCCCGCCTCCTCCTCCCCTGGAAACACCCCCTTCCTCCTCCTCCTCCTCCTCCTCCTCCTCCTCCTCTGCAAACACCCCCTTCCTCCTCCTCCTCTGGAGACACCCCTTTCCTCCTCCTCCTCTGGAGACACCCCTTTCCTCCTCCTCCTCTGGAGACACCCCTTTCCTCCTCCTCCGGAGACACCCCTTTCCTCCTCCTCCTCCTCCTCCGGAGACACCCCTTTCCTCCTCCTCCTCCTCCACTCCTTTCCTCCTCCACTCCTTTCCTCCTCCTCTGGAGACACCCCTTTCCTCCTCCTCCTCCTCTGGAAACACCCCCTTCTTCCTCCTCCTCCTCCTCTGGAAACACCCCCTTGCTCCTCATCCTCTGGAAACACCCCCTTGCTCCTCCTCCTCTGGAAACACCCCCCTCCCCTTCCTCCTCCTCCTCCTCCTCCTCCTCTGGAGACACCCCTTTCCTCCTCCTCCTCCTCTGGAGATGCCCCTTTCCTCCTCCTCCTCCTCCTCCTCTGGAGATACTCCTTTCCTCCTCCTCTGGAGACACCCCTTTTCCTCCTCCTCCCCTGGAGACACCCCTTTTCCTCCTCCTCCCCTGGAGACGCCCCTTTTCCTCCTCCTCCCCTGGAGACACCCCTTTTCCTCCTCCTCCCCTGGAGACACCCCTTTTCCTCCTCCTCCTCTGGAGACACCACTTTTCCTCCTCCTCCCCTGGAGACACCCCCTTGCTCCTCCTCCTCCCCTGGAGAAACCCCCTTGCTCCTCCTCCTCCTCCTCTGGAGACACCCCTTTTCCTCCTCCTCCCCTGGAGACACCCCTTGCTCCTCCTGCTCCTCCTCTGGAGACACCCCTTTTCCTCCTCCTCCCTGGAGACACCCCTTTTCCTCCTCCTCCCCTGGAGACACCCCTTTTCCTCCTCCTCCCCTGGAGACACCCCTTTTCCTCCTCCTCCCCTGGAGACACCCCTTTTCCTCCTCCTCCCCTGGAGACACCCCTTTCCTCCTCCTCCTCTGGACACCCCTTTCCTCCTCCTCTGGAAACACCCCTTCTTCCTCCTCCTCCTCCTCCTCCTCCTCTGGAAACACCCCCCTCCCCTTCCTCCTCCTCCTCCTCCTCTGGAAACACCCCCTTCCTCCTCCTCCTCCTCCTCTGGAGACACCCCTTTCCTCCTCCTCCTCCTCTGGAGATGCCCCTTTCCTCCTCCTCCTCCTCCCCCTTCTCCTCTGGAGACATTCCTTTCCTCCTCCTCCTCCTCTGGAGACACCCCTTTCCTCCTCCTCCTCCCCTGGAGACACCCCTTTTCCTCCTCCTCCCCTGGAGACACCCCTTTTCCTCCTCCTCCCCTGGAGACACCCCTTTTCCTCCTCCTCCCCTGGAGACACCCCTTTTCCTCCTCCTCCCCTGGAGACACCCCTTTTCCTCCTCCTCCCCTGGAGACACCCCTTTTCCTCCTCCTCCCCTGGAGACACCCCTTTTCCTCCTCCTCCCCTGGAGACACCCCTTTTCCTCCTCCTCCCCTGGAGACACCCCTTTTCCTCCTCCTCCCCTGGAGACACCCCCTTGCTCCTCCTCCTCCACCTCCGGAGACACCCCTTGCCTCCTCCTCCTCTGGAGACACCCCTTTCCTCCTCCTCCTCTGGAGACACCCCTTTCCTCCTCCTCCTCTGGAGACACCCCTTTCCTCCTCCTCCTCCTCCTCTGGAAACACCCCCTTCTTCCTCCTCCTCCTCCTCCTCCTCCTCTGGAAACACCCCTCCCCTTCCTCCTCCTCCTGCTCCTCTGGAAACACCCCCTTCCTCCTCCTCCTCCTCCTCTGGAAACACCCCCTTCTTCCTCCTCCTCCTCTGGAAACACCCCTCCCCTTCCTCCTCCACTTCCTCCTCCTCCTCTGGAAACACCCCTTCCTCCTCCTCCTGAGCCACTCCTTTCCTCCTCCTCTGGAGACACCCCTTTCCTCCTCCTCCTCCTCCTCTGGAGACACCCCTTTCCTCCTCCTCCTCCACCCCTTTCCTCCTCCTCCTCTGGAGACACCCCTTTTCCTCCTCCTCCTCTGGAGACACCCCTTTCCTCCTCGTCCTCTGGAAACACCCCCTTCTTCCTCCTCCTCCTCTGGAAACACCCCCTTGCTCCTCCTCCTCTGGAAACACCCCCCTTCCTCCTCCTCCTCCTCTAGAAACACCCCCTTTCCTCATCCTCCTCCTCTGGAAACACCCCCTTCCTCATCCTCCTCCTCTGGAAACACCCCCTTCCTCATCCTCCTCCTCTGGAAACACCCCCTTCCTCATCCACCTCCTCCTCCTCTGGGAACACCCCTTTCCTCCTCCTCCTCCTCCTCTGGAAACACCCCCTTCCTCCTCCTCCTCTGGAAACACCCCCTTCCTCCTCCTCCTCCTCTGGAAATACCCCCTTCCTTCCTCCTCCTCCTCATCCTCCTCCTCATCAGGAAGCAAACAACCCTCCTCTTCCGCAGTTAACAAACCACCCTTCCAACACCTTTACAGGAAACAACCCTCCCTCCTCCTTCACAGGACACAACCCCTCCCCCCCCCCCCATCCCCTCCTTCGTAGGAAACAACCCCCCATCTTCCTCAGTTAACAAACCACCTTTCCCTCCACCTTCATAGGAAACAACACCCCTTCCTCCTTCTCAGGAAACAACAACCACGCCACCTTCACCGAACTCCTCCCCTTACTCTTTCACAGGACAACCCCCTCCCGCCCCCCACATTCCCCTTTCATAGGAAACCCCCTATTTTCAGTCAGTTTTTGCCTGCTTTTGTTGTCATCTCCAGCACACACCCCACTACCTACGGGACTCATCCGCAAAGCCTGCTACCCAGCGTTCCATGCGCAATGCTCTGTTATCGGGTCACACAGTCCGTACGCATGAAGGAAGGAACGTCCTCACGAACCTCGTTTGGTATAAAAAAACAAACAAACAAAATAACAAGGAAACATTAAATAAACACGGACGACAGAAAAACTCCGTGGGAACATCAAGCGTCGTCCGAAACGACATCAAAAGCCAGAGAATCTGAGGGTGCAGGTGAGAAAGAGAGCGCGGGTGGAAAAGCCGATTCAAAATAACGCCACAGAGTCCACAGAGCCAAGACGCGCCATCTTGCGCCCCACCCGGACGGCACGACTCACTCTCTCGACTCTCCTCTCAGTTTCACCCTCGAACCAGATTCCGCTCTCCCGGCTGGTGCTCGCCCCGAATGACCTCACGGATCTCGGACACCGTCGGTCTCCACAAGTGCAACCCTTCCCAACCGAGTTCAATCACCGGGAGATCGCACTCACCTTGCGAGCTGCCTGCGGGCCGCGCCGCTTCGTACTGATGGGGACCACCAGGGGGAACCAGAGAGCTCCGCGAGGTCTACGGGAGGCGCTTACGGGCTGTTGTCAGCCCCAACATTGCTCCATTTATTGGGAATTTGATTCTTCCTTTGGAAAGTATCGCAACTCACAATTGCTGATCCTTGCATCGAATCCTCATTTATCTGCTGCTCCTGGGTCTGAAAGCGGGTCTTATTGCCCATGATGGAGATGCTTCAGATGGATCGAGATTATTTGCAAAAAAAAAAGATTATTTAAAAACGAAGGACTTGTCTGCTCTCCGAACCCGTCGGATCTCGGCGACGGAACAGAGACCTCCCGATTGAAGACCTTCTTGGGAGGCTGGATGTTGTAGTGAAGGCTTAGGTACAACTGGACAACTCGGTTTGGTGGCGCATGTTTGTCTGAGCTGTCTTGTCCTCTTGTTTGGATCACCTTTGGGTGTCCACACCGACAAACACTGCCATCCAGGGGGGCACTACATCTTGGAACAAGAACGGCACTTGGTAGAGAGCATACCTCCCCCAGGCTGAACAGGTATACATCTTGTATCCCACTGATAGGTGAGATCTCGATTCGGACCTGAACCAAAATCGAATCGGCTTCTTCTTGGCACCTAACCAACTCGTTCACCAAGTTTTGTCATAACCCGTCCACAACTTTTTGAGATACCATGCTATTGATCGTTTTTGGCCCTATCACTCAATGGTGAAGAATCACTTAAAAAAAATATCTGATCCATATTCGGATCTTCACCAAAATCTAATAATTTCGTACTTCTCACATACCCTCTCCACCACATTTCATCAGAATCCGTTCACATCTTTTTGAGATATCCTGTTCACAAACAGACAAACAGACAGATGAAAAATCACTCGTAGAGCGACACTTGCCAAAACAGAACAAAGTAGAATGGCACTCAGTAGTGCATCCTTTTAACCTCAAAAATAATTGGTGGTTGAATTCAGTGACCTGATTTGCAAATTGTCTTCAAAGTTTAACTTAATCGGATGAAAATTGACAATTTTACAAATTTGGCCTATGTTGACCTTTTGGCCTATGTTGACCTCAAAAATAATTGGTGGTTGAATTCAGTGTCCAGATATGCAAATCCTCTTCAAATTTCAAGTTAATCGGATGAAAATTGAGAATTTTAGAAATTCGAAAAAAGTGGTTGGCCTTTGATCTATGTTTACCTTGTGACCTATGTTGATCTCAAAAAAAGTTGGTGGTTGAATTCAGTTCGCTGATATGAAAATCCTATTCAAATTTCAATTCAATCGGATGAAAATTGAGAATTTTAGAAATTCGAAAAAAGTGGTTGACCTTTGATCTATGTTGACCTTGTGACCTATGTTGATCTCAAAAATAGTTGGTGGTTGAATTCAGTTCGCTGATATGAAAATCCTATTCAAATTTCAAGTCAATCGGATTAAAATTGAGGATTTTAGAAATTTGAAAAAACGTGATTGACCTTTGATCTATGTTGACCTTGTGACCTATGTTGATCTCAAAAATAGTTGCTGGTAGAATTCAGTTCGCTGATATGAAAATCCTATTCAAATTTCAAGTTAATCGGATTAAAATTGAGGATTTTAGAATTTTGAAAAAAGTGGTTGACCTTTGGCCTATGTTGACCTTTTGACCGCAAAAATATATAGGATTTTGGCGGACCACTAACTCTACCATTTGGTGAAGTTTTGTGAGGATCAGTTTAAAGTTGTGACCTGTAGGCAAGTATAAGTGAGCGGACAAACAAACGCACACCCAAATAAATACACAAACCGGAGTGATCAACATACTTGTCAAAAAATTTTTTTTTGCCAAGTAACAAACACACAGACTAACAGACAGACAGACGGGTGAACAGATGGGTGAACACACAACCTCCACCCACCTTCGTGACGGAGGCAACAAGCTGTTCTTCAGATGGCATGTAAAGCCGGCTATCACGTCTTCATTTAAGTTGTGGATGTTGAAGGTGTCACGGTAGTTTTCGAAAAGAGCACCCCATTGTGTGCTGGTACCTTTGCTAAATTTACTGCCTTGGGATTTAATGAAATGCGTAGTTAAAACCTAAAGGTGTGTTTATGAGATTAATTTTAATTGTTTTTTTTTCAATGCAAGATCGAGTCTCATGTAAGAGTGAGCGAACGGAAGGTAAAAAGGCAACAAATTGAGAGTGGGGCAACAGTTGGCCAACAAGCTAATGAACCAACAGGAAAAGAGAGCGAGAAGGGGAGAAAACACCACCTTACTTAACCTGCGAGTAAGTCGGTTTGGTCAGGTAGGGTTAATGTGGGGAGAAACTATTGCGGGTAGGAATGAGGGATGACATGAGATGGTGGTGCACCACCTGCTTGAAACCCTGAAGGAGGTTGAAATTCTGGATTTTGGGTGTTTGAATAAAATATATATAGCCCTGATCAAAACAAAAATGTATAGATTAAGTTCACGAGGTTTGGATGGAAAAGTCTCTTTTTCAAACAAGTGAATTCCACAACAGTCAAAATTTTACGGACAGCAAAGCTCTGCGTGGGATTAAATAAGCCGATCTTGATCGGGTGACCAAACTTGTTGTGTCATATGAGCCAGGGTCTAGTGACAACCAGAGAACCACAGGACTCCAAACAGTGAGACATGACTCTCACAGTTGTGTTGTTATTTTGAACGTCACACACTATTTCTAGGTGGTATATCGGCTTGCAGCATCAGGCCAAATAAAATAATAAATAAACGAGTCCACAGTACATGATCATACTTTCAAACCACCGTTAAGTCTCTTAACGATGCTAAGAAACTAATACCTGAAACTTAAAACAGTAGCCTACACAAATTGACCAATCAGGGGCTAACAAAGCTTGCAACAAATGTGTGTTCATTCTCAGGAGAGCCAGAAAACACCATTTGTCAAAATTGTCTATCTCCTCTAAAACCTGGAGGCACCTCGTAAAGTCTGTCTCTGGTTACCCTCCATCCCTTCTCTCAATTGAAATGGCACCAAAGTCGACACCGATCGTGAGAAGGCCGAATTCCTCATTTCTGTGTTTGCTTCCAAGCGTTTTGTCGCCAACCACTCACTCTCAGTGTCCACCCTACCCAGTTGCATCCAACAGTTCCTGGACTTTGTGTTTTGCACCTGAGAAGGTGGAGAAGTTTCTGGCAACCCTCGACTCTGACTCTGCAACTGGACCGGACGGCAGCTTCCGTGTCCTAAAAACCTGCTCTGTTTCTCTTGCACTTCTTCTCTTTGCCCTTGCACCCTACCATTTGCTCTCGGACATCTTCCATCGATTTCAAACTCAGCCGATATCAGTGCATTACATAAAAAGGTCCAAAAACTGATCACCTTATCTACAGACCTATTAGCTTACTTCCAATCATCAGCAAGCTCAGGGAATCCATCATCGCACTGAACATAAAATCCTTCCTTTTCTCTAACATCCTCATCTCAGATCACCAATTCTAATTCAGACCAGGTCACTCTACTTTGGACATGCCACTTTCACTCCCAAAGTCCAGAATCACTGCTCACTTCCATTCATTTGCTCCTCTTTTTCACACTTGTGGAACCAACTTCCACATTGTTTTCCATCTCATTCATCCCTCCAAGTCTTCAATACAGCTGTTCACCACTATCTCGGGTTGGCAGGATGGCCAGCCTAGACTCTATAAGTATGCACACTCGCCTATCGGCTGTCTGGCCTGGGGTCGAATTTCGGTCCAACTTTCAACTGTCATCCTGGTGTTTCACAGGCAGGGTGTGCTGTCCCCCGGATGGATGTTCAATGGACCTCCCATCAGCTGGAATTAGCTGTTGGACGTTAGAGATCCCACGGTGTCCTTGGCAAAGAGTAGGTGAGCTATCGCTGGCACAATGGCCAAATTTCCAATTCCTTCCATAACCATCAGGTGGCATTGCATCAGCGACACAGCCGTGCTCCTGGCCACTGATGCTACACAGCAAACTTGTGTTGCATATGAAAGAAGAAGAACCACCATTTCAGATTATCCCTCATCTAAAACCATTATCTTTTCCAAAACCATGATTTTCTACCCTCCCCTCCCCCACCCAAGCCCACGTTTACCTGGGCATCTCCTTTCTAGGAGACAAGCTTCTTGTGGGGAATTAGATGGAGAAGTTGTATAGTGCGAAAGCCTTTCCTGAGAGTTTGCTTCTGTATCCATCTTGTCCACCCCTTCTTCTTTATTCTTCTTCCTCTTCCCCTCATTCCTCCCCACACCCATTATTTATCCAAGTTTCCCTCTATTTTGTCCGTCAACCCTGCTGTTGGTGTGTGTTTCCACCTTTGCTTTCTTCTGTTACTTTTGTTGTGTTGCCTTCTGATCCATTCTGTGTTTTAGCTCCTCCATGAGCATTGACTCTGTTTCCAAAAAAAACACGTTCACAAGCATCCCTCCATAATGACATTTATTTTATTATGAATGGAAAACATGGTGCTGAATGTAAAAGTTTATGATTGAAAAAGCTGGACTTACTAGTCTGGATGTTTTGGTGAGAATTTCCAGGGCACATCCTTGCACAGTAGTTTACGAAGAGGTTCAGCGATCTCCACGTAATTGGGTACAAACTTGAGGTTGAAGTATGTAGTCCCTAGGAATGATGCGAGCTCTTTTGCATTTGATGGAGTAAGAAGAGTCCTAACTCCTTCGATGTTGTCCAGCATTGGGTACACACCATTGACTGTCACATAATATCATGAGAAGTCAATCTCTGACGCTGTAAAGGTACACTATTCCTCATTCAGTGTCAAGTTGTGCTTCACTAGTTGTGGCAACACCTCATCCAGCCACTGATAGTGTTCTGCTTTGTCTTTTCCACAGACGGCATAATTGAGGAGGTTGAGGGTCTCCTCAATACCAGACAGGATGGAAGAGACTATCTTCTGAAACACACGGTGCAGAACTGAGGCCGTATGGTATTCTACGATACTGGAACATGCCTTCATGAGTTACGAATACAGTGAAATGTCTGCTCTACTTTGCAAGAGGTACCTGTAGGTAGCCTCTCCTCAAGTCGAGCTTTAAGATCACTGTCAAACCATGGAATGAAGCAGATAGTTCATTGATGGTTGTGTCATAGATTGTCGTTCAAATCCCGTGTACTGTAAGCCCTCGACCTTCCACTTTTAACAACAACAACAACAGTGTCACAGACTATATATTTCCGGGTCCTCCCCATTACCCATAATCATTACGATTTTCAAGATGGCTACTGGAGACAACAACAACAACAACAACAACATGCATTTTAAGGCCATTTTCACTGCCACAGCAGGGGTTAGCCTTACGGTCCCCATGACAACCTTCTCCATTTTGCCCTATTTTCTGCATCTCTCCTTGTTAACCCCCTTGCCCGCATTTCTTCTTCCACCATCTTTAGCCAAGTCTTTCTCGGTCTTCCCCGTCTTCTACTTCCTTCTACATTCATTTCCATCACTCTTCTTAACTAGTCACTTTCATCCTTCCTCAACACATGACCAAACCATCTCAACCTGTTCCTCTTCACAGCATCAATCACAGACTCTATTCCCATCATCTTTCGCAATTCATCATTTGTCTTCCTCTCTCTCAACGATACTCCGCACATCCACCGAACCATTCGCATTTCCACCCTTTCCAGCCTTCGTTGCTGCTCCACGTTCATTACCCATGTCTCGCTCCCATAAATCATAACACTTCTCACACATGCAGCATACACCTTTCCCTTCAGCTTCAACGACACTCCCCTCCTCGTCAGCATGCCACTCAGTTCCCGAAACTTCTTCCATGCACATCTCACTCTAGCAACCGTTGCCTAGTCTGATCCACCGTCTCCATTCAGCATGTCTCCGAGGTAGCAAAATGTTTTCGCACCTTCCAGCTTCACGCCGTCTCCAAGATCCAACTCAACATTTCCTCCATCTGCAGCTCCCTCTGTGCACACCTTACATTTGAATGTAGCTGCCACATTGGTTAATGACCCTCTCAGACCACTACATTTTTGATGAACTCACTCAGCGCACATTGTACATTGAATGGAGTTCACTCCGACACCCTTCCTGCACACAGCACACCGCCACTTCCCAGTTCTTTCCACCTCACCACATGCTTTACCACTTGCCATCACCTTCGTCTTTCCGATACTGGAAAATACTTCGTCTTTCTGATACTTTTCGTCGGCTACTGGAGACGTGTGTGATAATTACGGTAGGCCTATTAATTATTATGCTTGTTGCATTATTATGCTTGTCCAATGCGACGGGCCTAACTTTACATCTGTGTTGTTACAGGTTGTTCAGTTCTTGCTGAGTAAAGCCTACTTGAATGATTTCAATGGAGTCAAGCCTCTTCGGGGGTTGGTCGGTACCATACAGATGGAGTAAGGCTCATTGTGATTTTTAGCAAGATATATGTCCCTAGATATGAAAAAAAAGTGATAGCAGTGTATAACTCTCGGCCATCTCTGTGTTATCACCCGAAATATTATTATAGGCTATGAGCCAAGGGGGTTGGTCGGTACCATACAGATGGAGTAAGGCTCATTGTGATTTTTAGCAAGATATATGTCCCTAGATATGAAAAAAAAGTGATAGCAGTGTATAACTCTCGGCCATCTCTGTGTTATCACCCGAAATATTATTATACGCCTGCTTCGCTTCGCCAAAAAATGTGATATTTGCTAAAATTGGAATAAATATGTTTTTAAGGACCACAGAGTGCCAATAATTTGCATACTAGATGCCAACTAATATAGTAATAGAAATATAGAACATTTGTGGGGGTTATTTATCAAAATATTGATATAATGACAAAAAATATGTTAAATTTAGTGAAAAAGTGGTCGAAATCGCTTCGAGTTCAGAATTCACATTGTACATTTTTGTCAATATTTCAAAAATGAAAACTCCCAGAGTAACATTTGACCCCTCAAAATCTTCGCAAGGAACCACTGCATTGGAATATATCATTACTTTGTAATATGGTGGTTGTTTGGGGCACATATTTTGGCAAAGTTCAAAATATGTTCAACCATACCCCCTAATTTTGATATTTTGGAACGAAACATAGCTTTTGAACATTTTAGGTTTATTCGTCTACTACTTTTGGTATCTCAGTGTAATTTTTGGTATTAGCTAGTATCCTAAAGTAGGTTTGTAACATCAGCTACATTACATTTCACAATGCATGCAAACTTGCTCCACACTCTAGGTTTATCATGATCTCTCGAACAAATACGATCTCGATCTCGATCTCGGCACTCTGTGGTCCTTAAAAACATATTTATTCCAATTTTAGCAAATATCACATTTTTTGGCGAAGCGAAGCAGGCGTATAATAATATTTCGGGTGATAACACAGAGATGGCCGAGAGTTATACACTGCTATCACTTTTTTTTCATATCTAGGGACATATATCTTGCTAAAAATCACAATGAGCCTTACTCCATCTGTATGGTACCGACCGGTCAATTTGGGGGGTCTGGCTCATAGCCTATATACTCCCTGTTGTAGAAATCAATGAAGTCCACAACTTTGTCCCATAGGTAGGTTTAATAACAATCAGATCTCTGGCAACATCCTGTAGAATACAATCATGCAATATATATCAGGATCTTGGCATCATATAGGAAGGATCGATAATATTAGTCAATGCAAGCAAGCCTAGAATATCTGCGGGTACGTACCATCCGAGTCTACATGTCATAGAATAAATGTCGCAGGAGTGGCCCGGAGTCGCGGACGTCCGAGGTCTTATAGACGCCTCTCAGTGGTTTAAGTGAGCATCACACCTGGGTTCAACTTTGATACATTTTCACTACACTCCCTATGGCTTATTACAATTTACTCAGCAAGAATTTCATGATGGACAAATTCTTATGTCCTGAATGGTTTCAAGCAAACCCAAACTCGAGCAGTGCTGCAAAGGAATGGAACCACTGGTACAAGACGTTTGACAACTTATTGTGAGCATCATGGACCAGAGAAGCTGACTATGATCATAAACAATGTTGTTCCAAGTGTGTACGAGTTTATCGCTGACTGTGAAGACTATGACACTGCCATACAGACCTTACGAAACATGTATGTAAGACCAAATAATGAAGTCTATGCACGGCACCTATTGGCGAGTCATTGACAGCAACCGGGAGAAACGCTTGATGAATACCTGCAGGCATTGAAGCATTTGAGTGGAGACTGTAATTACAAGGCTGTAATTACATTCACTGAAATATAAGGAGGAGTCCATCCAGGATGCCTTCATAAATGGATTGCAGTCCCATGTCATTCGCCAACGGCTCCTCGATAATAAAACGTTGGATCTCGCGACATCTTTTGACCAGGTTCGGGCTCTCGATCAAGCTCGGTGGTGTGCTGAGCCATATATGGCACCTGTAACATCCCTGAACGTGGTCACAACTTCTTCAGTTGATAGAGCTACTACCGAAGCCGAAACGAGGACTTGCCAACCTACTCGTCCAGATGATGACTCTGAGCTGCTGCTTGAAAGCAACAGAAGTGCTTTTTCTGTGGGAACTTTTGACACTCGACGAGTTTGTCCCGCTCAGGATTCTGTAAGTAATAAATGTGGGAAAACATGACATTTTGCTAAGGTATGTAGATCATCTGGGCCCGGGGATGCTGCTATGCTCCACGCCCCCACCCTCACTACAATGTCCGCCGCATTAGTAGATAACCTATCCAAGGTAACAGTTAACATGCTTGTGAATGGTAACAAGTGTAGAGCACTTTTGGATAATGGGAGCTCGGAAAGTTTTGTGTGCCAGAGGCTGGTTAAGGCGTACAAACTTTGTGTGCACCCTGGGACAGGTACAGTATCAATGGCATCTCCCTCATTGTCGCCTGGAATAGCTGGTCATTGTTTGGTAAACCTTGAGCTGAAGGGTAGTACATACAGTAATGTTCGACTTTCCATCTTACCTGACCTTTGCAGTGATGTGATCCTAGGCCAGGATTTTATGAAACATCATGAGAGTGTTATTGTGCAGTTTGGGGGAGACAAACCACCGCTCTCTGTCTGTGCGCTAGCTACCCTCACTGTACCTCCTCCACCGCTTTTTGCCAATCTCACTCCCGACTGTAAGCCTATTGCTGTTAGGTCAAGAAAGTACAGTGCACCAGACAGCTGTTTCATTGAATCAGAAACAAGAAGGTTGCTCAAAGAGGGCATCATTGAGCCCAGCACCTCGCGCTGGCAAGCTCAAGTGGTAGTTACAACAAATGAGGGATACAAAAGGCGGATGGTAATTGATTATTTACAGACCGTCAACCGCTTCACATAACTAGATGCCTACCCACTACCGTAGATAGACAAATTGGTCAACAAGGTAGCGCAGTACCAACTATACAGTACTATCGATCTGAAGTCGGATTATCACCAGGTCCCTATCGGAGATAAAGTCAAACCGTATACTGCCTTTGAGGCATGCAGGCAGTTGTATCAATTTTGCAGAATTCCATTCGGGGTGACAGATGGAGTCACATGTTTCCAATGGGTGATAGATCAGTTTATTGCCGACAATGGACTTTCTGATACCTATGCTTACCTGGATAACATTACTGTCTGTGGCAAACGTAAGAAACAGCATGCCGCTGATCTTTACAAATTTCTCGACACTGCCAAGAAATTCAACTTAACTTTCAACACTGATAAATGCTCATTCTCTGTAGCCACAGTTGATCTTCTGGGATATACAATCTCAAATGGGTTAATTAGGCCTGACCCAGAGAGACTTCGATCACTCAGGGATCTTCCCCTTCCTGTGCATATGGGGTCTCTGCGTCGAGCACTGGGCATGTTTTTGTACTACTCTCAGTGGATTGTTAACTACTCGGAGAAGGTCAGCCCCCTTGTTCAGGTTCGTTATTTTCCTTTGTCGAATGCAGCCCAACAAGCTATCAAAGATCTAAAAGCAGAGGTGGAGAAATCAGTGGTTCAATCTATTGATGAATCTGTCCCATTTGTTGTCGAGACAAATGCTTCAGACAATGCGATTGCCGCCACTCTTAATCAAACCGGAAGACCCGTGGCATTTTTCTCTAGGACACTGAATGCGAGTGAACGCAAACATTCATCAGTGGAGAAAGAGGCCTATGCTATTGTTGAATCATTGCACAAGTGGAGACACTATCTGACTGGGCGCCACTTCACCCTGATCACCGATCAGAAGTCTGTAGCCTTCATGTTTTACTCCAAGATACAAAGATCAGGCAAGATCAAGAATGATAAAATACAAAGATGGAGGATCAAGCTTGCCTGTTACAACTTCGACATACAGTTCCGACCCGGGAGCGAGAACATAGTGGCAGACACATTATCCAGAGCATACTGCTCGGCAATCAGCATGGACACATTCATCAAACTACACTTCTCTCTGTCACCCGGGCATCACAAGGATGGTCCATTTCATAAGAACTCGGAATCATCCCCTCTATTGAGGATGTGAAGAAGGTAATGGCTTCCTGTCCAGTGTGTGCCGAGTGCAAAGCACAATTACATTGACCACAACAATCACATTTGATAAAAGCTACACAACCCTTTGAACGACTCAGTATAGATTTCAAGGGGCCCTTACCATCATCTACGGCTAATCACTACTTGCTTACGGTGATAGATGAGTTATCTCGTTTCCCATTCGCCTTTCCTTGTCCTGACATGACAACTTGCACCGTGATTAGATATCTTAGTCAACTCTTTGCTATATTTGGTATGCCGGCTTGCATACATTCTGACAGGGGAAGTTCCTTTATGTCAACAAAATTAAAGCACTTCCTACACTCTCGTGGTGTCTCGACCAATCGTACTACCCCGTACAATCCCGAAGGGAACGGCCAGTGTGAACGTTACAACGGTGTAACTTGGAAGAACATTACTCTGGCTCTCACATCACGAGGCTTATCAAGCCCTTGATGGGAGGACGTTCTGTTAGACACGTTACATTCTATGCATTCACTACTCTCGACTGCTACCAATGTTACTCCACATGAGCATTTATTCAATTATCAACGTCGGTCTACAAGTGGCTGTTCAATTCCGACATGGCTTTCCTCACCTGGACCTGTTCTCTTGAAATGTCATGTGTGACAATCAAAGTATGACCCACTCATTGAGGAGGTGGAACTGCTTGAGGAAAACCCTCAGTATGCTCATGTGCGTTACCCTGGTGGTAAAGAGACAACTGTGGCTCTGCATGACCTGGCACCATGTGGTGAGGTCCAAAACTCTGGTGGCATAGTAGACAGGACGTAAAACCTCAAAAGGCCCTTATATAAAATGCTTGAGGCATTTCTTGTTAAAAGTTGGTAACAAGTGTTTTTAACATAATTTGGGTATGCTGAATCCGAATCCGGTTGTTACCAAGCTGGCAAATGCTTTATAGTGGCTCAAAATCGCAATTCAAAATGGCCGCCAAAATCGCACATATTTGATGTGTCAAATTTTGTTATTTCATGCTTTAGGTTAAAACTATGTTAGCAGAGTAGGTATTTGGTCTTTTGAAAACACTTTCAGCATGGATAATTCAAACTAAGTTGATACCAAGCAAATACAAGCTGCTGGCACCCCGCCAGAGGACAAAATCCAATCAAAATCCAATGATTGCGGTAAGATCATCAATCGAACCTGATGCATTGTCCAGTTCATTTTTCAGCTGCTCGTCATGCTCCTCAAGGTAGCTTGTAAGTTGTGGTAGAAGCACTTGCCAAAGTGCCTGCAATGTTAATTTGTGAGCTCGCATTCCTCTAGATCTAGAATATGACTTGCCTACCCGGCTCCTTCGCCTGCTCGCTGTTTCCTCGGGCACGCTCTCGTGGGTTGTGTCCTTCGCAGCGGTGTGGCGGCGGTTTTCCCGCCGTGATCTTGATTTGTAGCGGCGGCGGTTGATTGCCGCTGCATTTCCCGCTTTGCCGTGATCAACCTTGGCCTCGTGATCGTCTCTTTGCTCCTGTCTGCCCTCTGCTTGGTCCCGACTCTGCTCCTGGCTTCACCTACCTGGCTCCTTCGTCTCCTTCGTTTCCTTGGGCCTGCTCCCGTGGGTTGGGACCATTGTTTCACCTCCTCAACCTTGGCCTCGTCTCGTCTCTCCGCTCCTGCCTGACATGGCTATGCGGTACTCCGCCGCAAGGCTCCTTCTGCTCAATACCTGCTCCACCCCATCATGCATCTCTGCCATCAAATCAAATGGACTCCTTCGACGACCCAGGTACATTCACCGTGGCTCCGGTCGTAAGTTTGTATATGTACAATCAGGTCACTCCATCCCCGTCCTCTGGTCGGCTCAGCGCACTCCCACTCATCGTCCCAGCGCACCTAATCACGGCAACGCACAAAATCGCACCTCCTGCCTGCGAACCCTGGCTAAATCACCTGAATTCATCCCCGCTGTTCAAAACAACATCAAGCTCACCCTGTTCAACACCCGGTCCCTCAACAACAAAGGCCTCATCCTCAACGACTACATCCTGGATAACAAACTGGACTTTCTCTGTCTCACCGAAACCTGGCAACAACCACTGGACTACTTCACGCTCAACCTCACCACACCCAATGGATATTCCTACGTCAATAAACCATGCTCGGATGGCCGAGGTGGTGGAATTGCCGTTATCCACCGTCAAGACATCAGGACCAGCCTCATCCCCATCGCCTCATCCTCATCCTTTGAACACCTGGCTTTTAAACTCTCTGGTCGCACGCAGTCAGTCATGGCTGTCGTCTACCGCCCTCCCAAACCACACCCATTATTCCTGTCTGACTTCTCCTACTTTCTGACCCAGCTATGTTCCCTCTCCCCCTCAATCCTCCTCCTTGGTGATTTCAATATCCACATGGACTCCACTGACTCCACAATAACCACTGACTTCACTGATTTACTCACTTGCTTTAACCTCACTCAACATGTCAACTTTCCTACGCATATCCATGGTCACATTTTGGACCTTGTCTGCTCCACTGGATTAATTTTGCACCATCTCTCTGGCTCCGACCTCACCCTCTCTGACCACTTAGCCATCACTATGACCATCAACATCCCCACCCCAGCACCAAGGCATTATCGCACTATCAACTTCCGTAAGCTAAACGCTCTTTCACCTACCTCATTCTCATCCACCCTCTCTGAAAAAATGTCCACTTCTCCCTTCGTTGACCTCCACACCCCTTCCGACCTCACTGACTACTACAACAACACTCTCTCCTCCTGCCTTGACCAGCTTGCGCCTGTAAAAACCAAAACAGTTTCTTTCACCCATTCTGCTCCCTGGTTTACCCCTGAACTCCGCCTGATGAAAACTCGTGCTCGCCAACTTGAAAGACTCCGCAATAAAACAGGTCTCACAGTTCACTCCCAAGCCTACAAGGACCACCTACAACACTACAAAGATGCCCTCTCCCACGCCCGCTCCGCCTACTACTCTCAAATTATCCACTCTGGCTCCGGAAACCCAAAAGCACTCTTCTCGACAATAAACAAACTCCTCCGCCCCCTGGACACCACCACCCAGTCATTCACAGTAGACAACTGCATCTCCTTCCTTTCTTTCTTCCAACGCAAAATTGACAACATCTACAACAGCTTGACCACCGCCGCACCCGCTCCCCCTCCAACCACCTGCCCCCCCTTATCCTGCCTTCCCCTGTCTCAATTCTCCCCGGTCTCCCCTACTGACCTCTCTGAACTCCTCATAGGAATGAAAACTGCCACCTGCACTCTTGACCCCATCCCCTCCAGCTTTGTCAAGGCCTCCCTCCCTGCTCTCTCTCCACTTATCATTGCAACAATAAACTCCTCCCTGTCTACAGGCATCATCCCACCATCCCTCAAAATTGCTGCTGTTACCCCCATTCTAAAAAAACCTGGTCTAAACCCTGACACCCTAAATAACTTCAGACCCATCTCCAACCTACCCTTTCTGTCAAAAGTTTTGGAACATGCTGTAGCCGCTCAACTCAAACATCACCTCTCTGCCAATAACCTGTATGAAACATTCCAATCCGGATTCCGCTCCAACCACAGTACTGAAACTGCTCTCCTCAAAATCACCAACGACCTTCTCCTCTCCTCTGACGCTGGCAACCTCAACATTCTCGTCCTCCTCGACCTCAGCGCTGCCTTTGACACCATCGATCACACCATCCTCCTCACCAGACTTGAATCCACCTTTAACGTTACCGGCACTGCCCTCTCTTGGATTAAATCATACCTCTCTGACAGACGCCAGTTCATCTCCATCAATAACTGCAAATCCCCCACTGCTCCCCTCCCCCAAGGTGTCCCCCAAGGTTCAGTTCTTGGCCCCCCCCTCTTCTTCCTTTACCTGTCCCCCCTCGGTCACTTAATCCGCCGTTATGGTCTCCAATTCCACTGCTTCGCCGATGACATCCAGCTTTTCATCTCCACCAAGTCCGTCTCCACCGACACCCACTCTATCTTGACAAACTGCATCTCTGAAATAAAATCCTGGCTTCAAATCAACTTCCTCAAACTTAACTGTGATAAATCTGAAATAATCATCATTGGCCCAAAAACGCTCACAAAATCCACCCATAACTTTGCCCTCAACATCGACGGTATCCCAGTATCCACCTCCCCTCTCATCCGGAATCTTGGCGTCATCTTTGACCAAACCCTCTCCTTCGACAAATACACTAAACAGATCACAAAGACAGCCTTCTTTCACCTGAAAAACATCGCCCGTCTCCGCTCATCCCTCTCCTCCATGGCTGCAGAAACCCTCATCCACGCCTTCATCACCTCCCGTCTGGACTACTGCAATAGCCTCCTCTATGGTTCACCCTCAACAATCACCAATAAACTCCAATACATTCAGAACTCCGCTGCCCGTCTACTCACCCATTCCCGGACCCGTGACCACATCACCCCCGTCCTTTACAAGCTTCACTGGCTCCCCATCTCCCAGAGAATCCAGTACAAAATCCTCCTCTTGACCTACAAAGCCCTCCATAACCTGGCCCCATCCTACCTGGCTGACCTCCTCTCCAGACACACTCCCACCCACAACCTCCGCTCTGCTGGTACCAACCTCCTGACCCCCCCCCCCATCCGGACCAAATTCAGATCCTGGGGGGACAGGGCCTTCTCCATCGCTGCTCCCACCCTCTGGAACTCACTACCTCACACCATCAGAGACTCCTCCTCACTCACCACATTCAAAACATCACTCAAGACCCACCTGTTCAGCACTGCATTCAACATTCAACCCACAGCATTTAACCCCTGACTATCACTTCTCCTTCTCCCTCCTTTTGCTTTAAATATTTCCCTATTGATTCTTGTCTTTTTGCAATTGTTGTTTTCATGTTTTGTTATGCATTATGTTTTGCACTCTGTCAAAGCGCCTTTGGGCTTCATGAAAAGCGCTATACAAAATAAATGAATTATTATTATTATTATTATAGACCTCGTAGATTCTGTGTATAGGACTTATAGTTCAATCTGATACTACCTATAACTTCCTATAACAACCTATAACTTCAAAGGACTTGCAATATCATGTATTATGTAATACAGTTATATCACAAATATAAAGACAATGGTTTTCAATTACCTTTGTTTGTTGCTTTTCTATAATCCTGAGCACTATTTTGAGGCCTTTATTGGATTCCTTGACCCAGAAAACATAGGATTCGCATATTTAATTAAGTCTCTAGGTTGACTAGAAGCCGAGATCGCGCAAAATATGTATTTTATGGCGGCCATTTTCAAAATCCAAAATGGCGGCCATGCAGGTGTCTGTGCAAATGCCAACATTGATTTTCAGATTCTCCATGCTCTGAAGATTCCAAAAATGTACAGGTTTGCTAATCTACCAAAATTTTGAAAGAAATTATATTTGTTAACATAGTGAACCTGACTATCTTCATCACTGTCCTGAGTGTCATTTTCGCAAAGGTGTCTATGCAAATGCAAACATTAATTTTTGGATTCCTCATGCTCTGAATATTCCAAAGATGTATAGTTTTGCTAATCTACCAAAATTTTGAACGAAAAAACATAGTGAACCTGACTAGTATTTGCTTTCTTCTCCGAAACCACACACAATTTCGATGAAACTTGACCACAACCTTCATCACCCGTGATCTACCAAAGTTTGTTCACGGCATAAAACAATCAGGTCTGACAGGGTTTACGGGGGGTTTCACCCCCCAAAATAGGTATTTGCTTTCTTGTCCGAAACTACACAAACAATTTCGATGAACCTTGACCACAACCTTCATCACCGGTGATGTACCAAAGTTTGTTCACGGCATTAAAAAAAAAATCAGGGGTTTTCCCCCCAAAATAGGGATTTACTTTATTTTCTGTTACATATTTCATGGGTCATCCATGCCTACCAGTGGTTTCCTGGTTCAACCAGGTGAGCCCAGGGGCATTGCCCCTATTTTTTAAAACGATATATCGATTCATTGTCATCAGGCCTCTGCTTATGCATACTTACTTTATGATAGTACTGTAAGCACAACAGTTTGAAAGAGCATTGTTTCACTCATGTTGTTATCACCAATTAATTAATTGGAAAACCCAGACTTGTTCATGTTTTGCCCTTTTGTTGGATGCAATTGGTTTATATTTTGGTCTCTTAGAATTGGGAGACAAAGTATTCATATAATGGAAGAAGGCTGCACAGCAATTGGCAAATTGGACTGAGTTTTGAGAGGTGTATTTTATTTATTTATTTATTACATTGATCTATTTCTAAGGCTTGTGGTTGAGCATGTGCATATATCACATTTAGGAAGAAGACACATGTGCACAATGACATTAATTACAGGAGCATTCGTAGATAATGAACAAACACATGCAGTATCGAGGATTTGAACCTTTGTTCCACACAATATTAGGCCTGCGTTTAGAACAGTACACTTAAACACCGATTCAGATGGAAACACGAAGCTTTGATTCATATAGGGGCAGTTACGCATCTTCCTGTCGAAGCTGAAGTGCTCTGTTCCTCATCTTCATCAACAATCTTTCTGATTGTCTGGGGAAACCTTCGGTTTCCATGGATGACTCCACCATCTGTAGGAGCATCCCTCATCCTGCACACAGGAAGGCATGAGCAGCCTCTTCCCTCTCTTAATTATAAACTCGCACCAAAGGGTTTATTCATTAACTCCTACCAACTGGGGCTAAATCAAGGGGTTTACTGGTTAACTCGGGGAATTCGGATTCAAATCCTGATTAAATAACAAAAAGGACTTCCAACATGAACAAAATTAAATGTGATAGCAATGAAAGATCCAAAATGGCCAAATTCGCTTGAAGGCCGAGGTAGTGGTTTTGGAATCGGTGGTGTTGGGCCCGGAGAGGGTGATGTTTTCCTTTGAGTGTGTGCTTGGTGGACGTGTCACGTGTATTCACCATGTACAGTGTACTCACCATATAAAGTCTTGGTGGACTTGTCACGTGTATTGCTCTCAATCTCAATCATGGTTTTATTATCAATTCGTCGCAGCCAAAGCTGAATTGTGAATGATTTACAACAGAACATAAAATACGAGATCATGAAATGAATAAGTCAATAATTTGCAATCACTATAAACATACAAATAATTAAAATGAATTAAAAAAATTACTACACTACAACTCCATATTCAGGCATTAATAACAGGAAAAATAAGCATCGTTTAAGGTACACACATTATTGTGAAATACACCCATTGTCATAAAATACACACGTATAAAATACACACGTATAAAATACACACGTATAAAATACACACGTATAAAAAATACACACTGTTAAAATACACACTGTTAAAATACACATGTATAAAATACATACGTGTAAAATACACACGTATAAAATACACACGTCTAAAATACACGCGTATAAAATACACACGTATAAAATACACACGTGTAAAATACACACGTATAAAATACACATGTGTAAAATTCACACGTATAAAATACAGACGTATAAAATACACACGTATAAAATACACACGTATAAAATACACACGTGTAAAATACACACGTATAAAATTCGCATGTATAAAATACACATGTATAAAATACACACGTATAAAATACACACGTATAAAATACACACGTATAAAATACACACGTGTAAAATACGCACTGTTAAAATAGCTGCAATAATAAGTACCACGTTCCAAGATAAAAATTTCCTTGAAATATAAAACTAGGGAAAGAAAAGGTAAATCTGTTATATTATGAATCTCACTTCGAGAATATGTGTTAAGAGATTAATCTTACTTAGAACACATTCAACAACACAACACAACATGCATTTTAAAGGCCATTTTCCCTGCTAGAGCGGGGGTTAGCCTTTAAAGACTTATAACACATTCATGGTATTTAAAAGTCTAACTATATAAGGCTTTGCACTCTTTCTGTAACGTTCAGTCCTGCACCTAATTTCTATAAGCTTATTGCTATGACGTAATTGTCTAAGTGACGATTGTTTGTTTGGTAACAAGTCCGGGAATCTGTATAAATAAAACATAGTGTGTGTGTGTGTGTGTGTGTGTGTGTGTGTGTGTGTGTGTGTGTGTGTGTGTGTGTGTGTGTGTGTGCATGTTACCTATAGACTCCTAAACGGAGAGGCTCACGTACTCGATTTTTGGCATAGACATGGCCTACCTAAAAATGACCTCCGATGACGAGATCCATATTTTTTATTCATATTTACCTCAGCGCATTTCAGCGAGGAACATTATACACTGAATCCCAGCATGTGCCAGAGCAGCTCGCTGATTCGCTCAGAGCGATCACGTGATGTTCCATCCTCGCCGCCAGACCACTGAACTGAAAATATATAGAATGACCATTGCCATTCACACCACACAGGTGGAGATGCAGCTACCGGGTGCCATCTTGGTTGGCACTCGATGCTGGGCGATGGTGATTTCCGTCATGCGTTTGCACGTAATTCAGAGCGAAAAGCGATTGCGTTTTTTCACCTTTTGTGCGATCGTGTTTTGTGTCGATTTTTGTCGATTTTGTGCGATATGAATTAAACGTCTTTGAAACAGCTGTGAAACGTCTTTCCACAACCCTTCCGTAACCGATTGGAGCAGTTTATTGCCGCACAAAATGACATTTTAAGTTGTCTGGCTTTTAAAATCTGGGACACTTTCAAAACAAATGAGATCCGCGAAGCGAGTCGGTCGAGTCGTGCTAAACAAGATGGCGACGCGGCGGCTACACTTTTCATGGAGCATGATTGTTCTGTATATTTTCAATTCAGTGCGCCAGACTCGCTCACGTACTTGATTTTTGGCATAGACATGGCCATTGGGCCTGTGCCAGAGCAGCTCGCTGATTCGCTCAGAGCGATCACGTGATGTTCCATCCTCGCCACCAAACTCGCACCATATATCACAGTGTAATTTGTGCGAGGCCTTTGTCCGAGTGAGCTTGAGTCGAGAGGGCGAATGTACGGGTTGGGAATGTATGGGTCTCCCTTCCTCCGCCCGGCAACGCCGGTACTGGAGGGCATCATAGGATCGGTGAGTCTCCAAATCTGCTTCGTGCTCCCCCTCTCCCTCCCCTTCCCTTCCCCCTATACCTCCCTTTCCCTCCCCCTCCCCTCCCCTCCCCTCCTCCATCCTCCTCTTCCCCCTCCCCTTCCCCTCCCCTTCCCCCTCTGCCCCTTCCCCTCCCCCTCCCCCTCCCCCTCCTCCCCCTCTCCCTACCCCTCCTCCTCCCCCCTCTTTTCCCCTCCCCCAACCCCTCCCCCTCCCCTTTCCTCCTCCCCCCTTCCCCCTCCCCCCATCCCTCCTCCCCCCTCGCCTCCCTCCCCTCCCCCCTCTCCCTCCCCTTCCCTCTCCCTTCCCCTCCCCTCTTCCATCCTCCCCCCCCCCCATTTGACGCGACTCTGCCAAAGTTAAGTCATCCACATATTTCCACCTCTTAATATCAGATAACTGGAGAGCGTCATTGATGAGGGCCAAGAAGATGAGTGGGCCCAGTCGCATTCCTTGTGGGACTCCACCAGTTGTTGAGAGAGGCATAGAAAGTTCTCCCTTATAACGAACTTGCTGGATGCGGTTTGTGAGGAAGCTGCAGACCCACTGAATTAAGGAAGTCTTGCTCCCATCACGTACAGTTTGTTGATGGCTACCGTGTGATCCACTGAGTCAAAAGCTTTCGAAAAGTCAGTCAAAACAATAGTCGAAATTGTACCAGGTCTGTCAGCTCCACCATACAGGAAATCCATCAGTTGTATGAGGTAGTGGGTGGAGGACATACCTGCACGGTTCCCAAACTGTTGAGCGTCGATGTTAGCAGAAATGTCGGACATGAGCCATCGATACACGAATAGCTCCGCAAGCTTCACGAAATGATCAGTTAATGCAATCGGTCTCAGTTTGTCCAATGTCGGTGGTGATTGTTTAGGTAGAGGAACAACTATTGATTTCTTCCATTGACTGGGAACAACACCTTGTTTATATGAGGCATTGATAATGTCACAGAGAGGAATGCTTAGCTCCAAGGCGAACTCTCGTATAAGTCTAGGAGAGATGCCATCTGGCCCACAACTCTTCCCCTCTTTGGTCTTTAATAGTTCTTTATAGACCATCGTAGGTTGCACCATGGGAACACTATTTGGTGGAAAAGGAAAAAAAGCTGGAATATTGTCCTTGTGTAATGGGGATGTTCTACTCATAATTGAAACAAAGTAAGAATTAATGGCGTTTGAAATTGCTAAGGAGTCGCTGCTCGGAATGTCTGGCAAGTTGATAATCAGCTCCTGTTGTGTGTTGGACATAATGAGTTTAATGTAACGATACCATGAACTTGGGTTGTCACGCTTCAATCGTTGAACTCGGTTACTATAGAAGTCTTGCTTTGCCTCATTGATTTTCCGTTGAAACTTATTTCGGAGGTTTTTCCAGCTGGGGGATCCTCGATGGAATGCTGCTTGATGTTTATGAATCAGCACTTTCACTTCCGATGTTATCCATGGTTTATCTGCCACATGGAGTCTAATGATCTTAGACGGGAAGTGAATGTTATTTGCAGAATTCAACTCGGTATAGAATTGTGTGCACTTGTCTTCAACGTCACATTTGCTAATAACATCTGTCCAGTCATGACGTGTTATCCATTCACCGAAAGCACGGATGTCTGATTTACGTATTGGGCGGATAACTTTGCGCTTCGTATCATTATTGGAAGAGAAATGTTGTTTCGGGTACCACATTACCCCGCTGTGATCGCTTTGCCCGATTGGAGCAGCAAGTTGAACAGAACTGTAGAGGTTTTTCATATTTGTCACAATTTTGTCCAGTACTACATTATTTCTTGTCGACTGGTGTACAACCTGCTTAAGATTGTGACCGATAAGAAGTGCAGTCAGATCGAGGTGATTGACATCTCCCATTATAATAACTAGGACGTGCCCGCACGTACGTGCTTGCCCGTACGTGCGTGCAAAAAAACATGCGTGCAAACAACAACAACAAAAAACAACTTTGAAACCACGTGGCAGTAACGACCACAGAACCCCCCCCTCTATTTACATGAAATGGTTTGGTCCATTCGCAAAGCCAGTAACGACCACAGAACCCCCCCCTCTATTTACATGAAATGGTTTGGTCCATTCGCAAAGCCAAAGCGAACGGCTTGCGAGTACGGTGACCATACCTTGGGAACCACTTGTCCGATTAATTTCAAACCTTGAAAAGGCACATCCTCGGGTCCCCAGCAATATACCTGGCAAGTTTCAAGTATATCGGACCGGTAGTTGTCGAGAAACAGCGTTCACAGACAAACACACACACACACAGAGATTACTGGAATTATAGATAGATACCGGCACCTGGATGGCGAGAGAGGACGTCATCAACTGCGAACGTAAGGTATTTGACGTATTTGTAAGGTATTTGAAAGTAAGGTATTGACAATCCAACCGAAGCAGAAATGGATGTCGATTAGGGACAACATAGACATTGACCTGATATGTCAACTGAATGAAACAACAAGGAAACAGACTTTGGCTTTTTGGGCACTAGCATTCAAATGAAGGAGGAATAGCTCTTGGGGACAGGAATCCTGTCCCGTCCTATTTTTGATCGTAACAGCCTTTTGACCCAGACCCATTCTCCAAGCATAATCACCACATTTACAGTTTAATAAAAGGAGTGTTGGTATGGTTATACTCTGTGATGTGTGATAAAGAGTATGGGTGTATAATAATACATTTAAAAAACCTCCAGCAAAGAAGGTAAATTCAGTAAACCTCATTAGGTAAAGATAAAAGCAAAGGGTAGGGAGTTGTTGGAAGTGAGATTTAATTTCCCAATTGACTGTTCAGACAGAACTGAGGTTGAGGACCTACTGATATGGACCCACCGCTGAGATTATGGACCTGCTGTGGCTTGGAAGGGGTTCTGAGCAGAAACTGTGGAACGTCAATAACGAACATGTCAAAGCTGATGAAATATTGCAATGACAATTTAGATGTCGACCCTTCATCATGTCATGTCATGTGACATTTTGTCAGGTTATGATCACATGTCAGGTGATTTTGGATGTCAGGTCTGACCATCAGAGCAATAGGTTCTACCAGCAAGACTCGTCTGTCCATATATAAATAGCTTTCATATACGTGTTCCGGTGAATTTTCTTTATCGATTCACTTATAAAAATCCAGAATGTCTCTTTTTGTGGAATAATGATACTCTGTATTATTCATGGCAATTTTTTAAATGAAATTTGAATTGTATGAATTGTGCACTAAAGCAGTTGTTCGAACCCAATGAATAAAATTTGAAATGCAATTCTTACCTTCAGATTTTCGGATGTACAGTAGGCAGGTATACATTGAATATACGTAGTAGTTTGAATGTCTAGGGTAAATTGCCCTCTCTTACCTGTACCCGTCCTTATGCGGGTCACCGTTACCTGGTTATGTTACCAACTTCCCACAACGTGGCGCTGTCGGCTGTCCTTAAGGACGGGACCGATTGCTGTAGTCCTTATAATTATTCCGATGACTGCAAAATAATTTTGTGCCAAAATGATTTTTTCCAGTACAGTTTATAAAAGTGCACATCCATTTGAATGGAATTAAAGGATTTTGTTCGACATAGAATTCCCAATCTCAGCCCTGGATATCTGTCTGTCATATAAGATGTTGAACCCAAATCATCGAGTTATCCATTTTTGACAAGTTGTGCTGACGTCTGGTGACAATCATGATCAGATTTCTCCAAACATCCCTATCCTGCACTACTTCCTGAAGCTTTGCCAGAGACGCTTGGTTCAAGCCTTTACCCCATCCATCCAGCACATACAAGTTCTGTTTTGTTCCTCTTCCTCCTCCTCTTCTTCTTCTTATTCTTTCCCTCTACAATACCCAGCATGTTGATTTCTTCAGACTTTCGTTTTCTGCATGCATGATGTCAGATGCCAAAGTAAGACAGTTTTTGTTTTTATCTCGCATCAGTGTTTCGAATGTACATTTTGGTCTGATTTTATCAAGCACCAATTTGTTTGTTGTTCTTGCAGTAAGCAGAATTTTAAACACTAGGGCATGCCCGTACTATATATATATCTAAAATTATATCCCCCCCCTCTATTTACATGAAATGGTTTGGTCCATTCGCAAAGCCAAAGCGAACGGCTTGCGAGTACGGTGGCAATCCCCCCCCTCTATTTACATGAAATGGTTTGGTCCATTCGCAAAGCCAAAGCGAACGGCTTGCGAGTACGGTGACAATCCCCCCCCTCTATTTACATGAAATGGTTTGGTCCAAAGCGAACGGCTTGCGAGTACGGTGACAATCCCCCCCCTCTATTTACATGAAATGGTTTGGTCCAAAGCGAACGGCTTGCGGAGTTTGGTAAAGAAATCGCCATAGCTCGGTAACTACTTCTCCGATTAATATGAAACCTTGAAAAGGCACATCCTCAGGTCCCCAGCAATATACCTGGCAAGTTTCAAGTATATCGGACCCGTGGTTGTCGAGAAACAGTGGTCACAGACACACAGACACACACACATACACACACACACATACACACACACATACACACACACACACATACACACACACATACACACAGAGATTACTGGAATTATAGATAGATTAATCTCCAACACAACATTTCTAAAGTGTCAATCTTTTTCCTCTTTCTTTTTCCCTGTCCATGACTCACATCCATACATTGCAACTGGAAATATCAGACAGGATTCACTCTTGATTTTTTGGGGGGGGGGGGGGGGGGGGGTGACACCACCTTGGGTGACACCGTCACAATTTCGGTCTTCGAGGCCGGCCGATAGGCACAGTGTGACCGGAAGGGACGAGGTTCTCCTGACCACGTGGCCCTTGACTTGGTTTGTCCGCACAATGTGGGCGCTTTCAGGATGAACTTTAGCCGGGGAGCGTTTGGGTGCGTGGCGCCTTTGGGCGCCCCGGTCTGATACTGCCGCCCAAGCGCAGAACACCTTGTGAGTGCACGTGGGTCCCGGCGGTCCCACTGGCCTAGCGCTACCATGTTTAGACAGCGAAATCCGTCCCCGGGCACCGGCAAGCCAGGCACGGTAGGACACCCGCGGAGCCCCGGCGGACCAGGGGCGCACGAGCCTACGCGTTAGCGTGCTACGGCGGAATCAACGGCTTCGGCCACGGCCGAGCCGATACTCAGCCCGGTCGCCCGGAAATGAACTGGTTCGACGCCCGCACTAGAGAGGTCGCGGGCGACTGAGATGTATTTACAAATTAGTTAATTAATTTGAGACGTCCGATTTCTAGTGTTTGGAAATTTGGAAGAGCTTGACCCTAGCCTTTCCCTTGCGAGGGCAAGGAGGAACTTAACACTTGACACTTAAGCTTAGTTTGAAGTACACCCTGCCAGCGCCCACGGCGGGACGGCAGGGCAACCAGAAGGGACGAGGTTCTCCTGACCACGTGGCCCTCGATCTGGGAAGCGAGAGGCGTTCCATTAGTGGACGCGCCCCTCACGCCCGACTTTTGGGCGGCCCCGGCAGGCCGTTTGTTTTGACGTTCCGTGACAGGCCCCGCACCCCCACCTCCGGGCCGACCGGGCGACCGGAATGAATCCCGGTGTCCCGATCCGAACCTTCAGAGCGGGCCGGCTGCACTTTCCGTCCCTGCGGTCCCAAATACCGGAACCACCCGCATACCACTTTATTCGACAAAATGAGGTGCGGCCTACAGCCTTAGAAAACCAACCCTATATAAGTCAATACCTCCAACGAGAGGGTGGTGGGAGGGTGATGGCAGGGTGGTGGGGGAGGATGATGGGGGAGGGTGATGGGAGGGTGATGGCAGGGTGATGGCAGGGTGATGGGGGAGGGTGATGGGGCAGGGTGATGGGGCAGGGTGATGGGGCAGGGTGATGGGGCAGGGTGATGGGAGGGTGATGGGAGGGTGATGGGAGGGTGATGGGAGGGTGATGGGATGGGAGGGAGGAGTTTGTTTTGACGTTCCGTGACAGGCCCCGCACCCCCACCTCCGGGCCGACCGGGCGACCGGAATGAATCCCGGTGTCCCGATCCGAACCTTCAGAGCGGGCCGGCTGGGGAGTGCCAAGCACCCCGTACCTGCACTTTCCGTCCCTGCGGTCCCAAATACCGGGACCACCCGAATACCACTTTATTTGACAAAATGAGGTGCGGCCTACAGCCTTAGAAAACCAACCCTAAATAAGTCAATACCTCCAACGACACAGGTGCGCATTAGTGCCGCGTGACGTGGTGACGTCATCGCGCTTTCACCTTAAAAGATTTATTTGATATTTTGATATAAACCTTAGAAAACCAACCCTACAGAAGTCAGATGGTCCAATAAAGGGTGATGGGAGGGTGATGGCAGGGTGATGGGAGGGTGGTGGGAGGGTGATGGCAGGGTGGTGGGAGGGTGATGGCAGGGTGATGGGAGGGTGATGGCAGGGTGATGGGAGGGTGATGGCAGGGTGATGGGAGGGTGATGGCAGAGGGTGATGGGGGAGGGTGATGGCAGGGTGATGGGAGGGTGATGGCAGGGTGATGGGGGAGGGTGATGGGGGAGGGTGATGGGGCCTCCCTATAGAAGTCAGTATCTCCAACGACACAGGCGCGCATTCGTGCCGCGTGACGTGGTGACGTCATCACACTTTCCCCTCAAAAGACCCATTTGATATAAGTTAATATTCTGATATAAGCTTTAGAAAACCAACCCTATATAAGTCAATACCTCCAACAATACCTCCAACTAGCTATTTCACACAACCATTCTCCATACACCTGTTCACTTGCACACCTGTTCACTTGTACACCTGTTCCATCACATCTGGTGCTCCCTGCACCCTCCTTCCTCCAGGACCGTTCACTCCATACAATGCACAATCACACCCTTCACCATACGCTGCTCCATCACCTCCTTCACACACACTGCACCATTCACGAGCATTGCCTCATTTGCTCAACACCAAGATTCTCACACACACGGCCATTCTCAACCAATTCCTCATTTGCTCAACACCAAGATTCTCACACAAACACAACTGCATCATCTAAACTACCTGGTGCCCTTCTAACTTAGTGCATCCCCAGTCATCCCTTACACTATTGCACATACCACGTCCTTATCATCCACTAATCTATTCTACATCCCCACTACTTGTACAATGTCACTACTTAATTCTGCAGTTACCTATGGTCATCTCTAGATCTCTATATATTTATCCTAACCTGCCCTCGGCGAGCTTGCACTGCCAAACCCCATAAGTCTATAGCTCATGTGCCCGGGTGGATGTGAGGGATGGTGGCTTTGCCATCCCTACACCTCGGGCATCTCCCACTATCAATTTCGCCCATCCAATTCTTGCCAATCAAAATTTGCCAATCTTTACTGCCAATCATCTTTGCCAATCAAATTTACCAATCCAATTTGCCAATCATCAATTTCCTACTCCTACCACATGTCCATTAATTTGAGCCTCGGTGCGTCATTACCTTTTCAAAGCTCGGCTTCGCAAAGCCGAGCAATGAATGCGGGCGGTTTGTCTACTGCGGTTGGGTCCGTCCGGCACTCGGTTCAGGGGAGGAGGTTTACCCGGGCCGAGATTCCAAGGTCCACCTCGGCGCGGAGCCTTTCGGTCTCCCGCCCGATGTCCCAATCCCGCCCGCCCGGAATGCCGCAACCACAAGGGGGTGCCGTCCCGACCCTTCCTACCTTCCCACGCACCGGGCCGCCCGCTCCGCTTAGCAGAGCGCGGATGCGACCGTGCAGGGCGAGGCCCGGCGTGGATCGCGCACGGTGGTTCTTTTAAAACCGCTGTGATTACGACCCCCGCCGGTTCCCGCAGTACCCAAAGCCCGGCAGTACCCCAATCCCGAGGGCTCGCGTCGGCTAAACGTCGGTCTAACCGCTGCTCCGTTTAACGTCGATGCCTTACTCGCATACACGACCCCTTTCACACTCTCCAAACCCGGCGCTCCAACGCCACTCGTATATCCCACACACTTTGTCACAGCACTCGCTCATGCATTCTCCCCTCGCACAAACTCAGGTCTACTCATAACGCTCACATACTTCGTTACACACCTGACCACTGGACACCTTGGCACACACTCATCGTTCGCACACTCCATCAACACACCTCCTCGCACCCACTCCTCGGTCACATCCTCTGTGACAACCATGGGTGTGCACTCTTTTGCACACCCAATCACGTGCTTCAATGTGCCCTCCCGCACCCGCGACACCACCAACTCACTCTCTGTGTCACTCTCACCAACACACTCTGTCGTGCGTTCACTCTCACTCTCGACAGCACAATCACTCCTTGGCGCACACTTTGTCCCCACACACACCTCCATTCCACACCTTTCTCACGCCCCCTCTTGCGCACTCTCTCCCGGTACATACTCCGTACCACTCATGGGGGTGCATTCTTGCACACACCCGATCACCGCCGCACACCCTGGCTCACAAATACCTTCCGCACTCCCCATAGTCAGACATCCTCGCACACCTCCTCTTTCCACACACTCTGCACCAGTCGCACACCTCACCAGCGGCCTTTCACGGACGCCCGGGTCTAGACCAACACCCAAGCTCACTGAATCTCCCCTCACACCATATACCTTCTCGAGCATATCGCCACTCACCTCAGCGTTCCCTCTCCTTCGCTCCTCCTCCGCCACCTGCAAACTATTTATTTGGTCAGTAAGCACATCATCACGCTGTGAGCACAGACCTTGCACCAATTCCATCACCTCCTCCTTTATCTCCTTCTTAGTCTCCCTCCGTCTCTTCTTAATTTCACTTACCCCCTCTTCCACTTCCTCTAATTTTTGTCTCACCTCCTTTATTTCCCGGTGCGCCCCTTCAATTTCTCCCTCTAAGGCCACCTTGGTCGTTTCTATGTGCGTTCTGACTTCCCGTTCTTTTGTCTCCATTGCCTCTACCACCTCTTCTAACCTCTTCGTCAGTCTCTCATGTACCGTCTGACATTCCTTCTTCGTCGCTATTAATTCCTTCTTTATTTCTTTCTGCGTCGCTTTCAACCCCCCTATTACCGCCGTGTTCTTTTCCACCTGCTCCCCTAACTCCTTTTGTCCCACTGTCAGCTGCTCTACTCCACGTGTCAGGTCTTCTATTCCCCCCTGTAACCTAGCCGCGCTGTTCCTCACCTCTTTCTCCATGCGCTCCTCACCCCACTTTACCTCCTCGCATACCCCCGCGACCTCTTTGCTCACCCCACGCCTTATATCCTCCCCCATTTCTCCCATCTCTTTGGTAGATGCCGCCCTCATCTGCTCCAAATCCCCCTTGTGAGTGTCCAATTTGGTTTCTAGCCCGATTTTTACCTCCTCTATCTGCTCCCCCATTTGTTTGATCTCCCGGGTGGATTGCTCCCCTATTTCCCTTAATTTTCCTTCCATATTGTTTTCTAACCCCGTTAACCCATTCTTCACCCCTTCCATTTGGTTCTCCTGGGTGGCCATTCTATTTTCCAATCCCGTTAACCCATCCTTCATTTCCCCGATTTGGTTACCCATGTCCTCCAGTTGGCCCCCCAATTTACCTTCTAGCCCTTCAAACCTGTTGTCTAACCCCTCAAATTTATTGTCTAACTCCTCAAATTTATTGTCTAACTGCTCTAATTTGCTGTCTAACTTCCCAATTTGGCCTCCCAATTTCTCACTCATTCTGCTTTCCATTCCTTCACCCAACTCGACCATAAAGGCCCTTATTTGCTCCATGAATAGGCCCCAGTCCATCGGCGCCGAGGGCGCGGCTGCCGCAGCCACGTGCGAGGCCCCATTTTGTGCACCTCCAACCTCGTGCGAAGCGCCGCCATCTCGTGCGCCTGACACCCCCTCTACCACATCCTCGTCGCTCTCCTCCTCTCTCTCTCCCAACCCCTCCCTGGGGTCCCGGGTTGCCTCCAAATTCCTCTTCTAACTCCCCTACCGGCATCCGATCGCCTTGACTATCCATGGCACGACTTTAATTTGGACTATTAAATAAAATTTCGGCCGCTCGTAATTTCGACCAAATTTTTTTTTTTCGATGCTCTTAATAATTTGGTTCTGGTCTCAAATCCCACTCCCCGACACCAATTGTTACGGAACCGGAGCACGGCACTCCCGTTAGCAAGGGGGGGGGGGGGGGTTAGTCCCCTTGTCTTGTTAAGCTGGCCGTCTCCGTTCCTGGAACTACCCCACTCCTCTGTGGGATGGGATTGGCCAAGGTGATTGGTCAAGGGATTCCCGGACACCTCCGCCAATCCCTCCACAAAGCAGGTGGATGGCCCCGCTCGAATCCCAGACAAGATTGAGTTTGCCGAGCGGTTTAGCAATCCGGAATCCGAGCCGTTAGCAATGGACTAAACCCGATTATAAGCGGTTCTGCCGAAATCGCGCCACAGGTACTCAATTGGGAAATCACTAAAGCGATCGGACGAGAATGAAACCAAAAGAATAAGGCGGAACAGGTATTTATTAATTAACTATACAAAACCAAAGAAAGAGAAGGAACGAAAGCAATATACAGAAGAAGACACAGCGCAAGCCCTTAAACAGTCTTACTTATACCCAGGACAATACAAACAGCACAAACTCACGTACACAAATGGGAATTTCAGGCAGAAATGGCGGGAAGGATGAGAAGGGCAGACGGTCCACGGAACTGGCGGCAGGGAGGTCCGGGGATCGCGGCACGACGTCGGTGTCCCGCATGCACGCCCTCGCCCTTGGTTCAGCGGCGAAAACCCGGTCATCAGCGCTGGTTCTTCCTCCTTGGTCACCAGCCTCCTTACACGTCTCTCTGAAGCTCATGTGCTGCCTCTCCTCACTCATCTCCCTAAGCAGTCCCTCGCAGTCCCTTTTATTGGCCTTGGCCGTATCAAGCCGCCGGCCCCGCTGACACGCCTACCGGTGGGCTCACCGCGGTGCTGATTGGTGGTTAAGGGCTTTCTGACTCCACCTTTGATGACGATGAGGTGCCACGCCTATGCTCTGGCGGCTCCTCCCCCCTTCTTCTCCGAGATGGAGCACATGGGCAATGGCGTCTGGGGCGAGCGCTGAGGCGACTGCGGCGGGCAGAGGCGCGTACCACAATTGGGAGAGGGAGAGCAAATGGACTGAATCGGGCCTATCTTATTTGATTGATGTAACGTCGAGTCAACTATTGGAAACACAGCCTTACCTACAACACATAATAACGAAATAACTATGAAAAGGGCCTATGATTCGCTACGTGTTGCAATGTGGACTAACTAGGGGACGACCTTTGACCTTTACAATGAATGGAGGTATTTACAAAAAGAATTATTTACAAAGGGGTATATTTACCACAATTTACAAGTGCAGGGTTCTCAAAACCCTAACAATATTAATGTTATTATAAAACAAAATTAATACTAATAATATTGTTGCGGATCTCCTGGTCGGCCTTTCCCCTTACCAAGGGGGGATTAGTCCCCTTGTCTTTTACTAGCCGACGGGATCTGGGGCTATGACGTTCCTTCCGGACGGCGTTAAATAGGGTGGTAGGCCGAATTCCTATTACCTACGTACTAACGCCACCCAGGAAGCAAGGAAATAAACCCCGCCCGAATCACGGTTGTAGGTGGAAACGCCGAGCGATAGCGAACCGTGACCCAGGCCGTTAACAAGGACTAAACCCGATCCGAGCGGTTCTGATCATGCCGCGCTTATCCAATGGAGGAAATAACTGATACGGTCGAATTAGGAAGGACAGGAAGAACAGATTGGTTTATTTACAATTTGTACAGGAAGGAGAAGAGGAACACACAGTGCAGCTTATTACATGTCTTAACTTATCCCAGGACACGGGCCCGTTTCACACTCAGACACTCACACGGGGATTGCAGGTGGTCAGGTTGATGGTCCAGGGATGATGGCGTCCAGGCAGTTCGCTCCGGTCCCCGACTCGCACTGCGAAGAAGATGGTCAGGGCGGCAGAAGCTCCCCGCGGGTTGTTGACGTGGATCGGACAATTACGGGGTTAAATGCGGGGCGAAAGGTAACGCTGGCTGGATGGTTACTTGTGACCACGGTCGCGTACATAATAGATGAACCTGGCTTGGCGTTTATACTTGCGGTCACGGCCACGTACGTAATAGAAGAACCGGCGCTATATGCGCTCCCAATACAGTTCAATGGCAAAGCGCCTCTCCCGCAGAAGTCCTCTCACAGAGCGCAAATCGGGCCAGTCCTCTTACAGTGCGCGTACCCTCTGAAAGTTCTCTTTCAACGAATCCTTTACCATGCGCAAGCCCAAACATGCGAGTCCTCGACAGTCCTTTCACAAAGCCTTCTCCCAATGAGTCCTCTCAAAGCCAACCTTCCCCAGCGAGTCCTTTCACAAAGCCCCTTGCTCAGCAGTCCTTATACATGCGCGAATCGTGCCAGTCCTCTTACCGCAAGCCCAAACATGCGAGTCCTCGACAGTCCTTTCAAGGGCTTTGTGCGTGCGCTTATATAGCCTTTTCAGCAAACCTTCCAGCACTTGCTAGATGCGCCCTTACCACGCCCTCTCAGCCATGCCCACCGAGCCCTGGTTGGTTGTTGCCCTTTCCATCACCGCCTTCTGACGTGCTGCTTGATGCGCCACACCTCATCCTCGCGCTCCTCCCTCTTTCCAGGCTTACCTCGTGGCATTTGACTGGTTTCGAGCGAAACCAAGGGCAGCAAACACTGCTGGCGGTCAAAGCGTAACAAACTGCCGCGGGTAGCCCAAAGCGTAACAAATTGAGGGATGCCAAATGGAGCGCGGGATCGATTATGCCCATGATGGAGATTGGAGGGTGGCCGCAAAATGAAAATGACCTAAGCTTATTATTTCTTTACACAACGCAGGTATCACTAGTGGAAATGGCCTTATCCTCACTCATACTATGACATAACTAATGTTCTAAGGGGCCTACGTGTTGCTTGTGGACTAACTATGGGGGCAAACCTTTAACCTTTAATGATCAATATGGAGACTCTCAAAACCGTAACAATATCTACCCCTCCCCAAGGGGTTCACTCCTTTCTTGAATAAATGCCGTATCAACACTAAATAAGTATCGAAATTTGGAGTGAAATATGAAAATTTTAAGACATCAGCAATTTTTATAACGAAGTGTATACCATGGACTAATTAAAGCATATAATGGAAATGTGAATTCAGATTTAAGGATCGGAACCCATACACGAAATAATTATCGAAATTTGGAGTGAAATCTGAAAAATTGAAGACATTAGTGATTCTTATAACTAAGTGTCTGTTCTTATCTGTTCTGTTCTGACTGTTCTGACTGTTCATATCGGTAAATACTTTCGAGCAATGGTACCCGCCCTATGGGTGGGGCTTCAATTGGGAGGCCCAAATGAAAAGGCAAATTATAAGAAATTGAAGGCTTTTTTAAATTTTAAACGATTCATATAAACATCCGTTGAATCATATCACACACAAATCATCAAAATCTAAACAGTACATGGTGCCAATTTTGAAAAACAGATTGAATTCTGAAAAAACGGAAGCGGCCGCTACACGTCTTTCTCAGTCGCACGTGTATGTGTGAAGAGTGCGTGCCGAATCTGTAACACGGAAGCGGCCACTACACCTGTTTCTCAGTCGCTTTGCACACGCTGCCATGTTACTTCGGAGCCGCATGGTTTATATAGGAAGAGTTCGTACTCTCTCCTGGTACGTAGAACAAACAGTATTTGTAGAATTTCAACAAAAGCCACATCGCTGTTCATATCGGTAAATATTATTCCATCGTATTTGGAAAAACTGGAAAATTGGAAAAATTGGAAAAACAATACAGCCTATTTTACTCCCAGGGGTCCCAGGAATACCCACCCAAAATATCGTTGCGATCGGTTGAGCCTTTTTTGCGGTACCTTCGAACGAACGGACGGACGGACATTTGGTGAATTATAGTAAGATAACTAAGTGTATTTAAGACATTAGCGATTCTTACAACGCCGTACCCCTCCCTTCTTCGCTTTCTCCCTCTTCCTCCCTTTCCCCCTTCTTAACTCCCCTCCTTCCTTGCCTCCCTCCTGTCTCTCACACCTCTCCCTTCTTACTATCCCCTCCACCCTCCTCACTCCACCCCTGCCTCTCTCTCACCCTTCTCTCTTCCCCTTTTCCTCACACGCTCCTCCTCCTCCTTGCTCCTCCAACCCTCCTTTTACGCCCTCCCCTCTCTCTCCACTCTCTTCTTAGCTCCCCCACCCTACTCACTCTCCTCCCCTTCCTAGCTCTCCCCCCTTCCTCGCTTTCCCTCGCTAATTGACTCTGATTGACTCTGACTGACTCTCCCTCTCCCCCTCCTCTCTCACCCCCATCTCTCTCGCCCACCCCTCTCTTTCTCTCTCTCCCTTCCTCGTTTTCCCTCTCTCGCACCCCCTCCTCTCTTACCCCCTCCCTCTCCCTTTCTCTTTCACCCGCTCCCACCTCCTCCTTGCTCCTCCTTCCTCTCTTCTCTCTCCCCTTCTCTCTCTCTCTCTCTCTCTCTCTCTCTCTCTCTCTCTCTCTCTCTCTCTCGCTCTCTCGCTCTCTCTCTCTCTCTCTCTCTCGCTCTCTCTCGCGCTCTCTCTCGCTCTCTCTCGCTCTCTCTCGCTCTCTCTCGCTCTCTCTCGCTCTCCACACTTTCTTAGTATTCCCAGCAGCAAAGTGACAGGTGTTATTTTCTAGTCTTTAATACATGGACTCTTTTAACAATGATTGACCAGTGAACCTATACTCGTGGAAGAGCTGGAACAGAATGGAATGAAACAAAATGGAAAGGGGAAAACACCAGGATCAGAGGAGAAAGAGGTGAGAGAGATCAAGGAGAGGGGGAGAAGGACACGTGGGGTAAATAAACTGCAAGCGAGTTGAAGCAGAGGAAGGGGAAAGTGCAGGGTGTGGTGGACACGATGGCTCGCTGGCGCAGTGACGTAATTCTGCGCACCAGTGGGTCTCGGCCACGCCCCAGGTGAGGCGTGGCCTCCGGATATACACGCGGGCTCGCAGCCTGGAGCACGGCAGTGCTGACGAGTGAGCAAGCAATAAAGAGCTCGACCTAACCCAAAGCGTTGTGGCCTACCTTTATTTAACGTGTGTGCCCAGCACCACACTACACTGGTGACCTCCGACTGGTTCAGCCGTTGCTGTTCCCCGAACGCGCTATGGCCACCAACGCTGTCGCGATCAAGCTACCGGAGTTCTGGGAAGCGCAGGCCGACACCTGGTTTCTACAGGCCGAGGCCCAATTCCAGCTCCGGGGCGTCACGGCGGACGACACGAGGTACTTTTACGTGGTCGCTGCCCTTGGATCCGGCACGGCCGCCCGAGTCGTGTCCTTCCTCCGGCACCCACCGGACGAGAGCAAGTACGCGGCGCTCAAGCGGCTTCTCCTCGACACGTTTGGCCTCACAGAGGCCGACCGCGCTGAACGTCTTTTGGACCTTCCCGTACTCGGCGACACACGACCGTCCGCCGCATGGATTACATGCTGTCCCTGCTCGGCGACAGCCATGTGGATTTCCTCTTCCATGCTCTCTTCCTCCGCCAGCTACCTGTACAGGTGCGACTCGTGCTCGCTGGTTCAACCATTACGGAACCGCGCGCCCTGGCCAGGGAAGCGGACAAGTTTTTCGCGGCCCACGATGCACGTCCGGCATATAGCACGGCCGTCGTGGATCCCGGCGCCGCGCACAGCGCGAGTGGTTCGGATCGCCACGTCGCATGGCGTTCGGATCCTCCCGAACACGGCGTAGGTTTGGCGGATCCGCGCGTGGCCGCCGCCACGCCCCGCCCACCACCGTCGTCACGACCGGCGCATCAACCACCACCGGGCCAGACCTGGTGCCAGTTCCATACCAGGTTCGGCCACAAGGCCAGGTCCTGCCGCCCGCCTTGTACTTTTGGCAGGTCGGGAAACGGCCAGGCCGGCGCTCGCTTCCTGCCATGAGTGTCGGCCATACTGGCAGCCTTCTGTTAATAACAGACACCTCCTCGGGTCGTCGCTTCCTGTGCGACACGGGAGCGCAGGTGAGCGTCCTCCCCGCCTCCGCGTCCGACAGGCAAGCTGCGGGCTGGGGCCCCGCTTTGCTTGCCGCCAACGGCACGCCCATCCGCACGTTCGGGAAGCGTTGTCTCTCGCTGCGGTTCGGGAGGCAGCGCTTTCAGTGGACGTTCGTTACCGCTAGTGTCCCCATGGGCCTACTCGGAGCGGACTTCCTCTGTGCGCATGGGCTGCTGGTGGATGTGAGGCACAGACGCCTTGGTCAAGCCGAAACCTTCAGCTTGCTCGCTTGCGCGCTGAGCAGTTCGTTGAGCAGCTCCCTGGGCGGCTCACCGAGCGGCTCGCCAAGCGGCTTGCTGAGCGGTTCGGTCCCGGCAAGGTTGGTCTGCACGCTTCCGGCAGCGGACGAGTTCACCCGCCTCCTCGCCAGTTTCCCGGCCCTCACGCGGCCCACCTTCTCGGCGGTGGCCGTCAAGCACGGGGTGGAGCATCACATCCCCACCGTCGGGCCACCGGTCTACGCCCGAGCGCGCCGCCTCGACCCGGCGAAGCTCGCCGTGGCGCAGGAGGGGTTCGCCACGCTGGAGTGGCTGGGCATCGTCCGGCGCTCCAACAGCGCATGGGCATCACCGCTGCACATTGTGCCCAAGCCCGGCGGCGGGTGGCGGCCGTGCGGAGACTACCACCGCCTCAACGATGCTACCATCCCCGCCCGCTACCCGGTCCCTCACATCCAGGACTTTTCCACCCGGTTGGCGAAAATGTCCCTCTTCTCCAAGGTGGACTTCATCCGCGGATACCACCAGGTCCCCATCAGGCAGGAGGACATACCGAAGACGGCCGTCATCACACCATTCGGCCTCTTCGAGTTTCTGCGGCTGCCCTTCGGGTTGAAGAATGCGGCCCAGGCGTTCCAGCGGCTGATGGACAGCGTCTTGCGCGACTTGGACTTCGTGTACGTCTACCTGGACGACATCCTCGTCGCAAGCGCGTCCCGTGAGGAGCACCTCCGCCATCTCCGCACGCTCTTCGAACGCCTGGGCTGGCATGGCCTGATCATCAACCCCGCCAAGTGCCGGTTCGGCGTCACCGAAATCGACTTTTTGGGGCACCGCGTCACCAGGCACGGGGCCATCCCCTTACTGGCCAAGGTGGAGGCGGTCAGGGGTTTTCCGCGCCCCCGCACGATCAAGGGGCTCCAGGAGTTCCTGGGCATGGTGAACTTTTATCACCATTTCCTGCCCCACATCGCCCAGCTCCTGCGCCCCCTGCACAAGGCCCTCCGTGGGAAGCCGGGCAAAGGCGACGTTGCCTGGACCGAGCAGATGGACGCGGCGTTCGCGGGCGCGAAGCTCGCCTTGGCTAACGCCACCTTGCTCGCGCACCCGGCGCCCGATGCACCGATCGCCCTCACCACCGACGCGTCAGACTACGCGGTGGGCGCTGTGCACGAGCAATGGGTGAAGGGAGCTTGGCAGCCACTGGCGTTTTTTAGCCGGCAGCTCCGCCCGCATGAACGGCGGTACAGTACCTTCGACCGCGAGCTGCTCGGGCTCCACCTGGCGGTCCGGCACTTCCGCCATCTGCTCTAGGGCCGCCCGTTCACAGCCTTCGTCGACCACAAGCCCCTGGTCTTCGCGATGGCCAAGGTCGCCGAGCCGTGGTCGGCCCGGCAGCAGCGTCACCTCTCGGCCGTGTCCGAGTACACGACGGACATCCGGCACGTCGCGGGGAAGGACAACCCAGTGGCGGATTGCCTTTCCCGGTCCGTCGCCCACGCGGTCCACCTTGGGATCGACTATGCCCGGATGGCGGCGGACCAGTCCGCCGACCCCGCCGTCCAGGCTTTTCGGACCGCCGTCATGGGCCTCCGGGTCACCGAGGTACCGTTCGACGGCGCCGGCACGGCCCTTTTGTGCGACGTCTGCCTCGGCCGGCCTCGCCCATCGTGCCCGCTGGCTGGCAGTGCCGGGTTTTTTACGCCATCCACAGCCTGTCCCACCCGGGCACGAAGGCCTCCCAGAAGCTGGTCGCCGACAAGTTCGTCTGGCATGGCCTCCGGAAGGCCGTCCGCGATTGGGCCAGGACGTGCCTCGCGTGCCAGTGCGCGAAGGTTCACCGCCACACCCAGGCCCCGCTGGCCCCGTTTCCTGTGCCCGAACGTCGGTTCGACCACGTTCACGTGGACTTGGTGGGACCTCTGCCCCCCTCGCGGGGTTTCACCCACGTCCTCACCATGGTGGACCACACCAACCGGTGGCCGGAGGCCGTGCCTTTGGCAGCAACGATGGCGGCGGACGTCGCGCAGGCGTTCATCGCCACTTGGGTTGCCCGGTTCGGCGCCCCCTCGGACATCTCGTCCGACCGCGGCCCCCAGTTCACCTCAGAGCTCTGGGGGGCGGTAGCGCGGGGGCTCGGCGTCCAGCTGCACCGCACCACGGCCTACCATCCCCAGGCCAACGGCCTGTGCGAGCGCTTCCATCGCGCCATGAAGGCCGCGCTCCGGGCCAGCCTCCGCGACGGCGGCTGGGTCGACAGGCTCCCCTGGGTCCTGCTGGGCCTCAGGACGGCGCCCAAGGACGACCTGCGCGCATCCACGGTGGAGATGGTCTTCGGACAACCGCTGCGGGTGCCGGGCGAGTTCCTCCCCGACTCCACGGCACCATGGTCCGCGGCACAGCAGCGCTCTGCCCTGCAGGAGACCGCACGGAGGTTCGCCCCGGTGCCGACGGCGCACCACGGTTGCCCGCCAACGCACGTCGCCCCGGAGCTTCGCACGGCGGAGTACGTGTTCGTCCGCCACGACGCCCACCGGACACCACTGCAGCCCCCGTACGACGGGCCATTCCGCGTGCTGGAGACCGGGGCGAAGCATTTCACCCTGGACATCGGCGGTACTCCTGACCGTGTCTCCGTGGGCCGCCTCAAGCCGGCCCACCTCGACTTGGACCACCCCCCGCCAGCGGCTCTGTCCCCGCGTCGGGGCCGCCCCCCCGGCGGGCGGACCTCCGGCACCGCCCAACCCCGCCGTCACGCCACCCCCCTGCCCTGCACCCATCCCGGATGCCGACGGAGACATCCCAGATGGCATCCCGGCATCCCCGGCGCCGCCAGCCGCCAGAGGGCGCTTTCTCCGTTGCTTTGCTATAGAAAAGTAGCAAAGCAACGGAGAAATGAAAAGAGGTGAGGGAGAGGGCAGAGGGGGGAAATTACAATAACCTGGAAAAGGGGCGTGCTTGGGAATGGGGTAGAACGGGGTTTAATTTGGTGCTTGGAACGGGGTGCTTGGGAATGGGGTTTCATTTGGGGTAGAACAGATCATGATTGAGTAATGGTTGGGTGTAATGGGGGTAAAGCATCATTATATGATTATGAGTGTATGATTGGAACTGATTTAAATTATTTTCTGAAATTAAAATCTTCTTTTTACAATTTCCTGAACTTCGCTTTCGGTCCCCGTGCGTACGTCAAATATATGATTCCCCGTGGAATGGTTCCAACGGAGTAGAATCTACTATGGGCCATGAACGGGCGTGCTCATTGGCTCTGGGTGGTCACGTGCCGTGAAGCGTCTCTTTCCCATACATTACGTTCTAACCGCGTCATTTCCATGCTTGATCCGCCCATTGGCAGTGCGCGCGCTCGTGAGTGCTGAGTGACTGTGTCTGAGTGCTGTGTGCCTGTCTGAGTGCTGTGTGCCTGTGTCTGAGTGCTGTGTGCCTGTGTGACTGTGCCTGTGTGACTGTGTCTGAGTGCCTGTGTAGCTGTGTGGCTGTGTGGCTGTGTGCTGAGTTCTGAGTGCTGAGTGACTGTGCCTGTGTCTGAGTCCTGTGTGCCTGTGTCTGAGTGCTGTGTGACTGTGTAACTGTGCCTGTGTGACTGTGTCTGAGTGCCTGTGTGGCTGTGTGGCTGTGTGCTGAGTTCTGAGTGCTGAGTGACTGTGCCTGTGTCTGAGTGCTGTGTGCCTGTGTCTGAGGGCTGTGTGCCTGTGTCTGAGTGCTGTGTGACTGTGACCGTGCCTGTGTGATTGTGACTGTGTGACTGTGCCTGTGTCTGAGTGCTGTGTGACTGTGACTGAGTGCTGTGTGATTGTGATTGTATGAGTGCGAGTCATTGCGATCGTGTGTGTGTGTGTGTTGAGTGAGTGTTGAGTGAGTGTTGAGTGAGTTCTGCACTGCTGCGTGTTTACCTTAACTCTAAATCAGTACGTTTGAAGGGCTAACCTTATTGTGTATCATTTTGTGCTCTCGAGTGCACTGTGCGTGCCTCCTGTACGTGTGTGTTTACGTGCGAGTCTCATTGGAGTTCAAGTATCGGAACCAGCAGCACCCTGCAAGCCTGGTGGATCAACATAACTAAGGTGGGTAAATATGGTGGTTGTCCGGGTTGGATTGGAAGTGAAGGGGGGGGGGGGGGTCGTGCCTCCGAGCCAATAATAATTTGACGCGATGTACGTGGATGTGCCTCTGTCATCCGCACGCGTTTTCCGTACACAGAGCTTGTGCCACCACGAGTGGAGAGAAAAACGAAGAGTGTGCGCACTGTGCAGACGTGGGATTGCGATTTGTTTTTATCGATCGGTCCGAGCATCCGTGCTGACCCGTGCTTTCCGTGCCTCGTTCAGCATCCGTGCTGACCCGTGCTTTCCGTGCCTGGTTCCGCGTCCGTGCGGAACTCGTGCTTTCTATTCAGGTCTTGAAACGCTGCGGTTATGTTTGAAATCCATTTTGCAACAACGTTTGAGATGATCTGCTTGGAGAGAAGATCTTTTAATCGAACATGAAACGACCATTGATAGCTCCTTGTCTTGTTGGCGAAAGGAGGTTCGAGTTTGATGTGAGGATGATGTCATTTTCATGGCACAGTTATCTCTGCTTCTTGGAATTCTACTTGATATAATGATATATGTTCTTTCTTTAAAAGGAATTTCAACGCAGAAGGACACCAGGAGGTCCATCAAAGCCAGGGAAGTGGTTGCCATCTTATGTTTGTTTGTGTCCTTTGACCTCTATCCTTTTAAATGCTGAGCATCAAGCAAGGCAGCAGCACGTATGCACATTTTTGTCTTTGGTGTGACTCGGCCTGGAATCCAACGACCGTCCTCTCAACTCCAGTGAAGACGCTCTAATAATTACACCCTCGAGTTTAGTTATTAAAAAGGGGGGGGGGGGGGGAAGGGGTAAGGGAAAGGGGAAATTAAAAAAAAAATTAATAAAAAAGGGGGGGGGGAAGAAAGAAAGAAGGAAGTCTTATACAGTATAAGTTGATGTTCTATGCCTCACATTTGCATGTTAGTGAACATGACTATCTCCTCTAGCGGGTGTCCATTCCGAACATTCTGGAACATTTACATTTGAAACTTGATTTCCTTTTGATTACATTCCTTTTTTGAAGAACTTTGTTTGAGAACAGTTTCATTTACTGTATATGTCTTGCAAGGTCGATGGTCGTGGAAGAGCGATGCGATGAAGGATATTAACAGGCAGCGGGGGGTAGCGGGGCAACAGTTGGACACAATAAGCAAAGGAATGAACAAACAGGAAAAGGGGGAGGAGGAGGAGGAGGAGGAGGAGGAGGAGTAGAGGAGAGGGTTTCGGGGGGAGGGGGGGAGAAGAAAGTGTGGGAGAGAGAGCAGCTTTCCTATACTTCGTCCTAGAGGAGTCGTGGAAAAATAATAGGGGCGGTGAGTTGGTGTGTCCCTCTGCAGTTCCAAAAGTGTGGCCACGTGACACGAAAACGTGGCATTTTAACCATTGCCTGAAAGCAATTTCCTGCCAAAGCGGAACGTTTGGAAATGTCTGGACAATTTGTCTTGCACAGTTGGGAATGCAGCACTTGTACGTAAGAGCCACGGTGCTAAACTCTGCTCTTCCAGCCACTCTTCCACTGCAGGCCCCTTGATGCTTTGGCTTGCAACACCACATGAATGACGTGCGGCCTCGAGGCTTTTAACCATAGATTGTGCCCTGATTGAGAAAGCAACATATATGGTATTTTGTGCCCGTTTGAACTTTGGATTGTTGATAGCACCGTGGATTTTGAGCCACGTCCCTTTGGCCATTGTCTTTGCCTCTGCTACCAGAAGGAGGGATGTTCGTCTCTGCAGCGGAATGACAAAATAAACTGGAATGTTTTGCTCCGCGTTCCATCGTACAGTGACGCTTTGTGTCATTCACAAGAAGCATTCCTGAGTTTACAAGAGAAAGAAAGAATCTGACAATTGGTTTCGTGTTCCGCTTTTTAAATGCTTTGTTGCATTCCTCTTCTTTGTTGCGTAGCAGGTGGTGGTTTCAACACACTTCGACAATCTCACCATCATCACAAAGCAATTTTCTAAAAAATATTTTCTGCCCAGTCTAAACCTGTATGACTCCAATGCCCCATATTAGAGCAGAAAAGTAAACACGGATGAGTTCAGGTGAAAATATTAAAATTTTTATTAATACAAATCAATGTAGGAAGTTTCTTGCTCCCCATCTTCGGTGATTCTTTTTTCCTTATAATCTAATCCCCTGTGTAACATTTACTTTCGAATTTAGTGACGTGGCAAACTAGAACTGAGGGGATGTCACTGAGATGGGTTGGGGTTGTACAAGGAGAAAAAACGAGGGGTGGGGGGGGGGGGGGGGGAGAAGAGGAGACCGTTTTTTTGTGTGTCCTTCAAACTCTTTGCCAGTAAAACAAATGGTATTCATAGAATACTAACCCTGTGCAGTCAACTTTGTGCGTGGCAACTCTTCTGTTTTTGTAGGCTTTTTTTACTTTGAACCAATCTGGCTGCCAGACCACGTGAGCGATGACATCATAAATTTATATTCACTAATATAATTGTTGCATCGATCACGCTCAATACATTTCATACTGATCAGACTAAGCTTTGTCCCTGTCCAATTATGACGTCATAATTAAGGCACCATTGACATCATCGTTAATAACACTTATTCACCATGCGGAGTTCCTTACAATGAGCCACGTTTCAATTTTTTTTCATGGAGCGGTTTCAGAGATAGAGAGGTGCAACGTTTTTCGTTTTTTCCTAGATGGCACCTGTACCAGGTGACCTATGATGTCATAATTATCATTCAAATATTCTACAGGCACTCCTATGGTAAAGTTTCGTGTCAATCGGACCAACGTTTGCCGAGAAAATGAAGTTTAAAAGTGCAGACACACACGTATGCAACCGATCACCTAACCGTGCTTTTCACTTCTCGAGCGCAGGGAAATAAAAGTTTTGTATTGCTTCTTCAGCCCCATCTCATTTGCGCCTGTCAGTTCCATGAGTGAATCTTAGGCCATGCAGATGTGACTTTATTTTATTGTATAAAATTTTTTGACTCGTGGAAGAACAGATGATAATGACAGAGTTCATAGAACACGATACCCCACGCAGTGTTGAAGTATATAGGTCAATTTTAATAAAATATTTATTTTAAAGATCGTTTCAAAACAATCCAGAAGTTTTGCACTACTGAGGCAGTCTTATACACCACCCTATACACTGTATGAGTCACACTTTAGGAGATGGAGGCTTTATTGATCACCATGGAACACAGTGTCAGTTGACATCATACATAGCCATATCAGCGGCCTCTTCTTCACCCCGACCCTGCACCCTCTCACATGCCTCGCCCACATCCCAGAGGTTGCGCTTGACAGCTCCTATTACATGCATCACCCGATATAACTTGTCCAAGTAATGCAAAACTGGAGGTTCTTGGAAGTATTATGAAGGTGATTTGTGTTCTAGTGTTCAGGTATATAATTAAATGTAAATAAAGATTTAAAGATGCTTAAAAGAGTATAAATAAATATATTCCAGGTTTTACCCAATGTCTATTACATCACCATATCTAACACATTACATTAGTTATTCATGCCCGTTGTTTGTGTCCTTTATAACGTCCTTAAAAACAGTAAGTTTCCTGTTTTGAATGATTTTCAATTATGTTTGACTGCTCGGCAGGCAGATAGAGTAAAAATATTATCTCATTCCTTTGTGTGCATGTGCACTCGAGACAAATTCAGAGCTAAAGTAATGTAAAATACTGTAAAGTGGCAAACTTTTCTTCCTATTCATGTTCTGATTCATGTTCAAAATATAGCATTTAATTTAAATAAGTTGTTCCTCGATCATAAACTGATAAGATAGACAGATGGACATGAACCAATTGCTAAACCCCACTTTTCGCTTCATGTGCGTGGGGTATCTACTGGGGGTTAAGACTCGGCTGTACAGGGTGATCGAGCTGTTCAAAGCCTCAATCACGAACAGAGTGATCTCTACAACATGGGCATTGTGCACATGGGCCAGTCATGAAAGAGGAACATATGATCGGTCACCATTTTTCGGTATTTTTATTTTATGGATTATGTTTGACTATGTATTGTTAAGCTGGCATTATGTTTATTTCCATTTACCAATCCTATGCCCCTCCCTGTAATCTCTTTTCATGCAGTCAAAAAAGTACTCCTCTCTCTGGGCACACGCAAGGCATATGGACAAGATGGTGATCTTCCTTGTGTCTTGAAGGAGTGTGCTTCAGAACTTGCACCCGTGCTTGCTCGCTTGTTTCGTTTTTGTTTAAAAACCCAAACTTTTCCTCTTTCATGGAACTTGCCTTAGTACAGCCTAATTTAAAGAAGGGTGATCGTTCAAACCCTTCCAAGTACCGTCCTATTACTCTGACTTATACTATTTCCAAAATCTTTGAATGTCTTCTCAATTCCCATTTCCTCAAGCGTCTTAAATTTCACAGTCTTCTATCTGACCATCAATATGATTTTCACAAAGCAAGATCTACCGGTGATATCCTTTCCTACCTTACGAATGTCTGGGCCTCTTCTCTGAGAGACTTTATGGGAATCCTTTGTTGTTGGCCTTGATATCTCAAAAGCCTTTGACAGAGTGTGACAGAGACGTGGTCTGATATCCAAGCTAACCTCTTTCAGCTTTCCTCCTTTATTCTGCTCTCTCATATCGAGCTTTCTCGAGTCATATCGAGCTGACTGGCTGCTCTATCTCCGTAATTGTTCAACATCTCCCTCCTTCCACATCAACATCGGTGTCGCTCTGAGTTCTGTAATATCTCCAACACTCTTCCTTCTTTTTATCAATGACCTTCTTTCTTCTACAAATAACCAAATGCACTCATATGATGATGACTCAACATTACATTCCACCATGTTTTTCCCATCTGCCCCATCTTCCCTCACTCAATCTACATCTCGTTTCATCACAGCTAATTCTTTAAATTTGGATTTGGACAAGATTTCCCAGTGGGCAAATGTAATCAGGTTAAGCTTAATGCTTCTAAAACTCAATTTATTCCCATCTCTCTCTTTAAAGCTCCACTCAACTCTCCAATCTCATTTGAAAGTGCCACAATTACACCATGTGATAGGGTAATACCTAGTAGGTTTATTTAACATCAAATTTATCCTGGAATCCACACATTACACAAATAGCTAAGTCTGCCTCGAAGAAACTAGTAGTCCTTTACAGATGTCGAAGATTCTTCTCCTCTGAATAGTTGCTTAAACTATATAAAGGATTGGTTCATCCTTGTATAGAGTACTGCTGTCACATCTGGTGAGGTTCTTGCTCCACATACTTGATGGACAGAATTGAATCCAAAGCGGTGCTCCAACTTATCAACTCTCCCAATCTGACCTCAACACTCGACCCACTCAAATTACGTCTCAAAGTTGGTTCTCTTTCTCTTTTCTACAGATATTACTTCGGTTTATGCTCCCATGAATTTGCTGCTTGTGTACCTCCGCCATTAGCAAGACCACGGAATACTCGACAAGCCACTACATCTCATGATTACTGTGTGGCCACTGGCATCTCAAGGATGGGCAGTTATTACGTTTGTTTCTTCCCCTCCACTGCCAAACTCTGGAACTCTTTACCCTATCATGTCTTTCCAAACACTTATGATCTTCGCCTTTTCAAAAAGCAGATTTTTTTCCCCCATCTCAAAAAACTCTGAGACGATTCTCTCTTTCTTCACTTTTCCATCAATGCAGTTCTTTTATTTAAGGCCTGGCCTCAATGAGGACTGTATAGTCCGTGATTGGAGCCTTCAACATAAATAAGGACTGATGAATTTACATAGTCAAGGCTCATGGAATGGCGAGAACACTGAACAGATCAGGATGGAACGGTAGATAGAGCGATGGAGGTGGAATACTCCATAATTTCAAAGCGGATTTTTTAAAATTACAAATTAATTAAAAGTGAAAAGCTGAAATGTCTTGAGTCGCACAATAAGTGTTCAACCCCTTTGCTATGACACTCCAAATTGAGCTCAGGTGCAACCAAATTACTTTGATCATCCTTGAGATGTCTCTACAATTTGATTGGAGTCCACCTGTGGCCAATCCAATTGATAGGACATGATTTAGAAAAACACACAACAGAAGCTCAAGCATGAAGTTCAAGGAACTGTCCGTAGAAATCTGAGAGGGAATTGTGAGGAGGCCAGAGATCTGGGGAAGGGTATAAAACAATTTCTAGAGTGTTGAAAGTTCCCAAGAGTACAGTGAGCTCCATCATTAGGAAATGGAAATAATATGGAACCACCCAGATTCTTCCTAGAGCTGGCTGTCTGACCAAACTGAGCACCGGGCAAGAAAGACCTTGGTCTGGGAGGTGCCCAAGAACCCAATGACCATTGACAGAAATACAGAGTTCCTTGGCTGAGATGGGAACAGTGCAGCACATCAGAAATCTAGGCTTTATGGAAGAGTGGACAGACAGAAGCCACTCCTGAGAAAAAAAAACACATGACAGCACACCTTGAGTTTGCAAAAAGGCACGTGAAAGACTCGGAGAGCATGAGGCAAAATATTCTGTGGTCTGATGAGATGATAATTACCTGTCAATGCAAAACTTTACAAACGACATCTAACACTATTGCTGCATATATAGTTTGAAAATGATGCTGTCGTAGGTCATGTAGTTTGGCAGTCATCTTGGATAGAAAAACGAACCTTATCCGATCAACACGAAACTTCACAAATGTGATCCCCTACATATACATATGCAGAGTGTACATTTTTGATGTCATATGTCGCGTGGTTTGGCAGCCGTATTAGCTAGAATCCTGGTATTTAAAAACCCCTTTTCCGAAACCGCTTCACCGATTGATGTGAAACCTGTCATGTCTGGTAAAAATGTGATACTTGAGAACAGCTGAAGGGATTCAAATCACTTGTTTATTTTTTTTAATGTAAATATTAATTTACAGACGCTTTCTGTTGGTTCTGTGATTTTTCCTGGATATTGCCTTCGATGTCCGTCGTCATGCCAAATTTCAACTTTCTATGTCACCCGGAAGGCACCGAACATTAAAAGCAGTCGGTGGCTAGAATGAGTTTTATATATTACATACTAGCAGGAGTACCCGGCATTGCCCGGTGATGTTCTAATCCTGTTGGCATTCTGAAGAAATCAATTGTTTTTGTACACCTCTCCTTTCCTATTTAATCTCCAGGCGCTGCATGATGTCATTGCCGGGCACCGAAGGGTACCTGGCGTTGACGGTTGCTGAAAGGGAGTACTCAGTTTTCACTCCTTTTGTTTGTTTTCTTTTTTTTCTTGTTTGTTTTCTTTTTTGTTTTCCCGTTCGATATATCAGACATCCTTTGAGCTAGGAAGCTAAAATTTAGCACAATATTGAGCACATGCTTTGGCAAAAACGGTATTTTTTGATTTATCAATTCGTTGATTAATTACTTAGTTTTCTCATTTGGCAATATGTCAGGCACCTTTTGAGCTAAGAAGCTGATATTTGGACACGACTGCAACCAAGTGACATGGCTGTAAAAGGCATTTTTGAATTCTTGATTTATTGATCAATCAATTAATCGAGAAATTATTCACTTACTTATTCATATCACGAATTCACTTATTCATGGATTCACATTTGCATTTACGTTTATTTAAATTATACAATGGACTACAAATTAAATCCCTACAGTACATACAGTCAGGTGAAAAAGTAAGTACACTCCATGTAAAGTTTGGACTTTTTCAACATATTTAAACATACATCTATTTGATCTTCATTTCAACAATATTGAGAGATAAAGGTGATATAATATAACAAATATCATGAAACATTTACTTTTTGTAGTCCATTGTATAATTTAAATAAACATAAATGCAAATTTCGCATGTGGAAAAAGTAATTACACCCTTGGCTCTAATAGGTGGTATTGCCCCCTTTGGCAGAAACAACCTCAAGTAGGCGTTTCTTACAACTGTCTACCAGTCTCTGACATCGACTGGGAGAAATTTTTGCCCACTCCTCCATGCAGAATTCTTTCAGCTGTGAGATGTTTGAGGGGTTTCTTGCATGCACAGCTCGTTTCAAATCCCCCCACAACATCTCGATGGGATTTAGATCCGGGCTTTGACTTGGCCATTCCAGAACCCTCCATTTCTTTCTTTTCAGCCATTCCTTGGTGGATTTACTGGTATGTTTAGGGTCATTGTCATGTTGCAAGGTCCACCTTCGGTTGAGCTTCAACTCTCTGACAGATGGCCTCACATTATCCTCAAGCACCCTCTGGTACAATGAAGAATTCATAGTGGATTTTATGATGGTGAGCTGCCCAGGCCGTGATGCAGCAAAGCTGTCCCAAACCATAATATTTCCACCACCATGCTGTGCAGTTGGTATCAGGTTCTTGTGGTCAAATGCTGTCTTTGGTTTTCGCCAAACATGTCTTCTGGTACTGTGGCCAAATAGCTCTACCTTTGACTCATCTGTCCAGAGCACATTGTTCCAGACGTCGTGGTCTTTGCCTAGGTGTACATTGTCAAACTTTAGTCTTGCCCTGATGTTCTTTCTGGGCAGCAAAGGTTTCCTCCTGGCACACCTCCCATGTAGATCAAATTTGTGCAGCCTCTTTCTCATGGTAGACTCGTGCACTTTGACATCAACAGTGACAAGAGCTACCTGTAGGTCCCGTGATGACATTCTGGGGTTCATAGATTTCTTTCAGCATCTTGCGGTCTGCTCTCGGGCTGAACTTGCTGGGGCGGCCTGTCTTGAACAATTTGGCAGTTGTTTGGAATCTTCTCCACTTGTAGATGATCTTCCGGACAGTCGAATGATTGATTTCAAATTGTTTGGAGACCTTTTTAAATCCCTTCCCAGTCTCGTAGGCATCTATAACCTTCTTTCTGAAGGCCTCAGAGAGCTCTTTTGATCTAGGCATGGTGACGCCGCACACTTCAACAACAAAGAGCAAACCAAAGTAAATGTCTGAGGTTTAAATAAGACAGGTTCCTCCAAGATCTTCACGAATGATGTTCTAATCATTTGCACCTGAGCTGGTGCACCTGATTCTAATTTTAGGTATTTGAAGTAGTGATAAAGGTAGGGGTGTACTTACTTTTTCCACATGTGAAATTTGCATTTATGTTTATTTAAATTATACAATGGACTACAAAATGTAAATGTTTCATGATATTTGTTATATTATATCACCTTTATCTATCAATATCGTTGAAATGAAGATCAAATAGCTGTATGTTGAAATATGTTGAAAAAGTCAAAACTTTACATGGGGTGTACTTACTTTTTCACGTGACTGTATATATATTGTTACGGTTTTTCGAACCTTCACTTTGTAAAATAATAAGCCTTGCAAATAATACCCTGTAAATATCCCCATCTTCCAAAGGTCAAAGGTCGCACCCTAGTTAGGCCATATTGCAACACGTAGGACACCATAGGAACCTTCTTCAGTTATTTCATTAGTATGTGTTTCAGGTAAGGCTGTGTTTCCAATAGTTTGACTCTGTGTTGCATTAATCAAATAACCTAGGCCCCTTGTTCAATCCTATTCATTTTGCGGCTTAGCCTCCCTCCAAAGTGTATTGCTCGTCTCTGCCAGCCGCAGCGCTGGCTCCAAACGCCATTATTCACGCGGTCAAGCTGGAGAAAAAGGGGGAGGAGTTGTCGGAGCGAGGCGTGGCCCCATCAATGTGTCATGAAGGGAGGAGCCGGTGAACCATCGCGACCAATCAGGGCTGAGGCATGTTCACCGGTAGGCGGACCTAAAAAGCATGTGGCTTGATACGCGAGCGCGTAATATAAGCGCTTGCGTGGGACTACTTCGGGGGTCGAAGTGGAGAGGAGTTGAGAGTTGGGTCAATAACGAGACCAGACACGAAGTTGAGTGAGAGAGTCAGTCCGCTACCACGACAATACCAACCGCACTGCCTGCCAGGTTTCGCCGCGGAACCGGAGCGTGAACCGGAGTGGAGCGTGGACCGAGGTGAAGCGTGGACCGGAGTGGAGCGTGAACCTGGAGCGGGACCTCAACGCCTGAACCATCTGCCCGGACCTTCCTCCCCTGCCATCTGCCTGGACCTTCCTTCCTGCTATTCCCCTTTCGTGTAAGTCTGTCTGTATTGTCCTGGGCGTGATATTTAAGACTGTGTAAGCTTGCCCTGTGTCCTTTTGCTCTTCTTGTATATGCCCTTCTTTCGTTTCCTCTTTTATTAGTATAGTAATAAACCATATTTGTTCTTTCCTTACCTTTTGGTTTCCTCTCATCCGATCGTCTTTGTCTTTTCCCCATTGAGTACCTGTGACAGGATTAGAACCGCTCAGAATCGGGTTAGTCTTATTGCTAACGGCTCAATTCGCGGATTGCTAAACCGCTCGCAATTTCCATCTGTCCGTGGTTCGAGCGGAAATTATGTCCCTGCTTTGCAGAGAGTTTGGTAAGCAGGTATTTGGGAATCCATCTTGACCAATCACCCTGGCCAATCTCGACCACAGAGGAGCGTATAATTTCCAGGGCTGGGGGATTGGCCAGTGTAAAAGACAAGGGGATTAACCCCCCCTTGATAAGGGGAGTGCCGACCCCTGGATCTGCAACAATATATATATATATATATATCGTTATATATATATATATATATATATATATATATATATATATATATATATATATATATATATATATATATATATATACATACATATATATGTCAGCTGCATTATTATGTCTCTCATTATGACCACATTGTTTTGCTGTCGCACTATCCTAGCTTTTGCTGACGTCGTTCCTGTGGCAGACACACTAACACGCTCTCGATCAGCGATTTGTAGCATCTGCCGTTTGGAAACATTTGCTGCATTGTAGTTCAGCAATATTACACGGTGGAATGCGACTTTCAAGAGTTTCTGGTCTCGGAGTTTAATGATCAGCTTTCCTATTGATCTTGCGTATGTGTATTGTGTACAAATTTGTTGAATTCATGCAAAATGATGAATGTACCCGTATCTAATTTTTACCTTTTTGTAGTATTTTATTTTAACCCGACATTCTTTGATAGCCCACATTAGGGTTCTCATTGAATATTTAACGTCGATTGATTACAACAAGATTCCATTTTTTTCCTGTCCTCCTCTTCACAAAACCGACCCGAGGCATTCGGTGTCCAAAAGTAAAGCAATATTGACGGATTGTTTGACGCTCAGTTGTCTGGTTTTCATTACCAAGTGGACATTTTAGAAAATTCCTCCAGATGTATTCGCAGAGATTGTATTGCCAATTTATTTTTTCACTTGCAAAAAAAGACAACTCGATTTCAGCTTTTGTTGAAGCTTTGACTATTGCTTCAGCGGTAGACGCCTTTGGTGTATGCAAACATATCTTCGGTATAAGTTGCATCATCAGGCGCAACATTTACTGAGCGGTATTTTTGGTTATCACGTTTAACTTTGCAGAGCTGTCATGTCACATTATGGAGTAGTCTGAATGTTGAACAACATGTATTATGGAAATGAGACAATGTAACAGCATGACGTGCCCAATATCCCAGCAATATTTTCTTTTCAACCCGGATTTCCCCAAATGGCAAATCCCCCCTTCTGGACTTGGTGATGACTAACTTTCCCGCAAAGATTTCCTGTTCTTCCTCTGCTCCAATTGGTTCATCGGATCAAATGCTTTTGAAAGTCAACATCTCTCTTGCTACTCTCAGATTTGCATTTCACTCAAGCGGATTAGCAGGGACTGCAAGCAGCCATCTCTCTTCAAGACTGGTCTGCCATATCTGCTGCCCCTGATGTTAACTCAGCCTGGGAATTCTTACACAGAATGCTGCTCTCTCATGCACCGATTCTTCCCATGTCATCCTCAATTGTCCTACCTTTTTCTTCCCGCCAACTGAATCCTGTGGTGAAGCAATTGCTCTGAAACAACTTGCCTTCTCTTGGAGTATGCTCCCCTTCCATCCCTTCCCTCTCTTCAAATTACACCACAGCCGACTCCGCTCGTGAGAAGGTTGAATGCCTCAATTCTGTGTTTGCTTCCAAATATTGTGTCCCCCAACCCCTCACTCTCGGTACCCATCCTTCCCTGTCGTACTCAACTGCTCCTGGACTCTGTGTTTTTTCTGGTTCTTCTGTGTCTTCTTCTCTACCTTCTCTTTTTCACCTGAGAAAGTGGAGAAGGTTCTTTCAACCCTCAACTCTGACTGCTACTGGACCGGATGGCATCAGCTCACGTGTTCTATAAACCTGCTCTGCTGCTTTTGCACATCCTCTCTCTGCCCTTTTCACCCTGCCATTTGTGCTAGGTCATCTTATATCTGCCTGGAAACCCGCCAACATCACTGCACTACATTAAAAAAGGTGTAACAAGTACAGATACATTCAAAGTACACCGCCCCCATGCCAAATAAATAAATAACATATCTTCCAGCTCACGCATATCTTCCAGCATTGCTGGGGCGCACCTGGTGTCCGGCGATGCCACCGTGCAGCACATAGAGGTGGTATTGGAAGGGAGAGGTGTACAATAATTGATTGAGTAATTTCGTGATTAAAATAAATAAACAATAATCGTAAAATAATTAATTTCCGAATCAATTGGCTAACTACCTAAAGCACCTAAAGCACCAGCTGTAACTTTTTGAAAATTAATGAAGTAATTAATCTATCGAAATAAATAATAATTGATTGATTGATTAATCAATAAATAAATTAATCGATTAATTGATTAATCAAGAAATCAAAAATATCCTTTATAGTCAAATCACTTGGTCACTGTTATGTCCGAATATCAGCTTCCTAGCTCAAAAGGTCCATGAGATATTACCCAGATGAGAAAAAAAGAAGAAGTGATTAATAATGAAAATAAATGAATTGAAATCATAAAATAATTAAATTATTAATCAATTGGCTAATATAATACCTACACCACCACCGTTTCATCCAAATTTGTAACTTTAAAAAATGAATTAATTAAGTAATTAATCGAATAATTAAGTAATTAATCGATTAAATGATTAATCAATTCATCAAAAATACCCTGTACAGGCGAATCACTTGGTCATCCTCTCTCTGCCCTTTTCAGCAAGGTCATGGAATCCATAACTGCAGTTGATGACCTTCCTTTTTTCCAACAGCCTCATCTCAGATCACCAATTTGGTTTCAGACCAGGTCACTCAAACTTGGACATGCTGCTTCTACTCTCCCTGCAATAGATGGAGGCCCTCAATGTCAGATGTGAGTTCAGGACTATCTCTCTGGCCATATCTCGTGCTTTTGATAGTCTGGCATTCTGCCTTACTCTCCAAACTCCCTGCCTATGGTAGTCAAGGCCAACTCACATGGCTTACTGACTTCCTCTACTGTCATAGTCAACGTGTGGCTCTCAAAGGAATCCTTTCATCTCCTCTCCCTGTCAAGGCTGGAGTCCTATTCCTCTGACTCTCTGGAGAATCCTCTTTATTTATTGGCTGATGACCCCACCCTCTGCCGTGACGTCCTTCATCCTTCACAGGCAGGCTGTAGTGTCCTTCCTCTCTTTAGACCTTGGAAAATCACAAGCTGATCAAACACTTGGAATATGTCTTTCCGTCCTGAGAAATTTCACATTCTCACTATCTCTCTCCGAAAGAACCTGGCAATCTCCTCTCCCAACAAACCCTCCCACCCAATTTCTTAACAAGCCTCTTGATGAGGTTCTATCATTCAAACTCCTAGTTCTCGCTATCAGTGACATTCTTTCTTTGGCAAACCACATTTCTACGTTGGCCTCCAAAGCCAGCCTGTTGGTACAAAGTTCTTCCTTTTCTAACAACTGGACATTCTCTGTCATACAAAGTCCTTCCTTGGCATACCTGACCACCAATCCACTTACAAGGCCTTCATCCACAGCTTGATGGAGTACTGCTCTCCCCTGCCTCACATCTTGCTCAGCTTGACGCCATGGAAACCAAGGCCTTCAAGATTAATGGAATCTCCCACGCTGAAGGTGAGCCTTTGTCTTCGTGAGGTGGGATTATCACTTTGTCATCAGGTCTGTGGTCTCTCTGTCTTCTACCGCCTCCTTTCTGGTCTTGCACCCTCTGCTCTTTCCATGCTAAATCCAGGGTCACTGCTCACCTCCACTCATTTGTTCTTTTTTCCCACCTGTGGAATCAACTTCCACACCCTCTTCAATCTCATTCTTCTCTCCAAGTCTTCAAGATAGCTGTTTACCGCCATCTGGGATAGTTCCCCAACCCAAAACCATGATCTTTTCTACCCTAGTTAACCACCACCCAAATCCCTCCTTATTTTCCACTTTTTCCTCCTTGGAGTTTCGTTCTCCATGCATTCATGCTTTGCATCCTGTTTTTGTCTGTTAATTCCTGATTCGTTCAGTGTGCTAGCCCTTCAACGAGTTTCGACTATGTACACAAAAAAAGTATGATGGATTGAATGACCCGCTTTTGATTATTTGTTGTCAGTTCTCCGTGACACGGCCTGACATTTCATCACTGGAAAAGGATTGACCTGACCTGTTGATGGCGACAAAATGCTGAGGCGGATAACGAATGTGAAGTGTTGTATTCGATGCCAAATACTCGAGTTGCTCATTAACTACTGTCAATGTGAGAGCATACGGATTGTATGATATCGTATAATCTTCACAAAAACCTGAACCTACCTGTCTGCTCTCCCAGACTTAGCTGGTGTGGAAGTTGACAGCAAGATCGAGGCTGCAATGGCTCAAACTCGCACCCAGGAGAAGATACGTGACAAGGTCAGCATTTAAACTTATGTTTATTTTTTTCCAACTCCTATTTGTCTGGTGTGCTTTTATAACTGGTGGGCCTTTGAAGAGCCTTGGTAGCAGTCAGGCTGTGAGGAGAGGAGAGTAGAGTAAAGAAGCCACTTGTGAGTTTGGGGGTGGGAGAGGGAGTTATTTGAAACATCAGTTCACCAGACCATACCGATTGCATAATCTTTGAGTCTTTTCTGAAGAGGGAACTTTCTATTGGTAACAGACTGAGAATTTACATTCAAGTGACCGCGTTTGCAAAGCTGGAATAGAGTCACAGCTAAGGGAGAATTAAGCTGGTTGTTGTTTAGATAAAACTCGATTCATCCATACCCGCAACCTGTGCAGTGCAATTCGCTCTGCTGAACTAGGATTCAAAATGTCATTTTCTCCTTCTGTATCCCTAGTTTATTTCAATCCAACCTGCAGGAAAGCCTCACGGGTCTTCGGCTTTGTATTAAAGCAAGAACAACTGGACCGGCACTCGGTAGAGCCCATACCTACGCCATGCTGAATAGTTTCCGCATTTTGTATTCCACTGATGGACCGGATCTGGAATCGGACCTGAACCAAAATCGAATGGGCTTGTTCCTGTTACCTAACCAACTCATGCACCAAGTTTTGTTGTTAATCGTCAACAACTTTTTGAAATATCGTGCTATATGGTATCATTTTGGCCCTATCTCTCAATGGTGAAGAATCACTTAAAAAATTGTCGGATCTGAATCCGGATCCTCACCATAATCGAATCAACTCTTCTTTGTTACACACCCAACCAGTCCACCACATTTTATCTGAATTTGTCCAAAGCTTTTTGAGAGATCCTGCAATATATCGTTTTAGCCCTAGCTCTCAATGGTGAAGGATCGCTTTAAAATTCTAGAAGCCGGATCTGGATCCAGATCCTCACCAAAATCTAATCATTCCGTCCTCGCCACATACCCAACTTGTCCACCAAATTTTGTCTGAATCCATGCACAACTTTTTGAGATATCCTGTTCACAGACAGACAAACAGATGGGTGAAAACATTAGCTCCTCCCACCTTCGTTGGCAGAGTTATTGACGACATCATGAATTCTGTTTGCAATTGTTGAAGTGCAAAGGTTTTTGTGTGGAGGAGAGTAGCTCATCACAATAATTAAGGCTTTTTCTTTATTCATGGCATGCATTGAAGTCTCAGAATAATTTTCCCACTATCACAGTTCTCATTCTCTATAAATAGACGCCGAAGGAAAGAGATGCTATACAAACTGCAATCATCATTTTTGGTATTTATTTCATCCTCTTTTAACGCAATGGGAATGGTGAGGAATTTGACAAATGCAGGTAAAGAAAATTGAAATTGATTTTTAGCTCGCCTGGAACGAAGTTCAGGGGAGCTTATGCGATGTCACGACGTCCGTCAGTCCGTCCGGCCGTCCATCAGTCCGTCCGTCCGTAAACACTTGAAACTTCTTCTCCGAAACCGCTGAAGAGATTGTGACCAAATTTGGCACAAATGATATTTGTTGTGTTGTGACTAAAGTTTGTGCACGGCAATAAAAAAAATCGAGGTCTGGGGGGTTTACCGGGGGTCAAAGTGCATCCAGGTTTGACCCCCCAAAGTAGGAATTTGCTTTTTTCTTTGAAACCACACACAACATTTCGATGAAATTTGACCACAACCTTCATCACCCGTGATGTACCGAAGTTTTTTCACGGCACTAAGAAAATCGAAGTTTAAATGGGTCTATGGGGGGTTAAAGTGGGTCCAGGTTTGACCCCCCCAAAATAGATATTTGCTTTTTTCTCTGAAACTACACACATGATTTCAATGAAACCTCACCACAACCTTCATCACCCGTGAGGTACCAATGTCTGTTCAAGGCATGAAGAAAATCAAAGTCTGAGGAGGTATACAGGATGGGAGGTGGGTGGGGGGAGGTAGGGGTTGCCCCTCAAAAATAGGTATTTTTTTGTTTGTTTGTTTAAAGTCGTTTGATTCTACATGCTGCCCTGTCTTCCAGCAACCATATAAATTGGTTTAAAATACCTTTAATCGGTGCAGTATACTGTTTATTATACCAGGTGAGCGCCTGGGGTATTGCCCCTATGTTTTTAAATTTTATCAGGTCATGTTACGATTATTATCCGTTTTTTAAGAGGCCACAAAGACCCGCTGATCCCATCTAGCGATTTTTTTTTTCCTACACCTCCTAACTGCTCCAATGTCGTGTGCATAGGCATGTTATCTCACCTCCTTCCACAACCTCATTGATCCCCTCCAATCAGGCTTTCTCCCCACAGCCATTCACCGAGATATCTATCATCCTGGTGAGCAACAAACTTCCTTCACCAAGGCACAATGCCACGACTCCATGCCCAAACCCCTTTATTTATCTGTTGTATTGACCACTATCAATCACACACACATTGTCCACTTCCTCAACTCGTGAAGCTTTCCGGCTCTATTCTCTCTTTGTTCTCCTCCCACCTCTCTGAAAGTTAATTATCTATCATTATCAACCCCTCTTCATCTTTCTGTGCAACACTCTGTTAGCCTTCTCCAGTGCTCTGTCCTTGGACCTCTTCTTTTCTTCACCTCCATACAGTCTCTTGGTAATATGTTTCAATTTCATCACATCTATCACATACTCGTATATGCTGAAAACACAGACCTCTTCCTCTTCTTCACTACAAACCTCTCTGCTGACATCCACACCAATGTCTGTGACTGCCTCAAAACCATATCTCACTGGATAACTGTTCACCACTCAAAATTCAACACTGACAAAACTTAACTCCTCATCTTAAAGCACCACTACTCTGTATGTTTCATTGATGCTGTCCTTAACTCATACATAGCTAACTGAAGTTTATGTGCCTTCTCTCTTTCTGCACCCTACCTTTGGAACTCCATCCTACTGATTGTTGTTCTGCCAAACCAACTACATCGCAACCTTCAAATCCCATCTGAACGATTATTTTTTCCATGAGGCTTTTACCCAATGAGATCACTCCATGACCCTACTGCCCAGTCCTCCTTTCCTTAACCCCTCTACAATGGACAGTTGGTAATCTCTGTAAGGCACCTTGAGGCATAAGGTGCTTGCTATAACAAATAATAATGATGATAAATATTGATTTATATTGTGAAGTGTATAGCTGGATAAAGTATTGTCGTGTTGGTTAACACCCCAAGAGGACGAATGTCCGAAACGAGCTTTAACGCCGAGGCGTATTTTGAACTTGGCGGGATTATATTTTCGCGCGCGCGGGAAGGTTCGAAGTTCTTACCTGATCGGACAGCCGACACTGGATTAATCCGAACCCACAAATAGAAACAAAACAAGACCATAAATTGAAATCAACAACTAATGATTTAATGAAAATAATGCAAGCACAATAAAAAATGTTAAGGTAAAAACAAATAGTAAAATCCTAAAGTGAGGGACCCTTCATGCAGACTCAATTACAGACACAGGGAGAAATAAAAGAAAATAAAATTATTTGGTCATCCTCCGGCACTCAGCTCTGCAGTTCAACCGAGGACTTGTAGACGTTCATCGCCTCCAAAGCACCATGTGGGAAGCGCACAAAATGGTGCGGAGTCGCGCTCCTCGACGTCCCAACGTGAGGTACTTTTCACGATTCCGACTGCCCCAAACTTCTTTTGTTCAGTCTCTTTCCACAAGCGCACACGAGCCAAAGATGCGCCACCACCTGGCACCACCAAGCCAGAACAAAGAGAAAATGCGACCGCCTCCAACGAACACCATGACCAAACGTAATTAAATGCGACTGCATCCAACAAACGCCAGCACAAAGAGAGCAAGATGGCGAGACGGCGTCTTTTTCCTTCTAGCTCTTGAATGTTCCACCCTGACATCACACTCTGTCCAATCATCGAGCGCTACTCAATCATCCCATCGTGCCTCCACCAATCATGAAGGCTGGGGCGTGGCCTCCTCGTTACGAGTCGTTGGGGGGGCGTAGTCCAATTTCCGTTCGGGAAAGTTCGGATGACGTCGTTCCCTTGCCGATCGGCAAATGCTGTTTCTGTCGGCCCTCGTGGCATTGTGAGCGCATGAGGCCCATTACAGTGCTTTCATTGTTTTATTGAGCACTCTATTTCCTGGCTGGCCGAATGTAATAAAACCGAAGGGAAGACCACAGGAGGCAATTTACACACAGGGGAATTAATCTTTAAGCCCTATAATTAATTAGCACAACACCACGCCCCTTATGGCGACATCCAAACGCTCTTACCCAGACAGACGGCCTACTTACGTACATCGAGATGGCTTCTCTGTGGCAAAAGGAGCATTCTAAACTATACATTTCTAACTTTCCTAAGGTATTTCATTGTTTACCCCCACAAACGTAATAGTGTTTTTCTTCTCCTTGATAGTTTTGATAAATATTGTTACAGACGCGGTTGTGGATGTTGGTTTACCGAGCGGTTTGGTATGACCGCGTCTGCACAGTTTACCTGATTATACTCGAACGTTGGCCGAGTCGCGCTACGCTAAATCAATTGAGGAAAGGACACAACGGCTGGGTTAAATGACACGACACCAGGGGTACAGTTCTCAAGACCTCCGGAGGAGGTTATAATATTTCGGAACGTTGAGATTACAAGGACAAGAGGTACAGCATAGGAAGGTAGGCACTTAATCACGGTCTTATAGTAGCCCCGACAGACGACAGATAAACGGGACAAGACTGACTCACACCGGGATTGATGGCAAGGAAGGGCAGGTAGTCGAGGCTCAAGGTGCACCTTGGCTCAGGGGCAGAATCGACCCGGTCCGGTCCAGAGATGCGGGAGGTCTCTCAGCGCTCGGAGGTGGCGACTTCTCGTTCCAAGCTGGGGGCGCATCTCTCGTCACGTCCGGTAAGTGGCTGCGTATATCCGGCGGGGAGTGACACGCCCTCGGCTCGTTAGCTCCGCCCCAGATGGAATCGGCCCGCCACTTCTTATTGGGTGCTGGGGGTTACCGGGCTCCGCCCTTGACGAGGGGCCGACAGTCAGCCCCTTCGTGGTAACCCCGCCGGAGCACATGGGCAATGGCGGCTAACCAAGCCGGAGTGAGGACGCACACTCCCCGCGCGCTGTTGTTGTAGTTGTTGTTGTTGTTGTTGTTGTTGTGGTTTCATGAGGAAGATGGGAGGAGGTATGGGGAGGTCCTAAACTCACTACTGGTGCCATACAATCACATTCTGGTGCAACGAAGAGTCAGAATTAATGGAAACGAGTCCTTAACTGACATAGACTAAGAATAACTAGCAAGATGTCCGAAAGTTGTCTACGTGAGATGCGGTGGACCTGGGCACGACATTTAATGGGGGAAAAAGGGGAAGGTCGGTTCTACAGAGTGTTGTTTACAGACAATGGGACTAGGGAATGGGGGATTGGGGATAGTTGGGGAGTATTGGGGAAATAGGGGAATATTTACAAGCGGATATGGAGGCCAAATCCCATATCCGCAACATTGCACCCTTCTCTACCCTCGGGGCGTCCCGACCCGATAAATTTTTACCTATTTTAGTGTGGCACTCAGATGTAGTTCCCTCTACTATTAACTCTACCCTGAGTGCGACAGTTTTACAGATATTCACAAATGAGTAAATATGTCCCCCTGCGACGTTGCACCCTTCTCCTCACAGAAACACACCCACAGGATAACCGAATCGCGGAAAGAATTCGCAAACTAAACATACAGCCGGTAGGGAGCATCATTTATACAAGACTACACTGATATTTACACTACGATCCAGGACCTGTTTTTGGAGGAACACATGCAGATGTTATGCATAGAGAGAGAGCACGCATGCCAGCATCGATACACCAACCCACGAGTGCTCTGTGGCCTTACGGCCTTTAATAATGTGCAGAGCACCCCTTCCAAGCACCAAAAGCACCACCCCAAGCACCAATCGGTGCAGTCACCATTGTTCATTAAAATAAAAACAACAACCCCTAACCCTGCAGGTGTCTCTTGCTCTTAGTGTGGTGCACTTGGCCTTCTTGCTTCTTTCAAAATAAAGAAAGGCACCAACCGCGTCCCTTTCTAAATTGTGGCCGTCAAGGGGGCCAACTAAAAGTGGTTCACCTGTATGGCATAGGTGCCACGTTGACCCATAGGTCTATCAACGGGTGGTGCTTGCCCGCAAAAGAACTGCGGTCCATGGTGGGCGGCCACAAACATTGCGGTCCATATGGTGTATCGATCCCGGCAGCAAGCAGCGAAAGTGCAGGCCCACAACTGCGGAGCCAGCACCTCTCTCTCCTCTCTCTCTGCCCCAAAGCCAGATCCTCGGAGGTGGGAGACAAAAGAAGAAAACAAGTGAGTAAGGTGGTAAGGGCGCAAAAGTGCACGCAATGTAAGGTAATGCACACTGGGGGCACATGGGAACCAGGTGAGACAGGTACGTTCCTACCGTACGCCCCCCCCACCCCCCACCAGATAACCTACATGGCCCCTCCCTTACCCCTTACTGTATCCACAAAACACAACACTACCCATAAACATCTACTTTACAAATCAACAAACGTCCCTACTGTCTTCCCCGTTCCTCCCATAAACCAAATTCGTCTTCTCTCCCTCCTAACCAATCAAATTTGCCATTTTCAACCTCTCATCAAAATTTGCCATCTCCAACTCAACATCATAATTTGCTATCACCAATTCATCATCAGTCCCTCCTAGGGAGGGAGAGATGGAATCACCCCAATGTCTCATCCACGTCGTGATGCGTCTCACAAATCCAACAGCAATCCTTACTTCCTGCAACACAAAACAAAGAAAACACAGGTGTGGAGTCATCATCACCACCACAGGTAAGTGGCTGCGTATGGTGCGACAGGTTCATCAATCCTAACTATTTCCTAAATGACTTTAACAACTTTACATTACCCGGGGTCTTTCCCTGCCAATCCATTGGCCAACTTACACTATGGGTTCTAAAAACCAATTCCCATTGACCAAACTGTGGTGCTTTTCAATTTGGGGTCTCACTCCCCCGATTCATCTCCCGGTGCCCTCGCACAATTTCTGGGCTGTGGCGTGTACCTCTCCCAGTGGGTCTACCCACCTGCACACCTCCACCACTGCAGTTGCCTCCGAGCTTACCTGCTCCTTACCCTAACCTAACTACCTGGGGAAGGCCCTCTGGCGCTCTCCCCACTCGGTGCCCTCTCTGGCACTGGGCTACCCGGGTCCGTCCTCCGGATCCTCGGGCCCCACTGACACTAACGGCTCCCAGAGCCCACCTGCGGCCTCACCTGGCCGACATCCTCACAGTGGTGGAGTGCCCAACCAACTACACACACTAACAGGCTACACGCCCAGCCATTTCCACAACACTAATGCACCCATCCACAATACCATTCTGCAACCGCACCACAAATGCCAATATCCAACCACAATTTACCTATACCCTCTACCTAACACTTACACTACCCGCCCCGGGTACTCGTGAAAGGGGTCCACTCTTCCCCCATCCACACCTTCGCGCCATGCACACCACTCCGTACCACTTACTCCAACTCTCTCCACACACCTCATTCCAATACTCCATGTATTCCACACACCTGTACTTGCACACCTGTGCTCTCACACCTGGTGCCACCTGCACCCTTCTCTCCCCAAGCGCATTCGCGCTGATCCACAACACTCACTACTCATCCATTGCTCCACACACCTGTCCAGTTGCACACCTGTGCAATCACACCTGTTCGATCACACCTGTTCAATCCTCACCTGTTCAATCCTCAACCACACGGCATCATCTCAGCTAACTACTCCCTTCTGAAACTTGCGCTTCCCAGTCGTCCCTTTAAACTATTGCGCTCCCGCGTCATTATCATCCACACTAATCTACCTGCGTCCCCACTACAGGTATCAGTCACTAACTAATCTTAACGTTACCTAATGTCATCTTCGCTAGATCCCTACACACAATATAACCTAACCCACCCGGGCTAGTTTTCACTGCCATACACCCCATAAGCTATTGCTCCTTTGCCCCCATATGGGAAGGGTGGCAGGGATGCCACCCTTACCCACCGGGCCCATCGCTCACTACCAATTTTGCACATCAAATTTCAACAAATCAAAAATTTGCCAATCACTACCCATCATCTGCCAATCATTACTGCCAATCCTTTGCCAATCATCAAATTTTGCTTTTTTCTAATTTCGGGGCCAAAACACTAACCTCATCACACAGTCTACTCACTAATGCCTCTCGGTGCGCCAATTCCTATCCAAAGCCCGGCTTCGTAAAGCCAAGCCATGAATGCGGGTTGTTTGGTGCCAGCGGCTGGACACGTCCCACATTCGGTGCAGGGAAGGAGGTTTACCCGGGCCGAGATCCCACGCACCATCTCGGCGTGGAGCCATCCAATGTCCCGATCTCGACCTGCCGGCACGTCTCAACAAAACGTGGTCGCCATGACGACCCTTCCTATCCAGCTGCCCGCTCCACCTAGTGGAGCCTGGACGCGGCCGTTCCACGCGAGGCCCGGCACGCACCGAGGGCCCGATTCGGCTATAAGTCGTTCTAACCGCTGCTCCGTTTAACGTCGATGCTTCACCTGCATGCTTACACCCCGCAGCCCGTTCCTTGCTCACACATCCAGCCGTTCCCATGCTCCTCGTACCTTTCCTTACACACCCAGGTACACTCATTCCACTCACAGCCTTGGTCACACACCTGACCACCGAACACTTTGGCACACATTCGTTGGTCGCACACCTCACCAACACACCTCTTCGCGCCCCCTCCTCTGTCACCTCCTCTGTGACAATCACAGGTGTGCTCTCATTCGCACACCCAACCACGTGCCTCACTACCAATTCCAGCGTGCATTCCCACTCACGCTCTACCATTCCAGGTGTGCTTCCTTTCTCACCTGTCACAACCAACTCACGCTCCGTGTCACTCTTACTACTCTCACCTCCACTCTTGACAGCGCACTCACCCTTACTCTCGACAGCGCACTCTTTCCTCATGCACCTGTCCGTCACACACCTTTCTCGCGCACACTCTTGCGCACACTCTCCCGTCACACCCTCTGTAACACTTACCACACCGCGCTTCCATGTGCTCCCTCGCACACGCGCTACGACCGACTCACTCTCGCCAGCACCCTCACTCCTTGGCACGCACTTTTTCCTCACACACCCCAGAGTCGGACTTTCTTGCACACCTCCTTTTTCGCACACCAGACCTGTCGCACACTTCACCCACGGCCTCTCACGAACACCCGGGTCCATCTCAACCCCCAAGCTTCTTAAATCCCCTGGCGCATCATACGCACGACCATATTGGTCACCACTTACACCGGGTCCTCTTCCTCTTCGCTTCTCCTCCATCACCTGCGAATCCCTCATCCGGTTAATGAGCACATCATCACGATCCGAACACAGACTTCAGACCAATTCTTTTATCTCCTCTTTTATCTCTTTCTTATCCCCTCTCCGTCGCTTCTTAATTTCGCTCACCCCTTCTTCCACTTCTTCTAATTTCTGCTTCACCTCTTTTATTCCCCGGTACGTCTCCTCAAGCTCGTCCTCCAAGGCTACCTTGACCGTTTCCATGTGCGTCCTCACCTGCCGGTCCTTCGTCTCCATTACCTCTATCACCTCGTCCAACCTCGTTGTCAGTCCCTCACGTACCATCTGACATTCCCTCTTCGTCGCTATCAAGTCATCTTTTAGTTCTTTCTGTGTCGCCTTTAACCCTCCTAATACCGCAGTGTTCCTTTGAACCTGCTCCGTTAGTCCTTTTTGTCCCTCCGTCAGCTGTTCCACCTCCTGCGTCAGGTCCTCTATGCCCCCTTGTAACTTTACAGTCCCCTTTCTCACCTCCTTCTCCATGTGCTCCTTACAGTGCCTCACCTCCTCGCGCACTCCTCCGACCTCCTCACTCACACCTCTTCTGATCTCCTCTCCCATCACTTGCATCTCCTGCCCAGATGCCACCCTCATCTGCTCCATTTCCTCCCTGTGAGCATCCAGTTTGGTTTCTACCCCCATTCTGACCCCCTCTATCCGCTGCTCCATTTGTTTAACTTCCCTTTCCGCTTGGTCCCTCATGTCCCTCAATTTGCCTTCCATACTGTTTTCTAACCCCATTAACCCATTTTTCACCCCCTCTAACTGATTCTCCTGGGCAGCCATTCTGTTTTCCACCCCTGTTAACCCATTCTTTACCTCTTTTATCCCGTTGTCTAACCCCTCACCGGTACCCCTCGCTTCGTCCCTCATTACCCCCATTTGGTTTCCCATTACCCCCATTTTTGCTTCTAGCCTCTCCATAAGGGCCCCCATTTGCAACATAAAAAGGTTCGAATCCACCTGCGGCGCTACCACGGTCGCGGGCGTGGTCGCCGTGGCCATCTGCGAGGCGCCATTTTGCGCGCCCGCTACCTCGTGCGTGACGGCGCTATTTTGCGAATCTGCTACCCTCACTGCTTCGCTCTCCTCTTGTCCCTCAATTTGGTCCTGGATCGACCCTGCCTCACTCTCTACCGGAACCCAGCCGTCTTGGTCTGCCATAGCGCGACTTTCAAAATTCGGGTTTTTATTTTCGTAAAACAAAATCAAATTTTGCCGTTATAATTTCGAGCGCGTGAAACGCGCTCCGGATCGAATCCCACTTCCCGACACCAAATGTTACAGACGCGGTTGTGGATGTTGGTTTACCGAGCGGTTTGGTATGACCGCGTCTGCACAGTTTACCCGATTATACTCGAACGTTGGCCGAGTCGCGCTACGCTAAATCAATTGAGGAAAGGACACAACGGCTGGGTTAAATGACACGACACCAGGGGTACAGTTCTCAAGACCTCCGGAGGAGGTTATAATATTTCGGAACGTTGAGATTTACAAGGACAAGAGGTACAGCATAGGAAGGTAGGCACTTAATCACGGTCTTATAGTAGCCCCGACAGACGACAGATAAACGGGACAAGACTGACTCACACCGGGATTGATGGCAAGGAAGGGCAGGTAGTCGAGGCTCAAGGTGCACCTTGGCTCAGGGGCAGAATCGACCCGGTCCGGTCCAGAGATGCGGGAGGTCTCTCAGCGCTCGGAGGTGGCGACTTCTCGTTCCAAGCTGGGGGCGCATCTCTCGTCACGTCCGGTAAGTGGCTGCGTATATCCGGCGGGGAGTGACACGCCCTCGGCTCGTTAGCTCCGCCCCAGATGGAATCGGCCCGCCGCTTCTTATTGGGTGCTGGGGGTTACCGGGCTCCGCCCTTGACGAGGGGCCGACAGTCAGCCCCTTCGTGGTAACCCCGCCGGAGCACATGGGCAATGGCGGCTAACCAAGCCGGAGTGAGGACGCACACTCCCCGCGCGCTGTTGTTGTAGTTGTTGTTGTTGTTGTTGTTGTGGCTTCATGAGGAAGATGGGAGGAGGTATGGGGAGGTCCTAAACTCACTACTGGTGCCATACAATCACATTCTGGTGCAACGAAGAGTCAGAATTAATGGAAATGAGTCCTTAACTGACATAGACTAAGAATAACTAGCAAGATGTCCGAAAGTTGTCTACGTGAGATGCGGTGGACCTGGGCACGACATTTAATGGGGGAAAAAGGGGAAGGTCGGTTCTACAGAGTGTTGTTTACAGACAATGGGACTAGGGAATGGGGGATTGGGGATAGTTGGGGAGTATTGGGGAAATAGGGGAATATTTACAAGCGGATATGGAGGCCAAATCCCATATCCGCAACAATATCTTATCATCCAATCCCTCCTTGTGACTGCTCAGACTATCAAGGCTCTGTTCAAGGATTTGGGCTTTAGGTTGCAAGGTGAGGGAGGGGGCTGGGATTTGGGGACAGTGGGGTGAGTGAAATTGGGTGCAGTACAGGATTATTGTCGTGCTCACAAGAGAATGGGTTATATTTGGAAAGGATAAATAAAATTTCAGTATAATTAGTCCTGTAACATTCTCCATTTCTGCTGAAAGTAGAAATGTTGGGTCACTGACCCCAAATATGCTCTTGTGTTCCAGATCAGCGCAGTGAGAGCTGTGGTGGGCAACAAAAGCAACAATGAGATCGTTTTGGTGCTGCAGCAATTTGACAACAATGTAGACAAGACTGTGCAAGCATTCATGGATGGTAACAGATGTTGTCCTTTCTGATTAGTAGTGACAATGGCAGTGTTTGAGGCATTTTGTGCCTGCTTTTTGTTTACCCAGGACATATGGAGGGTAGAACTTTTGGGTGGAAATATGCACCAAAATCCTTGTTAGCCTGTCCCCCCGGGGCTGCGGCCAGGGTGTGTGTGTGTGTGTGTGTGTGTGTGTGTGTGTGTGTGTGTGTGTGTGTGTGTGTGTGTGTGTGTGTGTATGTATATATATATATATATATATATTTATATATATATATATATATATATATATATATATATATGTGTCTTTGTGTTTGTTTGTATGTATGATAGAATTGTGAGGAACAGAAATGAAAAAAAAACGAGGTGTGTGTGCGTGCGTGCGTCCATGTCGGGCCATAACGTTTTTACCATTTGAGCTTTTGTCATCAAATTTTCAACAATGCTTTGTTATGAGAATATGGAGACGACAAATTAATAATGTGGCCAAAAGGTCAAAGGTCAACATCACATAAAATCATCAATTTACATCCAATTGACCTGAAATTTTCAGATTTGCATATTTGGGTCACTAATTAGTTCACCAATAAAAAGCTAGAAGTCAATTGTTTTGAGGTCAAAGGTTAAGATCACAAAATCATCAATTTCCATCTGATTGACTTGAAACCTGAACAGGGTTTGCATATTGGGTCACTGAAGCCTATTGCTCTTGAGGTCAAAAGGTCAAGGTCACCTAAAATCATCAATGTAATGGTATTTAAAAAAAATCTGTTTTCAGCATGTTTAGCATGTGGAAGAAATCCTAATACAAAGCAGATGTGGACGAGCAATGCATTTTCAGATGCTTTCTCGTTTTTTTGGATTGAAGATCTCTTTAAAAACCAAGTCTGTTGATTCATAATTTGTATTAATTACGTAGTCATTATGAGTACAATGTTGTCTTCCCAGGGTAAATTATTCAGCGTATCATCGATAACTTATGGTTTGAATAACTACATCTTTATTAATTTTATAGGCCAATAAATAAAAAGGACCTTGTATTTATTGTGTATGCAGAGCGAGGAATTTTGGATTACCTCCTCCTCCATGCATGGCCCTTCTTTCACTTGCTTTACTACAGTTACTTCACTTTACTACACTCACTTCCGACCTTCGCTCCCTTCTCTCTGCACTCTACATTTGTCGAACCTCCATCCTCTATCCTATCCTCCTTCCTTTTCTTCCTTTCCTTAATTCCATTATCATTTTACAAGCGTAGCACCTCCTTCCTTGAGTACCGACCAAATGGATAGTCCTTTTAAAAACAGCACAATGATTAAAGACTACATCATCCTTGAAGATGACAGAAATGCTTTTCGAAATAGAATATTGATTTCCCGTTTCATACAAGATGGCTACAGCTGTCGGTGGGGTGTGAAATGCAGCCTTGGAAAACCTTAACCCCTTTCATATGGCAGAGTTAATAAAACGCAGTATTGATTGGAATTGAAACTCGGAATTTTCTGCTCCAACGTTGCATGATTGTTTTTTTGTTTTTTTTAATTGTTGAAGATGCAATCAAATGTATCTGAGGAGTTGCAAGTATAAAAATCAATTGTTGTAGGCTTGGTTATTTAATGAACACCGAGCAGCTGTTGTTTGTCACGCTCTCGGAATGCTTGGTTTGGCATTTTTCGCTCACGCCGAGGGTGCTGATAGTGTGCCATGCATTGCTTACAGGAAGTGCTGCCGAGGTGCTAAAGGAATGGAGCACACCCATGAAAAAAACTCGCAGGCCACTGGAATGTCTTGACTGTTAAGGAAGCATGCCGAGTTCAGGTTCTCGGAAACTACGAAAGTAAACGAAAATCTTCACATTTTATGAGCAGTGTATCTTTTCTTCCTAACAAAAATTGCATGTTTGGCATGAGGTACGAAGACTAGTACAGCCGATTTGCCTTCTGAAATTTTTTTTTTTGTCCATGCAGACAATTCTGAGGAAGAAGAACAAAAAAATAGCGGAGCAGAAGAAAGATGATAACCACGGGGCTGTAGAAATAGCCAGCCTGAGCCTCGATCTGCAGTTCTCTCCAGAGCTGGAGGGTGAGCTTGCCCAGCCTAGTAGTCCACTTATTAACGGTAGCGCAAGCGACGAGACAAGTGACTTGAGCGAAACTCTTGGCGAGCTGCACCTGGAGAGCACGACGCTGCAGAAGGATGAGTCAAAGGCTCCCAAGGCCATCGTGGAAGGTAGGCGTTTGTGGTGTCTGGCTCACACAGGGAACACTGGGAAGTTTTTCTTCTTTTAATTATTGTCGTTCTTTTATAAGGGGCTCTGCTTCAACACAATCGGGTATGGCCAAATGGTCTGCTTGGCTTCATAATTCGTCAGGCTGAGAGTCGTAATGTTGTGGCAAAACCTGGGTGGTTTGAGGATGTGGTTCCAAGGTGTAATATACTGTGTGCATCGAATTGTGTTTAAATAATCGACTTGATGGAACAGTGTGTGTGTGTGTGTGTGTGTGTGTGTGTGTGTGTGTGTGTGTGTGTGTGTGTGTGTGTGTGTGTGTGTGCGCGCGCATGTGTGTGTGTAATGTTACCGATAGACTCCTAAACGGAGAGGCTCACATGCTTGATATTTGGCATAGACATGGCCATTGAGCCTGGGAAGAACATGGCCGACCTAAAAAAAATTATTTCATAATATTTTTTTACCATATTTTTACCTCAGCGCATTTCAGCGAGGAATATTATTCACGGAATCTGACCGGTGGCAGAGCAGCGCGCTGATTCGCTCAGAGCGATCACGTGATGCTCCTTGCCGCCATTAACTCAGTTACGCGTTCGCACGTATTTCAGAGCGAAAAGCGATTGCGATTTTTCACATTTCAGCGAGGAACATTGCCATTCACACCACATAGGTTTTTTTTTCTTTCATCTTTACGAGATCCATATTTTTTATTCATATTTACCTCAGCACATTTCAGCGAGGAATATTATACACGGAATCTGATCAGGTGGCAGAGCAGCGCGCTGATTCGCTCAGAGCGATCATGTGATGCTCCTTGCTGCCATAAACTCACAGTTACTCGTTCGCACGTAATTCACACATTCAAAACAAACGAGATCCGCGAAGCGAGGTGGTCGAGTCGTGCTAACCAAGATGGCGACACGGCGGCTTCACTTTTCACGGAGTATGAGCATTCTATATATTTTCAATTCAGTGCGCCCGACTCGCTCACGTACTTGATTTGTGGCATAGACATGGCCATTGGGCCTTCATGGTGTAATTTGTGCGAGGCTTTTGTCCGAGTGAGCTTGAGTCGAGAGGGCGAATGTACGGGTTGGGAATGTACGGATCTCCCTTCCCCCGCCCGCAACGCCGGTACTGGAGGGCGTCACAGGATCGGTGAGTCTCCAAATCCGCTTTGTGCTGTTGCGAAGATGCAGGACGATGTCGCGATTGTTGTGCTGCTCTCCGACCATGAGAACTGCAACGTCATTGTTGACTGGCTCTCCCCTTCCCTCCCCCTTCCCCCTCCCCCCTCCCCCCTCCCCTCCCCCTCCCTTCCCCCTCCACCCTACCCCCTCCCCTTCTCCCCCCTCCCTTTTTCCCCCTCCCCCTCACTTTTCCCCCTCCCCCTCCCTTTTCCCCCTCCCCCTTCCCCTCCCCCCTACCCCTTCCCCTTCCCCCCTTACCCCCCTCCCCCTCCCCCCTCCCCCTCCCCCTCCCACCATATATATATCCACCATATAAAACACAATGTGTGTGTGTTTGTGTATCTGTCCCCATTCATAAGGTTAGGTTTTAAAGGCTTTGAGTAGAGCTTAAGGAGGGATTTGAGTGGGGGGTGGTTTAAGGGGAAATCTTTGAACAAGTTGACTGTGTGTCAACCGGTTAAAAGACCTAAAAGACTCTGAGGACCAAAAATACCCCAAGGACCCAGAAGACCCCCAACGACTCTGAAGATCCAAAATACCCCCAAACACCCAAAATACCCTGTAGACTGTTAACGACACAAAAGACCATTAAGACCCAAAACACCCCAAGGACTCAGAAGACCCCCAACGACTCTGAAGATCCAAAATACCCCAAACACCGAAAAGACCCTGAAGACCCAATGGACCTCAAATACCCTGAAGACCCAAAAGACCCAAAACACCCTGAAGACTGTTAAAGACCCAAAAGACCATGAAGATCCAAAATACCCGGAGGACCCCAAAGACCCAAAAGACTGAAAAGACCTTGAAGACCCAATGGACCCCAAAGACCCAAAATACCCTGAAGACCCAATGCACCCCAAACACCCAACATACCCAAAAGACCCAAAACACCCTGAAGACTGTTAAAGACCCAAAAGACCATGAAGACCCAAAATACCCAAAATTTCCATATGGCTGTCGCACGTTTCGCATAGTTCGCATAGTTCGCATTGGTCACATCGGGATCGCGCGGATCGAACGGCGCTTGTACGGTGGACGCACGGCGCTCTGATTGGTTGTACGGCAGTTGTACCGCATGCGCACAGGTCACACGCAAGTTGAACAAAAATCGCCCGGTGCTTGCGCGGGACTCGTTGAGGTTGTACGGCAGTCACACGGCAGTCGCATGGCAGTCGCACGCAACTTGAACCGTTATCGGGGAGGAAAAGTCGCATGAGAGTTTAACGGCAGTCGCACGGCAGTTGTACAAGTGAGACTGCGTGGAAAGAAACAGGGAAATTCGTACGGAAATCGCACGGCTGTACGATTTTTTTTAGTCGCACCGCAGTTGTACAAAAAATCGTTCAAGTGAGAAGGGGCCTGAAGGCACAGTATCTCTCTTACCAATTTGAAGCCAGACAATTGCAGACCAACCCCTCTCACGATAAATAAGCCCTTTTATAAGCCGTCACCGGATGAAGAGGGAACTGCAGCAGTTATCTTTCTATAATTCACCAAATGTCCATCCGTCTGTCCGTTCGCAGGTACCGCAAAAACGGCTGAACCGATCGCAACGATATTTTGGGTGGGTATTCCTGGGACCCCTTGGAGTAAAATAGGCTATATTATTTTTCCAATTTTTTTCCCCCAATTTTTCGGTTTTTCCAAACACGATGGAATAATATTTACCGATATGAACAGTGATGTGGCTTTTATTGAAATTCTACAAATACTGTTTAGATTTTGATGAGAATTATGAACCTGCCGCAAATGCGGAAGTGGACAGATTACGCAATGCGCGGGTTTGATGGTATCCCAATACAACCGTCATTCAATCGTAATGTTTAATCGTTAAACGTTAATCGTGTTAATTGTTTTGTTGAAGTATCAATGGATGATTGGAATTGAGTGAATACAAGTGCGATTTTGAATTCGTAATTGTACTCACCCACCCGTACGGAACTTCGCATCAGGATTTAAATATTTGTTTATGTCACGAATGTTGTTAAAAGTTTATTATATTAATTTATATTTGTGATTGCAGTTAAGCTGTTTGGAATTTAAAAAGAGATATCGAGTTCAAGTGAATGACGAAATGCAGTGACGGTTTCTACTTTCTAAACGTGAAATTCGCGGATCGCCATATGCAGATTCGCCATTGACTGGGAATGGAACACACGTACCTGTTTGCTTGCGAACGGGTACGTTTTTCATGGAAGTCCTTCATGAACTTGCTGTCCATGTCTGATGTGCGACTGAAGGTGCTACAGGAATGTGTAATTTATAGACTTCATGCTTTAGCATTCGCCATTTCTGCATTGTCTGTTTGCTTCTGGCCTCCCAGCCGTGCGTAGCACGGGTACCTCACTAGTCAACCATAATTTCATCACAAGTCCGTCAGTCCATAAGCACTTACAACTTCTTCTCTGAAACCACTGAAGGGATTCTGAACAAACTGTGCACAAATTATATTTGTTGTGTTGTGACTAAATTTTGTTCACGGCATTAATAAAATCGGGGTCTAGGGTTTTTACCGGTGGTCAAAGTGGATCCAGGCTTGACCCCCACCCCCCCCTCCCCCAAAATAGGAATTTGCTTTTTTCTCAGAAACTACAAACACTATTTCGATGAAACTTGACCACAACTGTCACCACCCATGATGTACCAAAGTTTGTTCACGGCATTAATTTTTTTTGCGCTTTTAGGGGTTTATGGGGGAGGGAGGTGTTGCCACCCCAAAATAGGTATTTGCTTTCTTTGAAACTACATATGCAATTTCGATGAAACGTGACCACAACCTTCATCACCTGTGATGTACCAAAGTTTGTTCACGGCATTTAAAATGTCTGCCCCTTTGGAGGTCTACGGGGGGGGGGGGGGCGGGTGGGAATTGCCCCCCGAAATAGGTATTTTCTTACCTATTTAATAGGTAATAAAATAGGTTTGTTTAAAGCCTTATAATTATGTTTGTATGATTCTACATGCTGCCCTGTCTTCTAGCAACTATTGAGATTGGTTTAAAATACCTTTAGTCAGTGTAGTATACTGTTTATTCTACCAGGTGAGCGCCAGGCGTATTGCCCCTATGTTTTATGATAAGTTACAGAAACTGCAACTTATTTTGTAGCAATTGCTGGTACTTGGAACAAGAACATTCATTGGGACCAGTATGGGACATGTATTGCAAAGCAATTCTCCCTCTTATTTGTATAGGTGTGTGTATGAATATTGGATAGATTTAAAATGACTCCAGCTGGGTTTCAAATCACTCGAAAGTCAGTCTGTAGGAATGTAACTAGTAAACAAGGCCGACCATGAGCGTAACATACGACCATCATAAATCTTATTATGCAAGAACACTGGCTCAAAACGGTCCTCACGTGACTTTAGTGGACTCAATCCCAACTCGTCCTCCTGTCCTCCCAACCCCCTTCACACCCCATCCTCCTCTCATACTTCTCTGTGATTGCTTTGAGGTTTTGGCTGACTGTTCAGCCCAGTTGACCTTTGAACTCAACACATGTTGGAATTCCAAAGAGCCTTTGTGGCTGTGAATGAATGTAAAATAATGCTTTATCCAAAATGGCCGTTTTAAAAACAGAAAATGGTGGATTTAATTAGTGAACTTTTCCTCACGCTCGACATTTCAACACACTTCATTCCAAACTTGGTGTTCAGCTTTGCTTTTGCTTAGTTTCGGCTATTCCACGAGTGTCAAACTTTGTATTGAAAGATAAATTGACACCTGAGATGAAATTTTAAAATGTAATATGTAGCTCTGCAGCAGGAAGTGATTGGTGTGGTATCGTGACATTTTCGTGAAGCAACCTGGCTGGCTGCTCATGCTACCTGACCGACATCAAACAGCTGAGGCAGTATTCACACGTCATTGGCTCTAGTGCCCTGGGCATGAAACAACAACGCACTCAGCAAGCGATTTCGTGAATTAATCAGATTCCATAAGAAGATATGTATCGATGCAATTTTTGCTACTATGGATTAGTCAAGTATTTTGTTTGGTATTTGGCTAACTTGTTATGTATGTTTATATATATATATACATTTGCGTCATAAGTAAACATGGTGGAGTTTCCACCCCTCCCTCACCTTCCTTGTAAGCCCCATGCATCCCTGCTTCCTTACCTCCTCTCAAACTCCCTCCAAACTCGCTAACCTCCTCTTCACTTCCTTTTTCAATGCTTCTTTCTCATTTTAGAGCCTTCCCTCCCTCAGCCCTGGTGCACATCTGTATTATAATAGGAGCCGTGTTTGTCTGTTTGTCGTGTTATAACTTGAGAACGGATTAACGGATTTCAATATATCCAACTACGGTGGATTCGGGTAACTCCCGGGACTATTTGTGATCCAATTTTTTTTATGGGTACATGGACATTTTATGGGTATCATAACTGCAAAGGCCAACATGTGGCGTTGGTTATCCCTGCATGGAGAGCAGGATCTCCCAGGAATCCTTCTTTGTTAACTTGAGAGTGGATTTCAATGAAACCACTCTCAGGAAGTAAACATAACCACTTATTCCTCTTTTTTTTTTTCTTTTTTTTTTTTTTGTATACAAGATCGAGGCTCGTGAAAGAGCGAACATTAATCACACAGAAAGACAAACCGACACATAAAACATATAACATCGGGAGCGGTAGACAAGATGGGGAGAGAGGGGGAAGGACACAAACACAACATTTGAGAGCAGGGACCGAGAGACATGGAGACATCGAGAGATCTGTGAGAGGGAGAGGGCTTTGGGGGGGGGGCATGGGAAAGGGGGGGCATGGGAAGGGGGGGGGATGTTTTATCCACCACGTTGATTCCAAATCTCCACGAAACTCCATGAATCCAAATCATACAAACCATACTCATTTACATTAAAACAAAAAAAACCTCTTCCTCCTTCATCATCTTCTTCACATATAATAATGCCGAGCTTCACATATAATATGTGGTGTGAATGGCAATGTTCCTCGCTGAAATGTGAAAAAACTGAATTACGTGCGAACGCATAACTGTGAGATTATGGCGGCAAAGTTGGAACATCACGTGATCCTAGCAGAAGTACCCGGCATTGCCGGGTGGGGGAGGGGAGACCCGTACATTCCCAACCCATACATTCCCAACCCGGACATTCGCCCTCTCGACTCAAGCTCGTATTCGATTCGTATTCGAAATCGAAAGGGGAAATCCTTCGTATTCGAATTCGTAAACACGAAATATGAATTAAAATTTAATTCATATCGCACAAAATCGACACAAAACACAATCGCATAAAGGTGAAAAACGCAATGGCTTTTCGCCCTGAAATACGTGCAAACGTGTGACGTGTGACGGGAATGGGATGGAACATCACGTGATCGCTCTGAGCGAATCAGCGAGCTGCTCGCACTGGCTGAGATTAGCGGGTACTTCGCTGAAATGCGCTGAGGTAAATATGAATAAAAAATATGGATCGTCAAATATTTTGAGTTCGGCCATGTTCGTCCCACGCTCAATGGCCATGTCTATGCTAAATATCAAGCACGTAAGCCTCTCCGTTTCGGAGTCTATCGGTAACATTACACACACACACAAACTGTGTTTTATATATATAGATGTATTGTGCAAATATTATTTTCAAATAATATTATTTATATTATTATTTTGCAATACTATAAGGTTTATATTATTTGTGTACTATTATCATTATTCTTGTTCACCACCGAGGCACTCGGAAACATGGTGGTGGGATGATGAAGTTGGAAAGAGGATTGACGAGAAGAGGAAGAAGTTCAAGGAGTGGCAGAAGGCGAAGGGTACGGGAGCAGAAACAGCAGAGCATGAAAGTTATAAGGCAGCCAAGAAGGCTGCAAAGAAAGAGGTAGCAAAGGTGCAGGAGGCATGTAGGAAAATGTTCGGAGAACGCTTGGATTCGGAAGAGGGTCAGAAAGCAGTATTCAGGATTGCAAAGCAGATAGCGAAAGAGAGGTGTGATGTGATGGGGGTGAGTTGCTTGAAGGATGAAGTGGGACAAATCGTTGTGGACCGAGATGGAATTAAAGGAAGATGGAAGAGGTATATGGAAATGCTGTTGAATACAGAGAATGAATGGGATGGCAACATAGAGAGTAACCCAGTTTTAGGACCGGCAGAGAAGATAACTGAGAAGGAAGTTGAGGAAGCGATAAAAGCAATGAAGAGTAGAAAAGCGGGAGGGCCGACGGGAGTTGTGGGAGATATGTTGAAGGCAGCAGGAAGTTGGGGTGTGAAGAGAATGACAGAGATCTGTAATCTGGCGGTGAAAGAAGGCCGCATTCCAGTGAATTGGGAACTGAGTACCCTCGTCCCTCTATACAAGGGGAAAGGTGACTCTCTAGCGTGTGGCTCGTACCGAGCGATAAAGTTATTGGAGCATGGAATGAAGGTATTGGAAAGGGTGTTGGAGAGGAGGATAAGGAAGAAAGTGAAGATCGACGAAATACAGTTTGGATTTATGCCAGGAAGAGGAATGACAGACGTGCTTTTTATTGTGAGGCAGTTGCAGGAGAAGTACATGGAGAAGAGGAAGAAGTTGTTTCTTGGGTTTGTTGATCTGGAGAAAGCATTCGATAGGGTTCCACGCAAAGTATTGACATGGGCAATGAGGAAGTTAGGAGTGGAGGAATGGTTGATCAGAGTAGTGATGGCAATGTACAAAAGAGCGCGCACAGCTGTAAGGACGAAGGACGGGAACAGTGGTGAGTTTGAGGTGAAGGTGGGAGTGCATCAGGGGTCGGTACCAAGTCCACTACTATTTGTAGCTGTGATGGAGGTGCTGGCTCAGAACGTAAAGGAGGGTTTACCGTGGGAGTTGTTGTATGCAGATGATCTGGTGTTGATTGCGGAAAGTATGGATGGACTGAAGGAAAAGATGAACAAGTGGAAGGAATGTATGGAGACAAAAGGTCTGAAGGTGAATATCGGAAAGACGAAGGTGATGGCAAGTGGTAAAGCATGTGGTGAGGTGGAAAGAACTGGGAAGTGGCCCTGTGCTGTGTGCAGGAAGGGTGTCGGAGTTAACTCCATTCAATGTACAATGTGCGCTGAGTGGGTTCATCAAAAATGTAGTGGTCTGAGAGGGTCATTAACCAGTGTGGCAGCTACATTCAAATGTAAGGTGTGCACAGAGGGAGCTGCAGATGGAGGAAATGTTGAGTTGGATCTTGGAGACGGCGTGAAGCTGGAAGGTGTGAAAACATTTTGCTACCTCGGAGACATGCTGAATGGAGAAGGTGGATCCGACTCGGCAACGGTTGCTCGAGTGAGATGTGCATGGAAGAGGTTTCGGGAACTGAGTGGCGTGCTGATGAGGAGGGGAGTGTCGTTGAAGCTGAAGGGAAAGGTGTATGCTGCATGTGTGAGAAGTGTTATGATTTATGGGAGCGAGACATGGGTAATGAACGCAGAGCAGCAACGAAGGTTGGAAAGGGTAGAAATGCGAATGGTTCGATGGATGTGCGGGGTATCGTTGAGAGAGAGGAAGACAAATGATGATTTGCGAAAAATGATGGGAATAGAGCCTGTGATTGATGTTGTGAAGAGGAACAGGTTGAGGTGGTTTGGTCATGTGTTGAGGAAGGATGAAAGTGACTGGTTGAGAAGAGTGATGGAAATGAATGTAGAAGGAAGTAGAGGACGGGCAAGACCGAGAAAGACTTGGCTAAAGATGGTGGAAGAAGAAATGCGGGCAAGGGGGTTAACAAGGAGAGATGCAGAAAATAGGGCACGATGGAGAAGATTGTCATGGGGACCGCAAGGCTAACCCCCGCCCTAGCAGGGAAAATGGCCTTAAAATGCATGTTGTTGTTGTGTTTTGTTATCATTATTCTTGTTATTACTTTTGTCATTTGAAGTGGCCTTGGAAAAACGCCACGATAAGATGTAAACATGCTCAAGCTGCTATATATACACCTTCCCAAGGCAGAAAAGGGCAATTAAACATGGGAATGCCTCCAGATTTTCTTGTAGTCAAGTCTAAAGCAACATAGGCCAAGCAAGTGTGAAAATAACACTGAGGGAGTTAGTCCCCTTACTCATGATACAATTGAGGGTTCTGAAACGTGACTCGTAATAACCTCTCCCACCACCAATGAGAGTTGCACTACACGATACACGTTCACGAAGATAATTTGTATCGCCCCACCTTCGTAACTCGTGGTGTGGTGGGGGGGGGGGGGGGGCTAGGGAGAAGGGCAATGAAGTCGCTACAACCTTTGTCATATATATGACCCCTCATCCCCTTGGCTCGTTCAGTTGGTTGAGATTGCATAAGAATCGACCGAAGACATCGACGTCAGACAGACGGACACCAAATTGCATATTTTAGTGATGAAAGATTAACAGGGCTCACAGGGGCCCCACTGGGCCGTTATTGCATTTTGCATGGGGCAACCAAACGACTAACGCTGCCCGTGAGTGGAACAGGTGTTTATTGAAGTGGGGAGTGATATAGTACTGATCTGAGAGAATGTAATGCTGATCATAAGGGAGCAAATGCTAATTGGAGTGGGGAAGAAGAGCGTACTGATCATGTGGAAAGGAATGTTGATCGGAGGAGATCGAGCATTGATTGGTTCTGGGGAGGGAGGGAGTAATGATCAGCATAAAGGGAATGCTGATCAGATGGGATCAAATGCTGATGTTGGAGTGGGGAGGGAAAGGGAATGCTGATCGGATGGGATCAAATGCTGATATTGGAGTGGGGAGGGAAAGGGAATGCTGATCGGATGGGATCAAATGCTGATATTGGAGTGGGGAGGGAAAGGGAATGCTGATCGGATGGGATCAAATGCTGATATTGGAGTGGGGAGGGAAAGGGAATGCTGATCGGATGGGATCAAATGCTGATATTGAAGTGGGGAGGGAAAGGGAATGCTGATCGGATGGGATCAAATGCTGATATTGAAGTGGGGAGGGAATAGGAATGCTGATCGGATGGGATCAAATGCTGATATTGGAGTGGGGAGGGAAAGGGAATGCTGATCGGATGGGATCAAATGCTGATATTGAAGTGGGGAGGGAAAGGGAATGCTGATCAGATGGGATCAAATGCTGATATTGAAGTGGGGAGGGAAAGGGAATGCTGATCGGATGGGATCAAATGCTGATATTGGAGTGGGGAGGGAAAGGGAATGCTGATCGGATGGGATCAAATGCTGATATTGGAGTGGGGAGGGAAAGGGAATGCTGATCGGATGGGATCAAATGCTGATATTGGAGAGGGGAGGGAAAGGGAATGCTGATCGGATGGGATCAAATGCTGATATTGGAGTGGGGAGGGAAAGGGAATGCTGATCAGCTAACATTACCGCTGGAAATCTGGAAATAATGCTGGAAATCAGCTAACATTACCGCTTTACACAAAAAAGGTGCAAAAACAGATCCTTGCAACTACAGACCAATCAGCCTGCTCCCAATTATCAGCAAAGTCATGGAATCCATCATTGCTTCGGATATGAAATCTTTCCTCTTCTCCAATGGCTTGATCTCTGATCATCAATTTGGTTTCAGACCAGGTCACTCTACTCTGGACATGCTGCTTCTGCTGTCTCAACAATGGATGGAGGTCCTCAATGCCAAACAGGAAATCAGAGCTGTCTCCCTTGACATATCACATGCCTTCGATACGGTCTGGTACCCAGCTCTGCTCACCAAACTCTCCTCCTATGGTATCCATGGAAATCTCCATGCATGGCTTGCGGACTTCCTCTCTGGTCGTAGTCAATGTGTGGCCCTGAATGGATTTCTCTCATCTCCCCTTCCTGTTCAGGCTGGAGTTCCCCAAGGCAGTGTGCTGGGCCCTGTGCTTTTTCTGGTCTTTATCAATGATCTCTCCGACTCTCTGGAAAATCCTCTCTATCTCTTTGCTGATGACTCCACTCTCTGCCGCTCCATTCCTCTTCCCTCAGATCGGCAGTCTGCAGCCTCCTCACTCTCTGAAGACCTGGACAAAATCACAGACTGGTCAAACAAGTGGAACATGTCTTTCAATCCTGACAAATCTCACTCTCTTACTATGTCTCTCCGAAAAGATCGACTGGACAACCCTCCCATCTACTTTCCCAACAATCCTCTCCAAGAAGTTCTGTCGCTCAAGCTTTTGGGTCTCACTATCTGCCATGATCTTTCTTGGGAAAACCACATTTCCAAGCTGGCCTCCAAAGCCAGTCGCCGACTGGGCATCCTCCGTCGTGCGAAGTCCTTCCTCGGCACACCTGAGCTCCTCACCACATACAAGGCTTTCATCCGCAGCTCAATGGAATACTGTTCTCCCCTATGGGCTGGTGCTCCTGCCTCACACCTGGCTCGGCTTCACGCTGTTGAATCCAAAGCTTTCAAAATCATTGGAATCTCCCACGATGAAGCTATCTCTGAGGGCCTTTCACTCACTCACCGCAGGCAGGTAGGTGGTCTTTCTGTCTTCTACCGACTCCTCTCCGGCCTTGCTCCCCCAGCTCTCTCTGTGCTCTGTCCCCCAAATATTCCTACAGGTCGCACAAGATCTGCCAGCAACCCTCTGATGGTTAAACTGCCGAAATCTCAGCTCTCTGCTCACCTTCACTCTTTCATTCGTCTTTTCTCCTGCCTCTGGAACGAACTCCCACACTCCCTTCAATCCCACTCCTCCCTCCAGGTCTTTAAAACAGCTGTTCACCACCATCTCTTATCTTCCCCCATCCAAAACCTTGATCTTTTCTACCCCCACTAATTCACCCCAGATCCACCTTGTTTGAAATTCCAACTTCTTTCCTGGAAGTCCTGGCAGTGTCCATATGTTTATACCTCTCCCACCCCCCCCCCCCCTTCACATGCCTCTTCCCCAAAGCCCTCTCCCTCCCACAGATCTCTCGATGTCTCCATGTCTCTCGGTCCCTGCTCTCAAATGTTGTGTTTGTGTCCTTCCCCCTCTCTCCCCATCTTGTCTACCGCTCCCGATGTTTTGTTTTGTGTGTCTGTTTGTCTTTCTGTGTGATTAATGTTCGCTCTTTCACGAGCCTCGATCTTGTATACAAAAAAACAAAAAAAACAAATGCTGATATTGGAGTGGGGAGGGAAAGGGAATGCTGATCGGAGGGGAATGAATGCTGATATTGGAGTGGGGAGGGAAAGGGAATGCTGATCGGTTGGGATCAAATGCTGATATTGGAGTGGGGAGGGAAAGGGAATGCTGATGGCGAATCTTGTCAACTTTGAAATTAGCTGAAAATGAAACTTCGAAAGCAGCTGAAAATAATGCTGAGATTGATACTTGGGTGCATTCACTAATGGTAGAATGTAAATTGATCTACTTGTAACAGGCGTCTACAGCCATCCTTGACCATGTTGTGGAACATCATCAGAGGCGCTCACTTTTTTTCTTCCGCCCTCAGGTTTTCACTTTTATTCTCTTTTAAATTTGTTTTCACCGCAACCACTTGAGTGATTGACACAAAACCTTCAACACAGGAGTGCCTACCCATGGAGATTTAAAAAAAACAAAAACAAAGTTACATGACGATTGGATGGAAAATGTGGCCGGCATTCCAAAAAGTCTGTTTTCTGTAGGCATGTGTTGCAGGATGTTTCATATGTATCAGGATTAAACGACCTCGCTTAGCTCGGCCTCTGCCAAATTATCCTGCCTGAACTAGATCACAACTCCCTGCACTGAGACGAGGAGTCATTTTGAATGCAGTGGCATTATTTAAGGGTCGACATTTTGTGGTTGTGTGGTTGTTGTGGAAAAACTTGTTCAGCAAACAATTTTAATGTTTGGAATTGCAAATGTTGGTTTTTTTCTTGAATGATAAAGTCAAGCCCTGTGGAACTGCAGCTGTGGTTTGTAAAAATGTTTTTACAAATCACAAATCGCGGCTGTGATACAAATCGCAGCTGCACTCACACATGGATGAACTTGCACCTGGTTAGTTAACTGCTCTTTAACACTGCAAACATTGGCCAACTCGATCACAATAATAATGCATTGTTAGAGAGACACGATGCATTTGAGTAAGCATTTTAGTGTTTGAACTGTCTATGTTTGACCATTGTACACAATTTAGACATTTTGGTGGAATGTCAGCAGTGCGTGCTGCATTAAGGGGCACCCAGTTTTTTGCAAGGGAACCTTAATATGGTAGTCTTGTAAATTTTCACTTGGATGTCAAATATTGCATGGATATTTAGAGCACAATTCAGATTTTAAGTTTGTGCTATGACTAAACAAGACAGATGGAATGTGCATGAGTAATAGTTTTTTTTAAATTGGCATAATCAATAAGCCTGAATAGCTTCTTTCTGAGTTTCCTGGCAAACTTCTATCACCAGGAAAACACCTCTCAAAAGAACGTCTTTGTTACTCATGAAATGAATTGGTTAGGGATGAAGGAAGTTCTGGGCGATAATAACTTTTTGTGGGGTGACAGTGTGCTCACTGCCAGATGAAAGACGTTCAGAGATGGCATTGAGCGGCTTGCCGACGCGGCCTCCTTCCGGAACGTATCCGGCTCGTGGGCATGATTCCAGCAGTAAGGCGGGACGTGGCTTCTTTGCAACACAACATTCAAGCATCGTCACAGATCTACCAGATGTTCCTTTTAGCCCCAGTTTGCACAACAAGAAGATCAGCAAGGGAGCCATCTCCAGTAAGGCCTTGATGCGAATGGTCACTCTATAGATGGGCACTGTGATTTCTTTGCCATTTTTCATTAAGAATGAGATCACTGAACTCGGTGAAATAATTGTACGTGATAATGAGTTGTATGACAGTGGTTGAAAAATTCTCATAAATGTACATTCCACTTGGTGCCTTATAGTGGGGCGGCTTAGCCCAAATATTCAAAAGAATTGTGCATTTTGTGAAACAAGCACCAAATTTGGCACAAATGTACATTAATATGTTGCGAACATTTTCAGATATTGGGCCACTTGAAATTCCGTAATTTTTTTTTTCAATTTTTTTCAAATTTCGTAATTTCAAATTTTTCGGGTGACACCGTCACAATTTCGGTCTTCGAGGCCGGCCGATAGGCAAAGTGTGACCGGAAGGGACGAGGTTCTCCTGACCACGTGGCCCTCGATCTGGGAAGCGAGAGGCGTTCCATTAGTGGACGCGCCCCTCACGCCCGACTTCTGGGCGGCCCCGGCAGGCCGTTTGTTTTGACGTTCCGTGACAGGCCCCGCACCCCCACCTCCGGGCCGACCGGAAGCTTGTGCTGAGTACATCATACCTGAACAACTCAGTGAGGCAGAACACAGCAGTGCACACCAGGGTGACCCCTTCAGTGCATAAACCAATTAACCTGTCCACTGCAGGGCATATAGAAATGAAGTTATTTTCTGCATATAATAATAATATAAGTTCAGTTCTATATAACAATTTCTGTTATCACCACTACCACTACAACTACCACTACTACAAGCTTTGTCTGGAATTTTGTGGACTAACAGACAAACAGACATACAGACAAGCTGGGATCAAAACATTACCTCCTTCCACCATTGAGTGTAGAGGTAAACATCATGGAAATTATATCATGCCCTAGATTTAATTCATGCTTACCCGTGTATTTGCTTCACTGGTTCACAAGGTCTTTTGCATACATGTAATTCAGACTCTCGTCTTCATTGCTGACCACACAATGTTCGCAACATATTAATGTACATTTGTGCCAAATTTGGTGCTTGTATCACAAAATGCACAATTCTTTTGAATATTTGGGCTAAGCCGCCCCACTATATCGGCCGGCCTCGAAGACCGAAATTGTGACGGTGTCACCCGAAAAATTTGAAATTACGAAATTTGAAAAAATTTGAAAAATAAAATTACGGAATTTCAAGTGGCCCAATATCTGAAAATGTTCGCAACATATTAATGTACATTTGTGCCAAATTTGGTGCTTGTATCACAAAATGCACAACAGGTTTGCTATGCTGCTACACTATTAAGGGCAACTTGGCATGGGTACTAAAATGCACGTATAACTAGAACAGCACTTGATAGAGAGCATACCTCTGCCAGGCTGAACAGTTTATGGTTTGTATCCCACTGAAAGGTCAGATATGGATCCGACATGAACCAAAATCTTATCGGCTTCTTGCTGTCACTTGCCCAACTCATCCACCAAGTCTTCTCATAAGTCATCCACAACGTTTTGAAATATCATGCTACATATTGTTTTTAGCCCCATCACTCGATGATGAAGAGCCATTTTAGAAATTAAATAATTATCGTATCTGAATCTTCACCCAAATTGAATTGATTTGTCCTTGTCACACACCGAATCTGTCCACCAGGTTTCGTCTGAATCCATCCATAACGTTTTGAGATTTTGTGCTATATTTTGGTTTTAGCACGATCACACAATGGTGAAGAATCACTTTAAAAATTATCTGATCCGTATCCGGGTTCGTATCTCCACCAAAATTGAATGAATTCTTTGTTTTGACATACACAACCTGCCCACCAAGTTTCGTCCGAATATGTCCACAACGTTTTGAGATATCGTGCTATGTATATTGTTTTTGTCCTTATCTCATATATCAAAATTATATCCCTTATCAACATATATATATATATATATATATATATATATATATATATATATATATATATATATATATATATATATATACATACACGTATATATATATATATATATTTATTTTTTTTGTCCTCTCTCAATGGTGAAGAATCGCTTAAAAATTCTCAGATCCAGATCCGGAGCCGGATCTTCACCAAAATCTATTAATAATTTTGTCCATGTCACATACCCAACCTCTCCACCAAATTTCGTCTGAATCCATCCACAATTTTTTGACATATCCTGTTTACAGACAGGCAGACAGGGGTGAAAACATAACCTCCATCCATCTTTGGTGGCAGAGGTAAAAAGTATTTCTGCAGAAGAATCTTGTTCAATTAATTTTAAATATATAATAAAACTTTTTTTGGGTTGTCAGGAGGGAGAGGCAGAAGGAATGCAGTACAAGGAGATGTATAAAAACAAGATACTATATTAAAACTGAAGTGGTAGTGGAATCTATAAGATTCATCCAGCGATGTGTTTATGGATGTTAAAATTTATCAAAACACCATGGAACATCTATCTTCAAGTTGTTTTATAGGAATTGGAGATTTAAAATAGCACCTGATTGAAATTTAACACTTGTGGTTTCATCTGCAACACAATCTGAAATGTTTGTTCCACCAAACACCTGCTGGCTGGGTGATTGCTTTGCTCTGTTGCAAAGAAACTGAGAATTTGCACTTGATTCTGCGTTCAATCTCTGACCTCTTTGTTGCACTTCCAGCTGGAGTCAGCATTGACAAATCTGTTAAGGATCTTCAGCGCTGCGCCGCCTCGCTGTCTCGCTACCGCCGACTCATCAAGGACGAGATTGATGGCTCCATCAAGAGGATTAAAACGACTTTTGCTGATGTGCAGCAGAGGTAAAAGGTCAACGTTGGAATGATGACAAAATGTTGCACAGCTTCTGGGAATTTGCACCTACTGTACCAATTTGCGACCCAATGATGGCCCATAATAAATCATTTGCTATTGGTGAACCATTATCGTTTAAGTCGACCAAGCTCAGTAATCGGTATTTGTTGTAATATTTGTGGCTTCCAGGTTAGTATGGCTGGAAGATTATTGTTCTTGCTGGGGTTTGTTATTTTAAGTTTTAACTATTATTATTCCTATTATTAGCTCACCTGGAACTATTATTAGCTTGTCAGTCGGTCTGTCAACACTGGCAACTTCTTCTCCAAGACTGCTCATGGGATTGTGAGCAAACTTGGCTAAAATGGTATTTGGTATGTTGCAACTCAAGTTTGTTCACGGCATTAAATAAATTGGGGTCTAAGGGCATCTACTGGCAGTCAAAGTGGGTCCAGGTTTGACCCCCCCCCCCCCCCCCAAAAAATAGGCATTTGCTTTTTTTTTTTTTCTTTTTTTTTTTGTTGTATACAAGATCGAGGCTCGTGAAAGAGCGAAGACGTGAAAGAGCGAAGACGAAGACTACACACACAATTCTAATGAAACTTGAACACAACATTCCATCCCTCACTCATGATGTACCACAACGTTTGTTCACGGCATTAAAAAAATTGGGGTCTAATGCGGTCTACGGGGGTATTTGCTTTCTTTTCAGAAACTATACATCCAATTTCTATGAAACTTGACCACAAGGGTGGTGTACAGAAGCGTTTCAAAAAAACAAACAATAAATACAAGGCACAGGGAGGTGAAAGTCAGTACAAATATTGAAGCAAAATGCCAAATAAAGTAAATGGAAACGTAAGAGAATGGTGAAACAGCGGTGTGTATCATTACCGAGCAGATTGTAGTGTGCTCGCCAAGCGGCTTAAGCACTCAAGCAAGCCCTCCAATGAAATGGTTGATGAGGAACGGCTGGCTTGCCAAGGAATAGAAAGCTGATTACTTCTGGTTTAAAAGTCCGAAAATGTTCGGCAGATCCGACCCGCCAATCCCCACTTCTTTAAAACTTTTAAATAGACGCAATCTGGGTCCGTCATATAAAGGGAATTTTAAAAACAGATGGTTGAAATCTTTGGATTTCCTACAAGTATCACAGGTCCCAGGTCAGTAGAGTGACACACTATCCTATGGAGGTATGAATTAAGATGACAGAGCAGAAGGAGGCATGATAGCCTTGCTTAAATAAATAAATACACTTAGTTGTAAGAATCGCTAATGTTACGTTTTTCAGATTTCACTCCAGATTTTGATACTTATTTAGTCTACAGGATCCTATGCTCAAATCCGAATTAGATTGTGTTTCCAAGGCAAGGCATGTTTGAATAGGCTGAAACAAAATGGCAGCTGAAGAACCCAATTATGTGACAAAGGGCTGACCAAGATGGTGCACCACCATTTTGCTAATGCTTATTGTGTTTTTTTTTGTGAAGATACCCCCTAAATTATCTTCCAAAAGGGTGTTAAAAAACATCAGCGCTGATCAGCGCATGATTTACACCATTGGTATTTGCACCGATCAGAGGCTGGTTCATGGTACGTAAGTAAAAATGAACTTTTATTTTGGATAGAAAATAAAATGAAATTCTAACACAAGGACTGTGATGCCAGAACGTTTGAAATGATGCAATTTAAACTCAACGTCTATCTTCGTAAGACAATACAGAATACCATATCTTCCTTCGAGCTTAATCTCCGAGCAGTTAAGGGTGTAGACTGTAGTACTGGTGAAAAATTGAGAAAACTACATAGGTACCTTTGAGAGGCCTTTACACAAAAACAAAGTCAAGTTAATATCTAATTTTCAGTTTTTCTTGAAAGATATAATCTTGGCTTTAACTCAGACCAGTTTCAACGCTTCTTTGTCATATTACATGCATATAATTTGCATAAATTAGACCGTCAATAAAAAACAAGGAAAAACAAAGAACACATTTCTACTTCTATCTTCTATGTCACCTATCATTCTTTTCACACAAAACTTGGTACATGTATTATACATGTGTTATTCTACTACCTGATGAGAGGATTTTGTGAAATTATGTCAAATGTTCACTAATTAGCTAATTATGCCAATTACCAGATAAAACTTGGTTGTCCTTCAATAAATCCACAATGGCTACGCCTATAAACAAAAGCCTTCATCATTTTAAAGGAAGTGATATTCTGAATATCCTGTCCGAATTTCAACCCAAAAGAATGATGCATTTCCAAAGTTATAACAAATTTCATGCAAAATATTATATTGAATTGAATTGAAATTTGAATTTTTCAATAATTAGGGGTAATTCTATGACCTCTAATAGCATGATTCTTGTTTATAAGACTATAAGGAAACTGTTCAGCTAAAAAAAAAAAAAAATCAAAAAAAAAAATCACCTGTTCACCAGTACTTCACCCTTAAAACGGAAACTTTCCGGGATAACGACGTGCTTTGATAGGGGGGGCCGCTAGACACATTTGTTGGTACGTACTATTTAGAATGTTAGTCTATAAAGTATTACAGTACCATTACAATGTGAGCACGTCTAAAACGTTTGCAATACAGTACAGGTATGTACAGTACTGTATTACAACTTGTACAATCTATATAAATAAAACACAGTTTGTGTGTGTGTGTGTGTGTGTGTGTGTGTGTGTGTATGTGTGTGTGTGTGTGTGTGTGTGTGTGTGTGTGTGTGTGTTACCGATAGACTCCTAAACGGAGAGGCTCACGTGCTTGATATTTGGCATAGACATGGCCATTGAGCCTGGGAAGGGCATGGCCTACCTAAAAATATTTGACGAGATCCATATTTTTTATTCATATTTACCTCAGCGCATTTCAGCGAGGAACATTATACACAGAATCTCAGCCAGTGCCAGAGCAGCGCGCTGATTCGCTCAGAGCGATCACGTGATGTTCCATCCTCACCGCCAGACCACTGAACGGAAAATATATAGAATGACCATTGCCATTCACACCACATAGGTGGAGATGCAGCTACCGGGCGCCATCTTGGTTGGCACTCGATGCTGGGCGATGGTGATTTCCATCACGCGTTTGCATGTAATTCAGAGCGAAAAGCGATTGCGTTTTTTCACCTTTTGTGCGATCGTGTTTTGTGTCGATTTTTGTTGATTTTGTGCGATATGAATTAAACGTCTTTGAAACAGCTGTGAAACGTCTTTCTACAACCCTTCCTTAACTGATTGGAGCAGTTTATTGCCGCACAAAATGACATTTTAAGTTGTCTGGCTTTTAAAATCTGGGACACGTTCAAAACAAACGAGATCCACGAAGCGAGTTGGTCGAGTCGTGCTAACCAAGATAGCGACACGGCGGCTACACTTTTCACGGAGTATGAGCGTTCTATATATTTTCAATTCAGTGCGCCAGACTTGCTCACGTACTTGATTTGTGGCATAGACATGGCCATTGGGCCTTCACGGTGTAATTTGTGCGAGGCTTTTGTCCGAGTGAGCTTGAGTCGAGAGGGCGAATGTACGGGTTGGGAATGTACGGGTCTCCCTTCCCCCGCCCGGCAACGCCGGTACTGTCGGACTTCACAGGATCGGTGAGTCTCCAAAAGCCGCTTTGTGCTGTTGTTGTGAAGATGCAGGACGATGTCGTGATTGTTGGGCTGCTCTCCTCCCATGAGAACTGCAACGTCATTGTTGACTGGCCCTCCCCTTCCTCCCCTCCCCTTCCCCCTCTCCCTCCCCTTCCCCCTCCCCCTCCCCCTCCATCCTCCCCTCCCCCTCCCCTCCCCCCTACCCTTCCCCCCTACCCTTCCCCCTCCCCTTCCCCCCTCCCCTTCCCCCTCCCCTTCCCCCCTCCCCTCCTCCCCCTCCCCCTCCCCCCCACCCCTCCCCCTCCCCTCGCCTCCCCCTCCCTTTTCCCCCTACCCCTTCCCCTTCCCCCTTCCCCTTACCCCCTTCCCCTCCCCCTCCCCCCTCCCCCGCTCTCCTCCCCTCCCCCCCGTTCCCCTCCCCTCCCTTCCCCCTCCTCTCCCCCACCCGGAAATGCCGGGTACTTCTGCTAGTACAGAATATATAAATAATGAAAAGTGTGTGAATTTACATAAATCTGATACATTTTATGGGGGTTAAGAAACCTAACCCTCTCTATTAACATGAATTCTTATGAGATCAATTGATCCATTTAACGTCGTCGTGTTTTCAAGAACGTACCCACGACGTTAACTGAGGACCAAATGTACAACATTTGTAAATCATTAGCAGAACAACAAATTTCTTTAAAAAAGCAAAGAATCAAGTAATAAAAACATTTTAAAATCTGCAAAAGGATGTAGAGAGGTTACTCCAAAAAGTATGGATACTATGTACGGATGATCCCAAAAAATGATCGTGTGAAACCATTCCTAAATCTTTCTTTGATAATGGTTGTGCCGAGAAAATACCGTGTGTGTGTGTGTGTGTGTGTGTGTGTGTGTGTGTGTGTGTGTGTGTGTGTGTGTGTGTGTGTGTGTGTGTTTGATATATATTTTATATTTTCTTGGGACAACCATTAATCAAAGAAAGAAAGATGTAGGGATGGTTTCACAGGATACTTTCTTGTGATCATCCGTACATTGTTTCCATACTCTTTGGAGTAACATCCGACATCATTTTGCATTAAAAAAGTTTTTATTACTTGTATAATTAAATAATCACTCACACTTCCCGATCAAAAATACTGTGAATATACGAAGCACAGGGCCACCAATGTAGAAGCATGTCACAATCGATGATGAACTGCGTAGATGCAGGGTCTGCAAATGTCGGAACCACGAATGTCAGGGTCCTACACGTGTGTGTGTGTGTGTGTGTGTGTGTGTATGTGTGTGTGTGTGTGTGTGTGTGTGTGTGTGTGTGTGTGTGTGTGTGTGTGTGTGTGTGTGTGTGTGTGTGTGTGTGTGTGTGTGTGTGTTGCATTCAGAAAGTATTCAGACCCCTTCACTTTTTTCACATTTTGTTATGTTGCAGCCTTATGCTGAAATCGTTTAAATTCATTTTTTCCCTCATCAATCTACACTCAATACCCCATAATGACAAAGAGAAAACAGGATTTTAGAAAGTTTTGCAAATTTATTAAAAAGAAAAAACTAAAATATCACATTTACATAAGTATTCAGACCCTTTGCTATGACACTTGAAATTTAGCTCAGGTGCCTCCCATTTCTCTTGATGATCTTTGACATGTTTCTACACCTTGTTTGGAGTCCACCTGTGGTAAATTCAATTGATTGGACATGATTTGGAAAGGCACACACCTGTCTATGTAAGGTCTCACAGCTGACAATGCATATCAGAGCAAAAACCAAGCCATGAGGTCGAAGGAACTGCCTGCAGAGCTCAGAGACAGGATTGTGTCGAGGCACAGATCTGGGGAAGCCTACAAAACATTTCTGCTGCATTGAAGGTTCCCAAGAGCACAGTGGCCTCCATAATTCTTAAATGGAAGAAGTTTGGAACAACCAGGACTCTTCCTAGAGCTGGCCGCCCGGCTAAACTGAGCAATCGGGGGAGAAGGGCCTTGGTAATAGAGGTGACCAAGAACCCGATGGTCACTCTGGCTGAGCTCCAGAGATCCTGTGTGGAGATGGGAGAAACTTTCAGAAGGACAACCATCACTGCAACACCCCACCGATCTGGGCTTTATGGCAGAGTGGCCAGACGGAAGCCTCTCCTCAGTGAAAGACACATGAAAGCCCGCTTGGAGTTTGCAAAAAAGCAGCTAAAGGACTCTCAGACTGTGAGAAACAAGATTCTGTGGGCTTATATGTATTGGACTCCACATTGCAGAGTACAGTTGACTTCCTAAAAATTATCGCATTTGACAGAAAATGGCCGATCTGTAACACAATAGTAGCAAAAGAAAAGTTAATGGAATCCAACCAAAATGTATGCGGTGATGGCTACTTTTGTACTGAGTATCAATCTTGCAAATTTCACTTGATGGCCTAAGCCTAAGGGCACATTTTCCTTTGGGTTTTCAAATTCCAATCTAGTGCATATCGTTCAATGAACCGGATTGGTCGAAAGGCCTGGTAACTGACTATCTTGGGTTTATTCAAATTTTCAAAGATCTTCAGAACCGCTAAACCGATCGATACAAAATTTCACATGTATTATCGACGGATTAGGCACTTCAAGAAGAGAAACATCTCTGTAAAATAAAATGGTCATCATGCACCAATCAAAAAAGCTTATTTTTCAACATCTCGGAAGTTTATGGATTCTGATGGAGAAAACTGGTTTGTACAGGTTATAGGTGATAGCGATTATGGTTTTAACATTTGTGACCATACGCAGTGAATTCTTCCTTTATAACCAAGATGGTGACCATACACGGTGTCCTTAGCAACCAAGACACCAATGCCTATTTGAACAAGAAAATGAGCTTACTTGTGCGGGTTTCAAAATTGCTAAAAATGAAGGTGTCTCGGATCCTTCTTTCAACTCTAAGTGTTATTACTTGGAAGCCTTGGTAATATTACTAACATTTGTGGTTGTGATTTAAATTGATCTATTTGACAAGCTGGACATTTGTACAGACTGTTGTGATTATGTTAGCTTCATCGCATCATGTTCAGTCGAGGGAACCGTGGAAGGTATCAGAACTTCATGTTTGTTTCGCCATTTTGTGACCCAATATAAATACATGCGATTTAAAGAACTTTTAATAACATTTAGGATATTTTTTGCATGAGTTCACATGAACATCTCTGCTCACCTGCTCCAACCAAATACTTTTAAACCCCTAGATAAAATAATTTCATTGAGTAATTCATGCTGGAATAAGATATATGAAAGAATTGAGTGGTGTTCTTGCACTGTTATGACTAATATGGCTTGTGCTCCTGTTGTCCCAGCTTGATGGATAGAGAGGTGAATCTGATGACCGAGATGGATAAAGTGAAGGAAGAAACAGGTAAGCCATCCTGGTCTTTCATGGAATTATTTCTCATTCCCACAATATCTGCAACACAATGGGAGAAAGTGGGATTGGAGGGGGGAAGTTTAGAGGATGAAGCTCTTTCACTGCTTCCACAGCTGTTTTCACAGTGTCCTAGTTGCTTGCTCCTGGGGTGTCCTCAATGAACTTTTTTCTTTTTATGTACCATTGCTGGATAGATCAAGTTGCATTTATCATTACAATCTGATCTGAATGATGGAAAACTCACCAATGTTGGGGCCACTGGAACAATTGTAAACGAAGAAGGCAGTTTACAAGGCAAGGTGGTGAACTCTCACAGACAATTTTAATTCAATGGTGCTTGGCCAAATGCCTCTCACTTTGGTGAAGGATACTTGTGAGATCTTTAATTACGATAAGGAAGTGAGTGAAAACATGGACCAGCCTGCTGAGAAAACGTGCATCAATATCATTGGGACAAAATAGAAAAACCTTCAGTTTCTATAACTCCTCCTGCTGCTGCACAAGTTGCACATTAAAATAACAATCGGCAAATATGACGAAATACATTATAATCTGCAGGTTGCATTCATTTTGAAACATTGACTTTTGAACAGGTCACACCATGGGGAATGGGGAAGAGGGGGGAAATGAGGGGGAGGGGTGGGTGTGGGAGAGGTGGGAGCTTGTGGTGGAGGGGGTTGATGGGGTGTGGAGGGGAAATGGGAATTTGGAAAGGAATTGCATGATGGTGAGGTGAGTAGACATTTCAGCCGCATGCACAAAAATCTATTTTAAAATGCATGAAGAAGATCACGAGAATGGCACTCGGTAGAGCACATACACTAGGCTGAACAGTTTGTTTTGTATCCCACTGATAGGCCGGATCTGGATTCGGACCTGAACCAAAATTTAATCAGCTTGTTCTTGTCACCTACCCAACTCGCCCACAAAGTTTTGTCATAATACATCCGCAACCTTTTGAAATAATCATTAAATCATCATGCTATGTATCATTTTTGACTCCATTTCTCAATGATGGAGAATCACTTAAACAATTCTTGGGTCCGGATCTGGATCTTCACCTAAATCTAATCAATTTGTCCTTGTCACACAGCTAGCCTGGTGTTGGCTTAGCGTTTAGGGTGCTGGCTTGGGATCCTAGGATCCTGGGTTTGAATCCCGGTCGATCGCTGAATTAACGCCAGGGGGGTTGACTCAGCCTGTCATCCTTCCGAGGTCGGCAAATTGAGTACCAGTTCACTGGTAATTCCCTGTGTGTCGCAAGAGGCGACTAACAGGGTTGGCGGCAGGAAGGGCATCCGGCCGTAAAACATTGCTTCAAAAAAGGGGACGACGGTGCCTGAAAAAAGGCCAAGTCCTGCTCTGCAGGGAAAAATGGCCTCTAAAGGTGGTTCCTTGTCACACAGCTAACCTGTCCACTAAATTTATCCGAATCCGTTCATAACTTTTTGAGATATCCTGTTCACAGACAAACAGACAGACAGGGGTGAAAACATAACCTCCCATCCACCTTTGGTGGCAGAAGTAATGAAAGTACAACATTCATCTTATCTGCATTTCATTGATTAGAAGAACCATTCCCCATGGAAGTGGCAGGAAGGGTCATGTTATTCACCTCTGTGGGGGTATATAGATTACAGCAGATCTAGGCTCAGGCTCTTTGGTGTGTGGTGGATGTAATAGGCATAGATTGCCTCACAGATGTCGGCATTCCTCCAAATTTCTTTCAGTTAGTGTTAAACGGCAGTAGTGACTTTTAAAAGGTAATGATACGTGTTTGTGATTTGTTATGTTTTTTTTACTTCTGGTAGGCTTGCTCCTACAACACGATAAGCTATTTATTCATGTTAAAACGGTGTTTGTCTGAGGAAGAACCCTTTGGGGAGGGTGGATATTATTAGTATTAATATTGTTTTGTAATAACATTAATATTATCATCAATGTTGTTATTACTTTTGTTATTAAAATCCACCTTGGAAAAATACCATGATAAGCTATCGTAATACAGATATACACCTCAACATGCAACCCCCTTGGTGGGGTAAACCCCCTTGGGTAGGGGAACAAATTAAGTCGCCACAACCTCTAATGTGTGACCGTTAGTCTTTCTGTCAAGTTTGTTTGCGATTGGATAAGTAATGGCCGAATGTATGGTGGTCAGCAAACAGACAGACAGACAGACAGACAAGTTGCATATCTCAGTATGATTGATTGAACATTTGCATTGCTGATGGTAATTAAATCTGTCTTTTTTCATATGAATGAATCATACCTTGCTCATTTTATTCCTATTTTGTTGTACTTATTACCCATAATAAGATGCAAGTTGCTTTGATGTGCTGTCATTGATGGTAACAGTTGATGTTGAAATGTACTTTATGTTGCAGTTGTTTTCAAATGAAAGCAAACACTTTTTAAGAACAAATGTTCCAACTGGAGGAATGTGCAGAATCTGCATTGCCCAGGGCAATGCAGCAAGTAATAGCATGTATTCCCAGTGAATAGTAATCATTCCAAAACTTCAATCGTTCTAGCAAGGCTGAATTATTTTACTCCTCTTATAGGGGAAAAGAAGAATTAATGAAATAAACAAGTATTACTACATTTGCTCATTGTCAATTTATTTGATTCACTTCCTCTTATGAAAGGAAATGCATCATTAACCTAAAATCATCTTGGGATCAAGGAAGTCTCATTAGATAGACCCTTATCATGTGTGCTGACACTGGTATGCAGCCATGCTCACTCACATAACCAGGGTCGTCTTCTTAACTGGCTGCAAGATTTCCTTCATGACTGTATTCACATCATTACCCTTGAAGAGATTTTATTTTTTGTGCACTCCATGCTGGTGGCACTTTAAGTTAGCGTCCTGCTACAATGACATTGAGGAGCAACATGACATGATAGAAGAAAAGTGGAAGATAATAAGAAAAAGTTCAATGGATGCACAGCGCATGAACGGCACTCGGTCGAGCGCATGCCTCCGTTCGGCTGAACACTACGTTTTGTATCCCACTGATGGGCCGGATCTGGATCCGGGCCTGAGCCAAAATCTAATCGGCTTGTTCTTGTCACATACCCAAACTCATCCACCAAGTTTAATCATAAACCGTTCATAACTTTTTGAGATATTGTGCTATACAGTACAGTAAAACCCCAACATTCGCAGGGGATTATGGTCTTGAAAACCGCTGCAAATCGTGAATCAGCGAATGTCAGGGCTTTCAATGGGAACAAGCGTTACGCCTTGGTCCCCCGTCGGTGAAGTGATGCGAGTTGACAAAGTGGAAGACGCAAGGCGGCCATCTTGGATTTTGACGTGGCGACCCAATTTTCAATAGCGTTCTCCCTTATGCGTAGATACACCCACACACCAGATTAGAAGTTAGTAGTTCGTTTATTTTTCAAGATATTTCGCTCACCAGGTTCAGACATATATATGCTTATATGGTGGTGGCAATCTTGGATTTTGACGTCGGTTGCACCCACACACCAAATTAGAATTCGGTCCTTCGCTTACGCACGCACGCACGCACGGACGCAAGCATGCACGGACGGACGGACGGACGCACACACGGACGGAGGGGAAACCCATAACCCCCCTTTCGCTCCGTGGTGCGACGGGGGACAAAAAGGGGGATATGCTAGTTTAAGGAGGCTTGTGATTCATAAGGGAAAATTAAAAAAAAAAGTTTAAGAACATTAATGCACATAATTACAGTTTCATTAAAAATGCTTTCAAACAAAAACAAGTGAATCCTCTTGGATTGCGCTGAGGTTCGGGCTTGGAATTTCTAGGAGGAAGTATAATTTGTATGCAATGAAAGTACATGTATTATATGGGATCGAGTAAGATCGAGTAAGCTTCACCAGTGCGCGTGCGCGAATTTACGTCACGTCGGCAGCGAGAAGGCGTTCCCCAACACGAACCAATCAGGAACTGCCACGCCCACTTATATGATCTCCGAATTCCTGTGACAGGAATTAGCGTTACACTGGCTGGAAGTCAATCGCTAAAGGCGCTTCCTCAGCGCCAATCACCAGTGCGCGTGCGCGAATTTACGTCACGTCGGCAGCGAGAAGGCGTTCCCCAACACGAACCAATCAGGAACTGCCACGCCCACTTATATGATCTCCGAATTCCTGTGACAGGAATTAGCGTTACACTGGCTGGAAGTCAATCGCTAAAGGCGCTTCCTCAGCGCCAATAATATGAAATAGATAAAGCCTAGAAACGAACGAAGAACAGGAGAAAACTAAATAACTGAAAAATATGTACAGAAATCCAAACATGGTGGAGTTGAGAGTCAGATCATGTTGTTCATAATTTTGTTGTCATTTTGAATTGCTGTTGGTTCTTTGTCTCACATATACATCCATAACCTTTTGAGATCACTAATCTATAGAACAAACTCTTCGTTCGTTAAAAATTCATACACTGCAAAATGGTGCAGTCGATAGCCAGTAACAGTCGGCCTCTCGGGTACTGTAACTCTGAAAGTTTCCGTAGAAAACGAAATAACTGAAAAATATGTACAGAAATATTTTTTAAAATTTAAATGATGCAACTGTGTCAACACTATATACAGGGTGAGTCAGAAGTAGCGCCCGATTTCTGTTTATATGTTGGAACCCATCTGTGGATCGGTCCCATCGGCCGATGGGTCTGACCCATCTGTGGATGCACGATAAATGACAATGCAGACCCATCGGCCGATGGGTCTGCGCCATCTGCGGATGTGTTGTTCACCTTGAAGGAATGTGTTGACAGAATGGTGCTCTTCAATCAGGTACACAGTCATTGGAATTACATGTGGTAGGAATTTAACAGAGATGATTTTTAAATGTTTAACAGATTAAACCACATGTCACGGACTGCTTTATAAACATTTATGACATCAATTGCTTATTTTTAGGTTCAAATAAACATACTCATCCACCATTGATGCATAGGAAACACAGATGGGTTCACCTTCAAGGTGAACAACACATCCGCAGATGGCGCAGACCCATCGGCCGATGGGTCTGCATTGTCATTTCTCGTGCATCCACAGATGGGTCACACCCATCGGCCGATGGGACCGATCCACAGATGGGTTCCAACATATATATATATATATATATATATATTTCTGTCAGTTGATTGTTTGTTTGCCATTTGTATTACAGTGTACAAGAAGGTAGAAATAAATGAATGACATGTTTATCTAACCATTTATTCAGGGGAAAATTATTACGGAAGTGTAAGTGGATCCCGAAAAGTGGATCGGCTGCCGCGGTCCGATCGAGTGGCTGGCACGCTCCCCAGACCTTACACCTCCAGATTTCTTTCTTTGGGGGCTCATGAAAGACCTTGTTTATCGTGAAAAGCCTCGTACCATTCAGGAATTGAAGGCTCAAATCACTGCAAAGTTTGAGGAAATTGATATCGAACTCTGCAAGCGTGTGCCACTCTGTGCCTGCTCGGCTGCAATTGTGCATCGATCACGATGGAGGGCACTTTGAAAATTGCAAGCAAAACAGCTTGGTACACTTCCGTAATAATTTTCCCCCGAATAAATGGTTAGATAAACATGTCATTCATTTATTTCTACCTGCTTGTACACTGTAATACAAATGGCAAACAAACAATCAACTGACAGAAATAAATATATATATATATATATATATATATATATATATATATTGTTACGGTCCGCGGATAAGGATGTTGTTTGCCGAGCGAAGGCACCGCGACCTAACAGTTTCCCCGACTAAACCCGATTCACCCAAACGTTGGCCGTATCGCGCCACAGATATTCAATGTGGAAAAGACTAAGACGACGAATGCAAAGAGGAAGAAGAAGAAGACGTACAGAAGAGTAACGGGATTTATTATTTACACACACATAAGCAAAAAGAGCAGTCACGATTATTTACAGGTGACATGAAAACGCAGGTGACACAGTGAAAATTACTAGCTTATACAGACTTAGTTACCTACCCAGGACAGAACAAACAAAACAAACTCATGTACGCAAATGGATGGAAGGGTAGGAATCGTTTGGAGGGATGAGCAGGTGGGATCACAGGGCACAGCGAGCGGGTCCACTCCGGGCGGGAAGCGGGGAGCCGGCAGCTCCTTGTATTCGGCTTTACAGCGCACGCCGGCAGCTCCTTGTATTCGGCTTTACAGCGCACGCCGGCAGCTCCTTGTATTCGGCTTTACAGCGCACGCCGGCAGGGTCACTCGGCTGGTTGAAACGGGGCTGGTTGAAGCGGCTCTTTGTCAAAGGCTTTTCGTATCTCGCACACAACAACGGTGCAACTCTCAACTCTCTTGGACCTCACAACCCAGCTCTCTCTTGGACCCTGTTTGCGACTCTCGTGTAAAAGCTCCTCTCCTTTCTCAGCTCATCTGCGATCTGTTGGGGAATGTCCCGCAGCGGGTTATATAGGCCCCGCCCCTCAACCTTCGCGAACCTCCTTGATCTTTCTCTCCAAGTCCAACCCCTTGTTCGTGGTTGGTTGAGTGGGGCTGACTCACTCCTCCCCTCTCTGACGAGGTGGGGACCCGCCTTTCTTCCCCAACCCTGCCTCGTGGTCAATGGCGGCTTTGGAGGGGATGTAATTGGCAATCGAGGCTTGGCAATGACGAAAGGGGAAATGGAGGTTTTGGGAATGGGAATGAAGGGAATCTATCTCTTCCACTTGGTGCAGTGGAGTGTCATTCTAATGGAAGACAAGGCCTTACTCTAAAACACATAATAAGATATAAGCTACTGAACAAGGGTTTTATCGTGTCCTTCAATGTGGTGTTTCATGGAATTAACTACCGGGATGCCCTTTTTACCTTTACACAACTCCGGAGGCAGGAGGGGCCATAATCAACAATGTTACACAACAATCTACCACAATACAATACACACAATCAAAAAAATGCAATCCTCATATCCGCAACACTGCACCCTCCTCCTCTTAGGCACGTCCCGGGCCTATAACTTTAATTTAGTGTGACACGTAGGTGTAGTTCCCTCTACTTTTAACCTGACCCTGAGTGCTACAGTTTTAAAACATAAATAAATATGTCCCGCTGCTCCATTGCACCCTGCCTAACAGACTCACGCCCACAGTTAACCGAATTGCGGAATGGTTTTCAAACTACACACTGACGGTGGGGAGCATTATTTACAATTGACGCTACTTTATTTACAAAACGCAACCCAGGACCTGTGATTGTTCTTTCTGGGGGGGGGGGGGGGAGACAGTCTGCTCTGCATCAATGCACCATGAAAGCACCTATAACGCACCAACACACCCTCAAGCACCAATCGGTGCACAGTCATCATTGTTCACTGAATAAAATAAATCGACAACCCCTAACCCTGCAGGTGGTCTCTTGCTCTTCGGCTCCCTCTGCTGGCTATTATTATTTCTTCCAGTTGTTGTCTTTTCCTTCATTTTCATACTGGCGGCCTATTTGTATTAAAGCGAAATGCACCCAACGTGTCCATTTTTATTTATTTTATTTATGGCCCACAGGGCCGACTAGTGTGGTTCACCTGTGGGGCATCGGTGCCCTGTGGCCAAGGTCCGCCAGCAAGATTTCGGGCCTTCATGGCCGGTTCCAGCAGAGGGGCCATGCCCCAACCCATGGGGTCCATAAGTGGTGCTCGGCCACAGACATGTGGTCCATAATGTGGTGCATCGATGCAGACAGCTGGTTCTGGGAGTTCCGGGCACACAATGGCCGACTCACGCACGCTCCCCTCGGCGCCCAATGGCGCACAGGTCATGTGGGAGACAAAAGGGGGAAGACAGATGAGCGAGGGGTAAGGTCACAAGGGTACACATCAATAAGGCAATGCAAGGTGAAATGCGTACGGAGGGCGAAGTGAGAAAGCTCGTCCCTACCGTATGTCACCCCCCTGTCACCTACACTACCCTTGCCCTTACCCCATATGTACAAAAATCTACACATTTACAAATTCGTCGCTACAGTCACGTCTCCCCATATCTCTTCTATTCCAAATTCGTCACCACAATCCCTCTAACCAAAATTTACCATCACTCAATTCATCATCAATCCTCATAAGGAGGAAGAGATGGAACATCAAGCACAATGTCACACCCACGTCATGATGCGTCTCACAATCCAAACATTTGCATCATAAAAATAAATAAACATGGCATGGTGTGGAGGTACGTCAACTCAGGTGAGTGGATGCAGATGTTGCGAGGAGACTTCAATCCTAACTATCCTCTAAATGACTTTAACACACTTTACACTACCCGGGGTCTCTCCCTGCCATTCCATTGGCCAACTTACACTATGGGTTCTAAAAACCAATTCCCATTGACCAAACTGTGGTGCTTCTCAATTTGGGGTCTCACTCCCCTGATTCATCTCCCAGTGCCCTTGCACAATTTCTGGGCTGTGACATGTAGCTCTCCCAGCAGGTCTACCCACCTGCACACCTCCACCACTGCAGTTGCCACCCGAGCTTACCTAGCTCCTCACCCTAACCTATCTAACTGGGGAAGGCCCCTCCTGGCTCTGTCACCCCTTGGTGCCCTCTGGCACTGGGCTACCCGGGTCCGTCCTCCGGATCCTCGGGCCCCATCCACAACTACCGGCCCCCAGAGCCCACCTGCGGCCTCACCTGGCCGACATCCTCACAGTGGTGGAGTGCCCAAACCAACTACACACACTAACAGGCTACACGCCCAGCCATTTCCACAACACTAATGCACACATCCAAATACCATTCTTCCACCAAGCACCACAGATGCCAATATCCAACCACAATTTACCTATACCCTCTACCTAACACTTACACTACCCGCCCCGGGTATTCGTGATGGGGGTCCACTCTTCCCCCATTCACTCCTTCGCACCATCCACTCCACTCCATTGTTTCCACCATACTCACTCCACGACCATCCATTCCAATACTCCATCTATTCCACACTCCATGTATTCCACACTCCATATATTCCATACACCTGTTGTTGCACACCTGTGCAATCTCACCTGGTGCCACCTGCACCCTCCTCCTCTTCCTGGACCAGTTGGTCAACACAACACACATCACCATCACCATCACTCAAACACTGCTCCATCCACCTGTTCAGTTGCACACCTGTGCAATCTCACCTGTTCCTTACACACTTTTCACAATACACTTTTATACACCTCCAACACTCACACGGCATCATCTAAACTACCTGTTGCCCTGCTAACTTTGTGCTCCCTGTCTTCCCTTTAAACTAAGCACATACCACGTCATTATCATCCACTCTAATCTACCTGCGTCCCCACTACAGGTATCAGTCACTAACTAACCTTAACGTTACCTAAGGTCATCTCTCTAGATCCCTACACATGATATATCCTAACCCTCCCGGGCTAGTTTTCACTGCCAAACCCCATAAATCTAGTGCTCCTTTGCCCCCATTGTGAGGGATGACAGAGTTGCCATCCCACCACATCGGGGACGTCCCACTATCAATTTTGCTTACCAAATTCCAACCAATCAAAAATTTTCCAATTACTGCCAATTCTATTCACTATTCAAAATTTCGTATCAAATCACTATCACTATCACCATCATCACAGTCCACTCACTAATGCCTCTCGGTGCGCCAATTCACTTCCACAGCCCGGCTTCGTAAAGCCGAGCAATGAATGCGGGTTGTTTGGTGCCGGCGGCTGGATACGTCCGGCACTCGGTGCAGGGAAGGACGCTTACCCGGGCCGAGATCCCACGCACCACCTCGGCACGGAGCCATCCAATGTCCCGATCTCGCCCTTCCGGAATGCCTCAACAAAAAGGGGTCGCCATGAGGACCCTTCCTATCGGGCTGCCCGTTCCGCCTAGCGGAGCACGGACGCGACCGTTCCAAACGCGGCCCAGCATGGATCTCGTACGGCGGTCCTTTCGAACCCGCCGTGGTTCGGATCCCCGCTGGTCCTCGCGGCACGCGAAGCTGCTCGGCGCGCACCGAGGGCCCGATTCGGCTAAATGTCGTTCTAACCGCTAACCCGGTTACCGTCGATGCCTCACCTGCATGCTTACACGCATACGCTACCCCTTTCACCCTCACTGAGCTCGATGCTCCAACGCCGCCCGTACACCCCGCATACTTCGTTATTGCACTCGTTCTTTCGCTCACAGACTTGGTCACACACCTGACCACCGAACACCTTGGCACACACTCGTCGTTCGCACACCTCACCAACACACCTCTTCGCGCCCCTCCTCGGTCACCTCCTCTGTGACAATCACAGGTGTGCTCTCACTCGCACACCCAACCACGTGCCTCACGACCAATTCCAGTGTGCATTCCCACACACGCTCTACCCTTCCAGGTGTGCATCCTTCCATTCCAGGTGTACATCCTCTCTCACCTGTCACAACCAACTCACGCTCCGTGTCACTCTCACTACTTTCACCACCACTCTTGACAGCGCACTCACCCTTACTCTCGACAGCGCACTCTTTCCTCATGCACCTGTCCGTTACACACCTTTCTCGCGCACACTCTTGGCACACTCTCCCGTTACTTCCTCCGTAACACTCACCACAGGCGTGCATCCTCCCTTACTCTTGACAGCGCACTCTTTCCCCATGCACCCGTCCGTTACACACCTTTCTCGCGCATCCTCTTGCGCACACTCTCCCGTTACATCCTCTGTAACACTCACTACAGGCATGCATTCTCCCTCACTCTTGACAGCGCACTCTTTCCCCATGCACCCGTCCGTTACACACCCTTCTCGCGCATCCTCTTGCGCACACTCTCCCGTTACATCCTCTGTAACACTCACCACAGGTGTGCATTCTCTCGTTACATCCTCTGTAACACTCCTCACTACGCGCTTCCATGTGCTCCCTCGCACACGCACTACTACCGACTCACTCTCGATAGCACACTCACTCCTCGGCGCGCACTTTTTCCTCACACACCCCAGAGTCGGACATTCTCGCACACCTCCTCCTTCGCACACCGTACCTGTCGCACACTTCACCAACGGCCTCTCACGAACACCCGGGTCCAAAGCAACCCCCAAGCCGACTGAAGCTCCCCTCACATCATATACATTTCTTCGTATATCGCCACTCACCTTGGCACCTCGTCTCCGCACCTCTTCTGCCACCTGCAAAATCTTTATTTGGTTAGTGAGCACACAATTATGAGTTGAGCACCGACCTTGTACATATTCCATCACCTCCTCCTGTATTTCTCTCTTAGTTTCTGTCCGTCTCTTCTTAATTTCACTCGCCTCTTCTTCCACTTCCTCTAATTTTTGCTTCTCCTCTTTTATTCCCCGGTGCGTCTCCTCAATTTCGTCCTCTAAGGCCACTTTAACCGTTTCTATGTGCGTCCTCACCTCTTGGTCCTTCGTCTCCATTACTTCTGTCACCTCTTCCAACTTCTTCGTCAACCCCTCATGTACCATCTGACATTCCTTCTGTGTCGCTATTAATTCGTTCTTAATGTCTTTTTGTGTCGCTTTTAACCCCCCCGATTATTGCAGTGTTCTTTTCCACTTGGTCCACTAGTTCCTTTTGTCCCACTGTCAGCTGTTCTACTCCCCTCATCAGACCCTCTATTCCCCCTTGTAACCTCGCCGTATTATTCCTCACTTCTTTCTCCATACGCTTTTCACCTCGCTTTACCTCCTCGCGTACCCCCGAGACCTCCTCACTTACACCTCGTCGTATCTCCTCTTTCATCTCCTCCCTCTCTTTTGTAGATGCTGCCCTCATCTGTCCCAATTCATCCCTCTGAGCATCCAATTTGGTTTCTACCCCGATTTTTACCTCCTCTATCTGCTTTCCCATTTGTTTAATTTCTCGGGCAGATTGCTCCCCATCTCCCGCAATTTGCCTTCCATCCTATTTTCTAACCCCATTAACCCATTTTTCACCCCCTCTATCTGATTCTCCTGGGCAGCCATTCTATTTTCCACCCACATTAACCCATTCTTTACCTCTTTTATCCCGTTGTCTAACCCCTCACCGGTACCCCTCGCTTCGTCCCTCATTACCCCCAATTGCTCACTCTGAGCCCTCGCTTCGCTCCTCATTACCCCCAATTGCTCATTCTGAGCCTCCATCCGGTTCCCCATTTCTCCCATTTTTCCCCTCAATTCATCCCTCATTCGCTCACTATCAGCCCTCATTCTGTTTTCCATTCGTTCCATACTGTCGTTTTTTTCCTGCATTTCCACCATGAATTGGGCCATGAAGGCTTGCATTTGGGCCGCGCTCATTGGTTCCGCGGCCGTGCCCCCTCAACCACGTGCGCGAGAGCGCCATTTTGTGCGCCTGATACCCCCACAACCACATCCTCCATATACATTTCCCCGAGGTCCTGGGTCGATTCTACCCCGTCTATCTGTATCTCTCCCACCGGCATCCCGTCGCCTTGACCAGCCATGGCGCGATTTCAAAATTCGGGTTTTTGTAAAACAAAAGCAAATTTCGGCTACTCCAAATTTTGACCAAATTTTTTTTTCTAGCTGTTTTTAAAATTTGGTTCGGGCCTCGTATCTCACTCCCCGACACCAATTGTTACTCCAATTGTACAATTGTGTCCAAAATTTGGGCTAAATGAATTTTTAGTCCCAGGTCCGAATCCGACACTCCTGACACCAATTGTTACGGTCTGCGGATAAGGATGTTGTTTGCCGAGCGAAGGCACCGCGACCTAACAGTTTCCCCGACTAAACCCGATTCACCCAAACGTTGGCCGTATCGCGCCACAGATATTCAATGTGGAAAAGACTAAGACGACGAATGCAAAGAGGAAGAAGAAGAAGACGTACAGAAGAGTAACGGGATTTATTATTTACACACACATAAGCAAAAAGAGCAGTCACGATTATTTACAGGTGACATGAAAACGCAGGTGACACAGTGAAAATTACTAGCTTATACAGACTTAGTTACCTACCCAGGACAGAACAAACAAAACAAACTCACGTACGCAAATGGATGGAAGGGTAGGAATCGTTTGGAGGGATGAGCAGGTGGGATCACAGGGCACAGCGAGCGGGTCCACTCCGGGCGGGAAGCGGGGAGCCGGCAGCTCCTTGTATTCGGCTTTACAGCGCACGCCGGCAGCTCCTTGTATTCGGCTTTACAGCGCACGCCGGCAGCTCCTTGTATTCGGCTTTACAGCGCACGCCGGCAGGGTCACTCGGCTGGTTGAAACGGGGCTGGTTGAAGCGGCTTTGTCAAAGGCTTTTCGTATCTCGCACGCAACAACGGTGCAACTCTCAACTCTCTTGGACCTCACAACCCAGCTCTCTCTTGGACCCTGTTTGCGATTCTCGTGTAAAAGCTCCTCTCCTTTCTCAGCTCATCTGCGATCTGTTGGGGAACGTCCCGCAGCGGGTTATATAGGCCCCGCCCCTCAACCTTCGCGAACCTCCTTGATCTTTCTCTCCAAGTCCAACCCCTTGTTCGTGGTTGGTTGAGTGGGGCTGACTCACTCCTCCCCTCTCTGACGAGGTGGGGACCCGCCTTTCTTCCCCAACCCTGCCTCGTGGTCAATGGCGGCTTTGGAGGGGATGTAATTGGCAATCGAGGCTTGGCAATGACGAAAGGGGAAATGGAGGTTTTGGGAATGGGATTGAAGGGAATCTATCTCTTCCACTTGGTGCAGTGGAGTGTCATTCTAATGGAAGACAAGGCCTTACTCTAAAACACATAATAAGATATAAGCTACTGAACAAGGGTTTTATCGTGTCCTTCAATGTGGTGTTTCATGGAATTAACTACCGGGACGCCCTTTTTACCTTTACACAACTCTGGAGGCAGGAGGGGCCATAATCAACAATGTTACACAACAATTTACCACAATACAATACACACAATCAAAAAAATGCAATCCTCATATCCGCAACAATATATATATATATATATATATATATATATATATATATATATATATATATATATATATATATATATATATATATATATATTGTTACGGACACGGCTTAGATGTTATGATGGGCCGAGCGGAATGGCCGCCGTGTTCGCACAGTTTACCCGATTCCACCCGACGTTGACCAAATCGCGCTATGCTAAATCAATGAAGGAAAGGACACAACGGCTGGGATAAATGAAACGACACAAGGGGTACAGTTCTCAAGACCTCCGGAGGAGGATATAATTGGTGGTGGAGAAAAGGGGTAGATTACAAGGTAAGAGGTAAAGCACAGAAGAGATAGGCACTTAGACACAATCTTATCTATCCCAGACAGACCACAGACAAACGGAACAAGACTGACTTACACAGGGATTGGTGGCAGGGAAGGGCAGGCAGTCGATAGCACAAGGTGCACCTTGGCTCAGGGACAGGATAAAGCACGGTCCAGTAGATGCAGGGAGGTGTCACGGCGCTCGGAGGTGGCGTCCTTTTCTCTCCAAGCTGAGGGCGCATCTGACGTCACCTCCCTCTTCCTGCGCATGCTCAGCGGGGAGTGACACGCCCTCGGCTGCTTGGCTCCGCCCCAGATGGGACCGGTCCGCCGCTCCCATTGGGTGCGGGGGTTACCGGGCTCCGCCCTTGACGAGGAGCTGACAGCGAGCCCCTACGTGGTAACCCCGTCGAGCACATGTTCGATGGCGGCTAACCAAGCCGGAGTGAGGACGCGCACTCCCCGCGCCGCCGCCGTTGTTGTTGCTGTTGTTGTTGTTGTTGCTGAACCGTGAGGAAGAGCTGCGGGGAGGTATTGGGAGGTCCTAAACTTCCTAACGGTGCCATACAATCACATTCTGGTGCAACGAAGAGTCAGAATTAATGGAAACGAGTCCTTAACTGACATAGACTAAGAATAACTAGCAAGATGTCCTATAGTTGTCTACGTGAGATGCGGTGGACCTGGATGCGACATTTAATGGGGGAAATAGGGGAAGGTCGGGTCTACAGAGTGTTGTTTACAGAAAATGGGACTAGGGAATGGGGGATTGGGGATAGTTGGGAAGTATGGAGGAAATAGGGGAATATTTACAAGCGGATATGGATGGAGGCCAATCTCATATCCGCAACAATATATATATATATATATATATATATATATATATATATATATATATATATATATATATATATATATATATATATATATATATATATATACAGAAATCGGGCGCTTCTTCTGACTCACCCTGTATAAACAACTACTTGAACAAACCTCAAGTACCATTGCTTGATTTACACTGAAGTTCAGGTCAGGTATGGGAGCATGCATCAGAGCAGCGCTTCGCCGCATCCACTTTCCAACGGTACTCCAGGGGCCTCCGTCTGGCCATCCCCCCAGGCTGATGCCTGGCCCATTCCTATCTCCTTGAGATGCCGATCACCCTGCTGCAACCAACCAACCAACCAAGTTCATGTATTGTAACCTTCATGACTTGTTTGATATGTCACAAATGTATCTGGCTGGAATTATTTTGTCTAGGTTAATTAAATAAGTTAACACATCAGAGATAAAACTTAGTTTACGTTTAACACATGCTGGAGGCTATCTATACCAGAGACTAACGAGGTTCACGACAGGGGTGATCGTCTGCTTCTTTGAATACTTCATGAGGACACAGTACCGTTGAGCTGAATTCAAATGAATAACTTCAGTGTCTCTGTATATGCTCCTACTGAGGAAAGTGATCTCACTGTGAAGGAGGCATTCTACGCCACGCTCGAGTCTGTGGTTGATCAATGCCACATGAGAGATACTCTTCTAGTCTTGGGGAATTTCAATGCATCGACTGGCACTGATGGGGATGGTATCACTGAATAGGGATGAATGGCGTATCACTGAACTTTCAAGGCAATATGCATGAGAATATGTTGGATCTTAGTTTACTACTTTCAAAATCAGGTGTTAGAAAGTACAGTTTTATTTTTAATTCATCACGGTATAGTAAAAACAAGAATGAAACTTGTTTTTGTTTTTTTACCTTAAGAACAATCTGGATATGGCGGTGGTTCAAATTGCAATAGTATCCCCTATAGTTTGAAACAAAGAGAATACAGGAGTTTCTATTTGTAGGAGTTGGATTTTTTTGTTGTTGTTTTTATCGATATAAGTTTGAAAAAAAAATGTAAAGAAACAAAAAACGACTATTGAAACTAAACTCGATCTTTCCCTTGAAGTCTTTCTTCCCTTTATCTCACAAATCCATATGTGAGAAGTTCTTTTGAAGATTTATGGATGCAATTTTGTGTTCCTTCCTGAGTCTTTCATCCATATTTTATGGGTTAAATCACAAACCTCATATTTTGTTAGAAACGTGAAAGAGATTTGAGAATGATGACATACCTGAGGATAGAATAGCATTCTTCATCTTTGTGTTCCACCAGCAGTGTATTATGGTTTCCATATTCAAAACCGGAGACAAAAACTCGCTTCACACGTGCAGCTCTCATGTTCCACGTTTAAAAAAAACTATTGTATTTTTATTATTTATTCTCTCGTAGTGCGGCTGCTGGAAGAACGACAGGCCACGGCGCTGGTCCTCAAAAAGCAGGCAGACCAAGCGAGTCGTATGGACGAACATCAGCTGAGTGAGCTCCGTGGGCATATCAAGGTACTTGAGGGACCTAAAGCCAACCTCCTCCAATGATATCACAAGCTGTCGAAAAGCACTACTAGTAAAAGTGGTCAAAAGCTGCAGCCTATGTTCACTATTTTTAAATTGGCATTCTGTGATACTCGTAGCAGAGCTTTCTTTTGACAATCCCAGAACAAGTTTGGCTAGTAAAGTTTTGGGTGGGTCATAGGGCATAAAAACCTGATCAACTATAAACTAATTTCAGCTGATCACCACCATCTCTTATCTGCCCCCATCCAAAAGATTGATCTTTTCTACCCTTGCTAATTTCATCCCAGATTCACTTTTTTGAAATACCAACTTCTTTCCTGGAAGTCCTTGGTGTCCTTGTGTTTTATACTTCTCCCACCCCCCCCCCCCTCCCACGCCTCCTCCCCCCAAGCCCTCCCACAGATCTCCCGATGTCCCTGCTCTCAAATGTTGTGTTTGTGTGCTTCCCCTTCTCTCCCCATCTTGTCTACTGCCCTCCTTACTATATACCTTGTGTGTATGTTTGATTTTTTGTGTGATAAATGTTAGCTCTTTCATGAGCCTCGATCCTGTATACAAAAAAAACAAACAAAAAAACTATTAACTATGCAGCCTGGAATCATTGAGATAAGATTGTTTTTTTCTTTTTTGTATACAAGATCGAGGCTCGTGTAAGAGAACATTAATCACAAAAAAAAAAACGGACACATAAAATATGATAAAGGGAGCAGGAGACAAGATGGGGAGAGAGAGAGGGAAGCACACAAGTACAACAGTAGAGAACAGGGACATCAGGAGATCTGTGGGAGGGAGAGGGCTTGGGGGGAGAAGGCATGGGAAGGGGGGGGGGGGGGGGTGGGAGAGGTATAAAACACATGGACACTGCGAGGACTTCCAGGAAAGAGGTCGGTATTTCAAAAAAGTGGATCTGGGGTGAATTAACGGGGGTAGTAAAGATCAAGGTTTTGGATGGGGGAAGATAAGAGATGGTGGTGAACAGCTGTTTTAAAGACCTGGAGGGAGGAGTGGGATTGAAGATAGTGAGGGACTATTGCAATTTGAAGCAAGATAAACCTCCATACTCCATATTATTGCTCTCAACGTTATTGCTCTCAGGTCGAAAGACGTGGAATTTATGACTTCACAAAGTGATTGTACATCTGCAATGTCACCACATGTGGAATCGATTTTGTCCCGAATGAGCTCTTCTGCAGAGCTTTCATCTCTCTCTCCATCTCTTTTTTACAACTACCTTATTCAGACCAACTACTGGAAGATTATAGCTCACTCCTGAATTTTTCTGTAGTTGTCATACAAGGAACATTTCTTTGACATATTTAGATATTTGTGACAGTTTTGTGATGGGCATACAGTATTTTGGGAACTGCCATTATATTGTCGAAAGTTTCATTGAGGTTTTTAAGAATTGATGAAACAACTGTTGCAAAAATCCCAAAAAAAGCTTTACTTTTATGTGTGCAAAATAAATTAAAAATTTTAAATGTCAAATCAAATCCTGCGATGATTTATACTTTGCTTGCATAGTTATTTGCAATGGTCATATATTTCAAGGCAAAGGCAATCTGCAACTATGGAAAATGCGAGTGAATAGGTAATGGGTAACATGCTGTTTGGTTTAAGATCACAAGGCTGAGTAAGAGATCTTTGTTTCTTTTTGTTTTCAGCACTTTGTGAGTGAACGCAAGTACGATGAGGAATTGAGTAAAATGGTGCGCTTTGTCTGCGATGTAGAGTGCTTGAAACAGGCCCTGGAGGAATTTGGGGAAGGTAAGACCTTATCACACACAAGCATGTACACACAGAGGTGGATACTTTGAGCTTTGAGACTTGGTAGGTTTCTGTTCCGTCTCCTGAAACCCACCCACGTGTGGAGATAGCAGCCACGACAGTGACTTGCACACACACACACACACACACACACACACACACACACACACACACACACACACACACACACACACACACACACACACACACACACACACATATATGTATATATGTACTGTCACATGTTCCTCCCCAAACCCCGGTTACGGTGCACCTCCGAGTCTCAAGCGGGAACACTGCAGAAAGATTTGTTATTTTGAGTGCTAATAAACCATGGTAAAACTACATCAATGAAATTGTAGAACAAAACAAGTAATTGTATTAAGAACTCTCACATACACAATAATAACACTATTAAAGAAAGTACAATGAAAATATCACTTGCATCAAATGAACAATACATATGATGGTACCATCATTCCCCAATGCTCTCAAAGCAATGAACTCACGATATGCCAAACATGAGTGGAATGTAACATTCCCCAAAGTCCGTGCACGGATCCCCACGCTGGTTGAAGATGGAGGTCATGCAGAACGGCAAAACAACAGGCAGATATTGGCGCCACTGTGGATGATGAGTTACGACATGAGAGCTTGATATGGGAATTGAGCCGATATGGGAACCAACGGCAATCAACGCGATGAGGTCGATATGGAAATCCCAATGACAAAACAAGATGCACGAAGCGGACAGTCTCTTCGAGGATAAAATGGCGTATCAGCCTGTAATGGAGGCTCTGGCTCCCTCCAACAATAACTCACCCTTGGTGATAAAACCTAAGACGCAGGTTGAATTGCATTAGCAATATGTGATGATGTCGTGGGCAATCCCTTTCCTGGGAAGCCTCAACTCATTCGCGACCAATATCAAAAAAAGTCCGCTCGCAGCCTCGATGTGACTCACAGCTGTCTCCTCCTCGCTCTGCCCATCTTGATCTCCCTTCTTCCCGTTTCTTTGCCGCATTTTCCTTTTTCCTTCACAAACATTTATTTTTACCTTTTACGAAAGTCATCTCCATTTCACACAAAAATCTTAACAATATCACCTGAAACTAAAAATCCTACAAGTATATAATAATAACACTGGCGGAAGTGACGGATTTGTAACAATACACACACACAGTACCAAGTATTCACACCCGTTGACTTTTTTCACATTTTGATGTGTTACAGCCTGAATTAAAAATGGATTAAAGTGAGATTTTTTGTCACTGACCAACACATAATACCCCATAATGTCAAAGTGGAATATTTCTTTTTTTAGAATTTTTTTTTTTACATATTCATTAAAAATAAAAAGCTGAAATGTCTTGAGTCAATAGGTATTGTCGCATCGCCGAAGATTACGATCACCGGTGATAGCTGAGACAGTTTTTACTCCCGAGGCAAGCAGCCGAAAATGGCGGTATTTTTACACGCATGGGAATGACGGGATGCGAGCCGTTTACCTGGGCGGAACACACGGATTTATTCCAAAACAACAAATAAGTAAAAATGACAGTAAATTCAACAAATAGTTAAATGAAAATAAATGCAAGACGAAATAAAAGTTGTGGTAAAAACTAATTCCCTACTGTGAGGATCCTCCACTCAGTCTCAAAAATGGACAAAGGGAAAGATAAATAAAAGAAAGTCCCCTTTTATAGTGCCCTTATCTGGTCCCAAATGGGTCCGTCTATGAAGTTGGCAGCCCAGAGTGCGATGTCCCTCAGGCGGGAACCTGGCACAAGATGGCGGCGCCGTCGCACCTGATGGCGCCACAAACATGAGGTGAATAAAGTCAAGAGGTTATCCTTTTAGGCACCTCCACCACTTAGGGATGTTCAGCGTGGCCTCCAGCCTACCAGAGAAAGAGCTGCTGTCGACCTTCTCCACTCGCTCTCCTCCAAAGCGCACAAACTTCACAACCCAACCGAACCCAGAGAGAGACAGACTCTTCTTCTTTACTCTCTCAAGCCAATGACCGAACGTCCCTCCCAGTTTGCCCGCCCACCTCCTACTGGCCAATTGCGTACCTTGGGGCATGGCCTGCCGGGTTTGCTTGGTGTGAGTGTTCATTAAGGCGGTGCTTACCTGCCGATCGGCAATGTACGGGTTCTGTCGGCGGTTGTGGTGGTTTAATGGAGGTTTTGCATGGCCGGCCTGGTTGTAAATGTAAAACGTAAAGGGAAAGTGACAAAGGGAAATCACATACTGGGAAAAAACTAACCGTAATCACTAACTAGTTATCACTGCTTCACCCCTCATGTGAAGACACATAAACAATCTTAAGCTACAGTCTCCCTACTTAAATACATCGAGATTTCTTCTACGCGTCCACGGTCCATGCTATGATTATACAGTCCTACCTTTACGATGGGATTCTTTCATCTACCCCGACAAACGTAACAGTATTTAACACCTTTGCTATGACACTCCGAATTGAGCTCAGGTGCATCCAATTTCCTTTGATCATCCTTGAGATTTCTCGACAATTTGATTGGAGACCATCTGTGGCCATTTCAATTGAAAAAAAAAATTTGATTTTAAAATGATTTCGAAAGAAACACGCCTTTCTATATAAGGTCCCACAGTTGACAATGCATGTCAGAGCAGAAACTCTACCATGGAGTCAAAGGAACTGTCCATAGAACTCCAAGATATAATTGTGAGGAGGCATAGATCTGGGGAATAGTAAAAAAAACAATTTCTAGAGTGTGGAAAGTTCCCAAGAGCACAGTGAGCTCTATCATTAGGAAATGCTAAGAATATGGAACCACTCAGACTCTTCCTCGAGCTGGCTGACCAAACTGAGCACCGGGAAAGAATGACCTTGGTCAGGGAGGTGCCCAAGAACCCAATGACCACTGACAGAAATACAGAGTTCCTTGGCTGAGATGGGAGAACCTGCCAGAAGGACAACAGTCTCTGCAGCACATCCTAAATCTCGGCTTTATGGGAGAGTGGCCAGATGGAAGCCATTCCTGAGAAAAAGGCACATGACAGCATTCCTCGAGTTGCAAGAAAGCATGCGAAAGTCTCAGAGAGCATAAGGTAAAATTTTATGTGGTCTGATTAGATGAAAATTGAACTCTTTGGCCTGAATACAAAGCACTACGTCTGACGGAAACCGAGGACAGCTCATCACCCATCTAATGCCATCCTTACCGTGAAGCATGGTGGTGGCAGCATAATGCATGGGGATGCTTTTCAGCGGCAGGGACTGAGAGATGTGTAACGATAGAGAAAACAATGAATGGACCCACATACAGGCAAATCCTTGAGGAAAACCTGCTTCAGGGTGCAAAAGACCTTAGACTGCGGTGAAGATTTACGAACTAACAGGACAATGACCCCAAGCATAAAGCCAAAGCAACACTGGAATAGCTTCAGAACAAGAACGTGAAAGTTATTGAGTGGCGGAGCCAAAGCCCAGACTTGAATCCCCATTGAGAATCTGTGGAAATACTGGAAGATTGCTGTTGACGGACACTCTCCATCCAACTTGGCTGAGCTTGAGCAAATCTGCAAGGAAGAATGGGAGAAACTTCCCAAATCCAGATATGCAAAGCTGAGACAGACATACCAATGAAGACTTTCTTTTTTTTTCTTTTTTTTTTGTATACAGAATCGAGGCTCGTGAAAGAGCTAACATTTCTCACACAAAATAAATCAAACAGACAAACAGAATATATCAAAATAGGGAGCGGTAGACAAGATGGGGAGAGAAGGGGAAGCACACAAACACAACATTTGAGGGCAGGGACATCGGGAGATGTGTGGGAGGGAGAGGGCTTGAGGGGAGGAGGCATGGGAAGGGGGGGGGGGGGGGTGGGAGAAGTATAAAACACAAGGACACCAAGGATTTCCAGGAAAGAAGTTGGTATTTCAAAAAAGTGGATTTGGGATGAAATTAGCGGGGGTAGAAAAGATCAAGGTTTTGGATGGGGGAAGATAAGAGATGGTGGTGAACAGCTCTTTTAAAGACCTGGAGGGAGGAGTGGGATTGAAGAGAGTGAGGAAGTTTGTTCCAGAGGCGGGAGAAAAGAGGAATGAAGGAGTGAAGGTGAGCAGAGAGTCTTGATTTTGACAGTTTAACCATAAGAGGGTTGCAGGCAGATCTTGTGCGACCTGTAGGAATATTTGGGGGACAGAGCCCAGAGAGAGCTGGGGGGGGGGCAAGGCCGGAGAGGAGTCAGTAGAAGACGGAAAGACCACCAACCTGCCTGCGGTGAGTGAGTGAAAGGCCCTCGGAGTTAGCCTCATCGCGGGAGATTCCAATGATTCTGAATGCTTTGGTTTCAACAGCGTGAAGACGAGCTAGGTGTGAGGCAGGAGCACCAGCCCAGAGTGGTGAGCAGTATTCCATTGAGCTGTGGATGAAAGCCTTGTATGTGGTGAGGAGCTCAGGTGTGCCAAGGAAGGACTTCGCACGACGGAGGATGCCCAGTCGGCGACTGGCTTTGGAGGCCAGATTTGAAATGTGGTTTTCCCAGGAAAGATCATGGCAGATAGTGAGACCCAAAAGCTTGAGTGACAGAACTTCTTGGAGAGGATTATTCAGAAAGTGGATGGGAGGGTTGTCCAGTCGGTCTTTTCGGAGAGACATCGTAAGAGTGTGAGATTTGTCAGGATTGAAAGACATGTTCCACTTGTTTGCCCAGTCTGTGATTTTGTGCAAGTCTGGAGAGAGTGAGGAGGCTGCAGACTGCCTATCTGAGGGATGAGGAATGGAGCGACAGAGAGTAGAGTTATCAGCAAAGAGATAGAGAGAATTTTCAAGAGAGTCAGAGAGATCATTGATGAAGACCAGAAAAAGCACAGGGCCCAGAACACTGCCTTGGGGAACTCCAGCCTGAACAGGAAGAGGAGATGAGAGAAACCCATTCAGGGCCACACGTTGACTCCGACTAGAGAGGAAGTCCGCCAGCCATGCGTGGAGATTTCCATGGATACCAAAGGAGGAGAGTTTGGTGAGCAGAGCGGGGTGCCTGACCGTATCGAAGGCACGTGATATGTCAAGGGAGACATCTCTAATTTCCGGTTTGGCATTGAGGACCTCCATCCATTGATGAGAAAGCAGAAGCAGCATGACCAGAGTAGAGTGACCTGGTCTGAAACCAAATTAATGATCAGAGATCAAGCCATTGGAGAAGAGGAAAGATTTCATATCCGAAGCAATGATGGAAGCTGTAATCTTGAAGCTGTAATCGCTGCCCAAGGCGCTTCTACAAAGTATTGACTGAGGGGGCTGTATACTTATGTAAATTAGATATTTATTTATTTAATTTTCAATAAACTTGTAGAAATTTCTAAAAACATATTTTAAATCTGTCATTATCGGGTATTTTGTGTAGATAAGTGACAAAAGATTTCAATTTAAGCCATTTTAAATTCAGGCTGTAACACAACAAAATGTGAAAAAGTCAAGGGGTGTGAATACTTTTTGAAGGCACCGTATATACACAAAGCCCTCCATAAGTATTGGAACAGTGAAGTCAAATTTGTAATTATTGCTATATACTCAAGAAATTTGGATTTGAAATGAAAAGATTAATATGAGGCAAGAGGTACAGAAGTTTAGCTTTTATGTCTTGGTATTTTATGCATATATGTTTTACCATTGTAGAACAATAGCACTTTGTATGTTCAGTCCTCCAATTTTAGCTATGCATAAGTGTTGGGTGATTGCACACAGCCACGCCAAGTTGGAGTAGGGATTTGCATAATTGGTATTTCTAGCCTGCCTTTGCAATTTGCCCCTTGGCTGCTTGAGATTCCTAGTGCGTGGCAGATCATTCATGCCTTTAATATTTGCCATGATGGGGCACGCATTATTATCACCACTGCAGCTAAAGAGTGAATATATAATTATAGCAGATTTATATCTGGATGTCGGTTTTGCATTCCCAATTGCTGTCGGCTCTTTTTACATTTAATGAAAATATGATTAACTGATAATGATTACAAGTGGTATTTGGATGGATCTAAAAATGCTATCTCAGTCTGAGAAAGAAAAGAGTGTTTCCTTCAAATAAGAGTTTATATTTACTAGGGCATGCCCGTACTATATACAGTATATATCTAAAATTATATCCCCCCCCTCTATTTACATGAAATGGTTTGGTCCAAAGCGAACGGCTTGCGAGTACGGTGACAATCCCCCCCCCTCTATTTACATGGAATGGTTTGGTCCAAAGCGAACGGCTTGCGAGTACGGTGACAATCCCCCCCCTCTATTTACATGAAATGGTTTGGTCCAAAGCGAACGGCTTGCGGAGTTTGGTAAAGAAATCGCCATAGCGTGCACAAACGCGCAGGAAAGCGAAAGAATCGCAAATTAGTTTTAATTAGTTTTAAAACATAGTTTAACGCCAACATAGTTTGCCAACGTGAAATAAATGAATACGCTCTCAAATGTGCCGTCCGAGGCAGAGTCTGTTCGCCACGTTCGGCACACGTGATAACTCGCTGCTCTCTGATTGGTTGAATCGTTTTTTGGACAAAGCTCGGTAACTACTTGTCCGATTAATATGAAACCTTGAAAAGGCACATCCTCGGGTCCCCAGCAATATACCTGGCAAGTTTCAAGTATATCGGACCCGTGGTTGTCGAGAAACAGCGGTCACAGACAAACACACAGACATACACACATACACACACACACACACACACAGAGATTACTGGAATTATAGATAGATAAGGCATTCAGAATGCTAATATTTGACACATATAACATTTTCTCCTGGTGAGGGCTGGCAATACTATGCTTTTAATTCTATCATTTATGACTTTACTAATTCAAAATAATTTTACGACTATATTGTTTACCTCCTAAAAGGTCCCAGTGTTTATTTTATCATTTGCATTTTGAGAATTTAAAAAAATGTTTATTAGATTTGTTACCATTTATTGCAACAACCTTGTTTTTGTCTCGCTTGAGTAAAGGTAAATGATCCAAAGAAATACAGTCATTGTCTGTTAAAAGGAGACCAAGAATTTGCACAACTGCTAGTAATGGTTGCTATTATTAGCATTTCCTCTCTAATCCTCCAGTGACACATCCAAAGAATTTCTACTCATCTAAGCCGAACTACGACACTCTCATATCGCTGAGTTCCCATAAGGTGGCCGCACCCCCTTCTCGTGCTCGTGGACATTGCGAAATGACGCCCAGGCCAGAGGCAGATCAGAGGCAAGCAGAGCGTAGCGGTCAGCCGGTTCCGACCCAGGGGCAGCAGGCGAAGACGGCTTCAGTTAACTCGGCAGAAGAGCACAATGCACATCCTGTAACAAAAGTAGGTCATGGCATGAATATGCAAAGAACATTGAATGGGCAGGGAATGTGATAAAGATGGGGAATGTGTGTATGTCATTAACTGTCATATTTGACAGTGGCTTTGGGGAATTGTAAAAGCTAAATTTATACAGTTGAGTTTGGAATAAAAGTTTTGACCCTCTCGAAATTAAATAAGTCTCTATTAGAAATGCTTGATACAAAATCAATTATTCCAGACCCAGATTTTATCCAGAGTGCTCTTGTCTAGTCTGCAGTTTTTTGTATCCACACTTGATATTCTTATTTGTAATTTTAGGAAAAATTTAAAGTTTACATCATGCTTGTTGAATTTTGTTCAACTTATCTCACTCATAAGACTGGTGTTGGCTTAAGACCTTACGGTCTTGAGTTCAAGCCCCTGTCGTGTCGTTAACACCAGGTGGGTTGACTCAGTCTGAATCTGGCAAACTGGCAAACTGAGTACCAGCTTAATGGGAAGAATGAGCCATTTGAGTGTCCTATGTCGAAGTGGCCACCCATCCAGGATTGTGCCCACGAGCAGTGTCCATGTGTTTTATACCTCTCCCATTCCCCACCCCCCCCCCCCCCCCCTTCCCATGCCTCCTCCCACCAAGCCCTCTCCCTCCCACAGATCTCCCAATGTCCCTGTTCTCTGCTGTTGTGCTTGTGTGCTTCCCTCTCTCTCCCCATCTTGTCTCCCGCTCCCTTTATTGTATGTTTTGTGTGTCAGGTTTTTTTTTGGTTTTTTTTGGTGATTAATGTTGGTTCTTACACGAGCCTCGATGTTGTATACAAAAAAAAAAAAAAACTAGCCGAGGAAACTGCTTCAGCAGCCACATGCATCTGAAGATGCAAAATGCGTGGTTTTCTTCTTCTTCACCCTCACTCATATATTAGCTTCATGCACCCTGTGTTTTTGTCCCCCGTCGCACAGCGTAGCGAAAGGGGGACTATGGCTTTCCCCTCCGTCTGTGTGTCCGTCCGTCCGTCCATGCGTGCATGTGTGCGTGCGGGCGTGCGTGCGTGCGGGCGTGCGTGCGTAAGCGAAGGACTGCATTCGAATTTGGTGTGTGGGTGCAACCCACGTCAAAATCCAAGATGGCCGCCGCCATGTATGTCTGATGCAATGTATGTCTGAACCTTGTGAGATGAATATCTTGAAATATAAGCGAAGTACCAACTTCTAATCTGGTGTGCGGGTGTATCTAGGCATAAGGAAGAACGCTATTGAAAATTGGGTCGCCACGTCAAAATCCAAGATGGCCGCCGCCATGTATGTCTGAACCTTGTTTGCAGAATATCTTGAAAAATAAGCGAAGTACCAACTTCTAATCTGGTGTGTGGGTGTATCTAGGCACAAGGAAGGACGCTGTTTAAAATTGGGTCGCCACGTCAAAATCCAAGATGGCCGCCGCCATGTACGTCTGAACCTTGTGAGATGAATATCTTGAAAAATAAGTGAAGTACCAACGTCTAATTTGGTGTGTGGATATATCTCGGCATAAGGAAGAACGCTATTGAAAATTGGGTCGCCACGTGAAAATCCAAGATGGCCGCCACCATATATATGTCTGAACCTTGTGAGCGAAATATATATATATATATATATATATATATATATATATATATATAATATATATATATATATATATATATATATATATATATATATATATATATATTTGTATACAAGATCGAGGCTCGTGAAAGAGCGAACATTAATCACACAGAAAGACAAACAGACACATAAAACAAATAACATCGGGAGTGGTAGACAAGATGGGGAGAGAGGGGGAAGGACACAAACACAACATTTGAGAGCAGGGACCGAGAGACATGGAGACATCGAGAGATCTGTGGGAGGGAGAGGGCTTTGGGGGGGGAGGCATGTGAAGGGGGGGGGGGGGGGTGGGAGAGGTATAAACATATGGACACTGCCAGGATTTCCAGGAAAGAAGTTGGAATTTCAAACAAGGTGGATCTGGGGTGAATTAGTGGGGGTAGAAAAGATCAAGGTTTTGGATGGGGGAAGATAAGAGATGGTGGTGAACAGCTGTTTTAAAGACCTGGAGGGAGGAGAGGGATTGAAGGGAGTGTGGGAGTTTGTTCCAGAGGCGGGAGAAAAGAGGAATGAAAGAGTGAAGGTGAGCAGAGAGCCGAGATTTCGGCACTTTAACCATCAGAGGGTTGCTGGCAGATCTTGTGTTTTCAGTCAGATAAGTTTTCATTTATCTTGAAAAATAAGCGAAGTACCAACTTCTAATCTGGTGTGTGGGTGTATCTAGGCAAAAGCAAGAAGGCTGTTTAAAATTTGGTCGCCCTGTCAAAATCCAAGATGGCCGCCGCCATGTATGTCTGAACCTTGTTTGCGGAATATCTTGAAAAATAAGCGAAGTACCAACTTCTAATCTGGTGTGTGGGTGTATCTAGGCATAAGGAAGAACGCTATTGAAAATTGGGTCGCCACGTCAAAATCCAAGATGGCCGCCTCCATGTATGTCTGAACCTTGTGAGCGAAATATCATATCATAGCATGTTTTCTGCGTCTTCCACTTTGTCAACTCACATCACTTCCCTGACGGGGGACCAAGGTCCAAGGCGTAACGCTTGTTATATTGGTACTTCCCTTAACACAGATTACTCGAGGGCAAAAAGTAATAAATTTTTAACAGCAAAGAAAAGTAATGGCTTTTGGTGCATTCTCAAGAGGGTAGACCAATATGGAAGCAAACAGTGGAGAAGGATCTCATGGAAGCTGGAATTTTGCTGTTGAAGCACAACATCTAGCCCAATATAGGAAAGGGTGGAGAGCTTTGGTTCAGGCCTTATGCTGCATACATCATCATAGTGAGTGAGGAAGATACTTTTGGAAGGGAATTTTATTTGTGTGTTCACAAGTGACTGATATTGCTCTTCATCTTACCCATGGTCATCTGCACCTCACTCAAGTAGGGCGTTCCTCGAGTTCTTCTCTTGTTGGTCGTTGAGGTATCCGTACGAGGATCTTATCTTTCATGATGGAGTTACAATTTAAAAGCTCTTGGAAAAATGTTCTTTCCATCGAGAGTTGATGGCTTCATTTTCCTAAAGCATTCCGATTCCATCTTTTGATTGACGGGGGTTTACACCATGATGGCTTGGCCCAAAGACCGCTTTGGTGGAATTATACTATGGAAGCACATCGAGCACATGATAGGAAAGAGTGGAGAGCATTGGTTCAGGCCTTATGCTGCATACACCTCTGGTATATGAAGATAAAATAAACTGATGACGTCTTATTGTACACCGCTCCTTTCCTAAGCCATCTCCAGGCGCTGCATAACATCATTGTCGGGCACCGAAGGGGGCTCGGCAATGACGCACGCTGAAAGGGAGTACTCAGTTTTCACTCTGGTTGTTTTCTTTTGTCCCGGCGATATCTCAGCCATCCTATGAGCTAGGAAGCTGAAATTTCAGCACAATAGTGAGAAAGTGCTTTGGCAAAAAGCTATATTTGTTTGTTGATTAATTAATTAATTAATTAATTAATTATTATCCATTTATTAACGAGTTATTTATTTACTTTATCATCTGGGCAATATCTCAGGCACCTTTTGAGCTAGGAAGCTGACATTTGGACACAACATTGATCACATGATGTGGTTACAAAGGATATTTTTGATTTATTGATTAATCAATTAATCGATTAACTATTTATTGATTTCCTAGCTCAATTTATTGATTTAATTAATTTTCAAAAAGTTACAGCTTCGATTGAAGCACTGGTGGTTTAGGTATGCTATTAGCCAATTGATTAAGAAAATGTTTTATGATTATTAGTTATTGATTTTAATTATGCAATTAATCAATCAATTATTGTACACCTCTCCCTCCCAATGCAGTCTCTATGACCTGCACGGCGGTATCGAAGGCGCCCAGGCAATGCCGTGCTGCAGGATATTTATTTATTTGGCATGGGGGCGGTGTACTTTGAATGTATCTGTACTTGCTTTGTTTAAGTTTTCACTTTTCGATCGTTTGCAATCGTTTGGGATGAGGTAACATGTGCACGATGGTTGTGAAGGTTTTTGGAAAAAATTGAAAAACTTTTGGATGAAGAGTGCCACACCTAACTTTGAACTTGATTCCTGCTGACAATGTGTGCTGTCGTTGCCTTTCAGGGTTATCCATTCCAAGGCACCCAAAGAGTCAGGCGGTTTGGTGCGGGTTATCGTCCTCGTGCCAGAGGACAACAGGATTTTGGAAGAGGTGGAATAGGGACCTCACCAGCTGGTGGTGAAAATTACAAGTCAGCAACACATCAACGTAGGGACATGCATGGTGGTTATCGGAGAAACCAGATGAGGGACATGCCAAAGGCACAAGTTCAGGGAAAATTACCACCTGAACCGAACCATAATGATCAAGAGGAAAACCGAGAATCCACCATGGTGAAGACCTCACTAAACCCCAAAACAGCCAATAGGGAAACACCACCCAATGCTAGACCTCAGAGGAATCCCCGTCCTCGGCAAAATGGACCTCGAGCACAAGCTTCTCGTGGCTATAACGGACTTCAAGATCATGTTCCTAATGGCTCTGCCTACCAGGCCTAAGTCTTCCGGAACTCCACTGGGAAGGCAGCACCTTATATTGCTGTTTCATTCATTCAACTAAGGACATATTTCTTCTTGTCATTAAGCATAAATATCGTTGGTGTGATATAACTTTTCAGTCTGTGTCCACAAAGGTAGAGTGTCGAGGTTTATGACCACCTGCAGAAGCACAAAAGATTTGCTTCAAACAGCATTTGCATCTTCTTGTACTGTTTTCTCCTTTCCTATTCCTCGCTTTGCTTATACTTTTTGTCTACTGATTTATGTTTCTCCCGTTTTTCTTTTCCTTATTCTTTCCTAATCTTTCTCTTCTTGATTCTTCTCGTATTTCTTCTTTATTGTACGGGGTAACACAGAAACATTGAAGCGAAATAAATGTTTTCTTACATTTATCTGGATTCAAAGGTCCACCAGGATGGTGCAGAGGTAGCACACTTGCCTTTGAGCTGGCTACTCCGGGTTCGATTGTCAACTGGACTATAATAAACTGTCAGATTGGTGCTTCGCAGGCAGTGTTTCCTCATAAAGTCCATCGTCCTCCAAATGGGTGTTAAGCTGAGGATCTGTCTGCTAACATTAGCTGATGGACATTAAACATTCCACGGTGTCCTTCGCAAAGAGTAGATGAGTTATCTCCGGCATTCTGAAGAAATTGCAAATTCTTGTAACTGTATGTCGAACGCCAGGCCTGGCCAACAGTTTCGTGAACGACTGAGGCTAAAAACCTTTCCTGGCTGACTCCACAATAAAGTAGGAATTATTGGGACCATTAAATAAGGAGTAGTGGATGGGTAGGAGAGATTTACCTACCTTCAATATTTCTGATTCGCCCGCAATTTACAGTTTGTGATTTAATAAAAATTATTCACCTTTCTTATTATTTCCCTTTTTCTCCTCCATAACCTCTTATCAGACCTCGAGCACTATCAGACCTCGAGCACTATCAGACTCCTCCTCACTTGTTGTGAGCTCTTCCTCTTTTTCACCTCTCTTCTTGTATTGTTCTCTCCCATTCTCTTCTTCATCACAATGTGAACTTCAGGTTGTGATTTTTATATTGAATGATGTTGCAATATCTTTGGACTTTAACATATCCAACTAGTGCCTGAACAATAGATATTGGACCAAAGATTGGCATACAGTTCTCATTAATCGTGGGTTTTATCACATCACATTGCTTTCTTGGTTTAAAATAATAATAATAATAATAATAATCCCAAAACGTCATATCTTTTATATTTACAAATCTGTTTCATAGCAAAAGGTTGGAAGGAATCGTATTACGTTTTGTTTTGTTCTTCTTCTGGTGTTGCTCTTTTACGCTTTATCATCCTCTGACCAAATATTGTGTTTCATAATCAAACAATTTTTAGGGTATTGTATTATTAAGTTCAACATAAACTTGATCATTCAATGAGAGACTTGAACAATGAACATACATGCTGATTTATCCTCGTTATTTTTTATCGATCCTGATACCAGTTTTTGTAATCTGTAAGCTACATGCAAAGTAAGGAGCATCGTTGGACAACGAAAGGCATCGGCCTAACCATAGAATGCCATCGCAGCTGTATTGCATCACAAAGTCTTGGAATGGGTGTCAAGCTGGCAGGATCCGTCTCCAAACCTGCTGTTTATAGACTTCCAAGGTTTTGTTATTTCAGAAGCTAATTTTGTTCCATGACAAGAAACGAGCTTGTGAGTGGTTTAAAGGTATACTTCCAAACGTTTAAATTGGCTGTCACAACAGTCAATCTTCACTTACATTACTTTCATAACCACCAATCGCTACTGATTATTTTCTGGAACTTGCAGCCAATCCCTGTACTTATTTTCATGTCATACGTGTCGCATTTGCCTTGTATCTCCTGCCACGTGTTGCAGTTATCACTACATAGTTTAAAAAGCATAAATATTGTGCTTTTAAAAAATACCGTGGGCAAAAGCTGAACGTGACATATTGTCATCTCTTGTGCAATTGTTTATTCAAAGTATATTAGATCATCTGTGCCTTACAGAATCACATTGGGACCTCTCGTGGCATCCTTTTGGAAATGATGATTGAAAAATATTTATTCCACCCAAAAAGAAATGAAAACGGTTTTCTTTTTTTTAAATTGTGAAACTGTTTGAATACTTGAAACAATTATAATGTTTCCGTTATATAATATAGCTGCGCTTTCGCTTATTACGATGCTATTGCGTGTAACAACAAAGTGTTACTGACAAGCTGTGACAATGTTCTGATTATTAATATTTTCCTTGGACATCATATGTATTTGGAGAGGATCGATTAATTTTAAGCTTCACTTGTGCCGAATAAAAACCAATATCAGTTATAACTTCCAGGTGAATATTTCTGAACGAATCTACCTTTGACACACCTAAACATGTACCCTTGAGTTGCTTGTATTGATTTTCCACATCATCCATAGTTTTTGTCATCGTTACTTTAATGACGATTTTTTTTTGCTTCCTGGCATCGCAAGCTCAACTACGTCTCATGTTATGAAAAGTAATTATGATTCAATTAAAAGTCAATGGTATTTTTTGATGCATTTGCATCGACGATTGATTAAAAGTGTGATGTAGCATTTCTTTCGCCATTTGGAAATTGAGAAGCTTCAACCCCGAAGTGTCTTGGTATACAAGATTGAGGCTCATGTAAGAGCTAACATTAATGACAAAAAAAAACAACGGACACATACAGTCACGTGAAAACCTCATCCTCACGTAATTCAAAACACCTCACCCCCACGTAATTCAAAACACCTCATCCTCACGTAATTCAAAACACCTCACCCCCACGTAATTTAAAACACCTCACCCCCACCTAATTTAAAACACCTCACCCCACCTAATTTAAAACACCTCTCCCCACCTAATTTAAAACACCTCACCACCAAGGGTCTTCACTCAATTAATTAACAAACACATGCTGCTTCAACTCACCAAACAATGGATGGAGGCCATCAATGTCAGACGTGAGATCAGGGTCGTTTCTCTGGACATATCTCGTCATTTTGATATAGTCTGGCATCCTGCCTTACTCTCCAAACCTTTGCCTATGGCATCCAATGCCTACTCCACACATGGATTACTGACTTCAACTATATGGTATTCATAGAATACTTACCCTGCGCAGTCAACTTGTTGTGAGCCAACTCTTCTGTTTTTGAACATTTTTTTCTTTGATCCAATATGGCTACCAGCCCACGTGAGCGATGACATCATAAATTTATATTCTCTAATATAATTGTTGCATAGATCATGCCCAATACATTTCAAACTGATCAGACTAAGCGTTGTCCCTGTCGAATTATGACGTCATAATTATGGCACCAATGACGTCATCGTGAACAACACCTATTCCCCATGTGGAGTTCTTTACAATGAGCAATGTTTCAATTTTTTCAATGCAGCGGTTTAGGAGATATGGAGGTGCAACATTTTTCGGTTCTTCCAAGATGGCGCCTGTACCACATTATCTATGACGTCATGGTTATCATTAAAATATTCTACATGAGGGGGCGTTCCTATGGTGAAAATTTCGTGCCCATCAGACCAACAGTTGCTGAGAAAAAAAAAATTCACAGAGCGGATACGTGTTGTACTTGTCGAATTATGACGTCATAACGAAGGCACAGATGACATCATCATTAACATATCATATTCCCCAAAAGGAGTACTTGACAATGAGCCATGTTTCAATTTTTTCCATGAAACGGTTTTGCAGATATAGAGGTGCAACTTTTTTTGATTTTTTTCCCAAGATGGCGTCTGTACCACGTGACCAATGACGTTAGAATTATCATTTAAAAATTCTATAGGAGCCGCACATATTCTGAAAAATTTGTGTCCATTGGTCTAACAGTTGCAGAGGAATTTTTGTTTTATTCATATTGATCAGATCAGGCGTTGTACTTGTCAAATTATGACGTCATAATTAAGGCACCGATGACATCAGCATCAATATATCTTTTTCCCCATGGGGAGTACTTGACAATGAGCCATGTTTCAATTTTTTCCATTGAGCGGTTTGGGAGATATAGAGGTGTAACCTTTTTCAAAGATGGCGTCCGTACCACGTGACCCATGACGTCATAATTATGAATAAAAAAATTATACAGGCAGAGGCGCTTCTATGCTAAAATTTCGTGTCAATCGGACCAACGGTTGCCGAGAAAATGAATTTTTAAAATGCAGACACGTACTGCACGTGGCACACGTACGACACACGGTATACGGACACAACTTAATGCTTAACCCCGTTTTCGCTTCGCGAGCGCAGGGTAACTACTCTCGTAGCCAACGTATGGCGCTCAATAGAAACCTTTCATATCCTGTCCATGTCAAGGCTGGAGTACCCCAAGGCAGTGTTCTGGGCCAAGTCCTATTCCTGAACTTCATCAATGATCTCTCTGACTCTCTGGAAAATACTCTTTATCTGTTTGCTGATTATTCCACCCTCTGTCGTGACATCCCTCATCTTCAGATTTTTTTTTTTTTTTTTTTTTTTTTTTTTGTATACTGAATCGAGGCTCGTGAAAGAGCTAACATTAACTTCACAAACAAATCGACCAGACAAACAAAATACACATAAAGAGGGAGCGGAAGACAAGATGGGGAGAAAAGGGGAAGCACACACACACAACATCCGAGAGCAGGGAGATGTGTGGAAGGGAGAGGGCCCGGGGGGACGAGGCGTGGGAAGGGGGGGGGGAGGGGAGGGAGAAGTATAAAGCACAAGGACACCAAGGACTTCCAGGACAAATGTTGGTATTTCAAAAAGTGGAATTGGGGTGAAATTAGCGGGGGTAGAAAAGATCAAGGTTTTGGATGGGGGAAGATAAGAGATGGTGGTGAACAGCTGTTTTAAAGACTTGGAGGGTGGAGTGGGATTGAAGAGAGTGAGGGAGTTTGTTCCAGAGGCGGTAGAAAAGAGGAATGAAGGAGTGAAGGTGAGCAGAGAGTCTTGATTTTGGCAGTTTAACCAAAAGAGGGTTGCAGGCAGATCTTGTGCGACCTGTAGGAATATTTGCGGGACAGAGCCCAGAGAGAGCTGGGGGGGCAAGGCCAGAGAGGAGTCGGTAGAAGACGGAAAGACCACCAACCTGCCTGCGGTGAGTGAGTGAGAGGCACATCGCTCAAGGTTTTTCACTTCGCTTCAACCATTTTCACCACGTTCTTGAAAAAAATCACAATGCTGGTCAAACACTTGGAATATGTCTTTCAATCCTGACAAATCTCACACTCTCACTATTTCTCTCCAGAACAACCGAAGGGAAAACCCTTCCGATCTATAAAAAAAAAAAAAAAATCCTGTTGATGAAGTTCAGTCATTCAAACTCCTAGATTTTACTATCAACCAAGATCTTTCTTGGGCAAACCACATTTCAAAGTTGGCCTCCAAAGCCAGGCGTCGACTGGGCAACCTCCGTCGTACAAAGTCCTTCCTTGGTACACCTGAACTCCTATCCACCGAGAAGGCCTTCATCCGCAGCTTTATGGATTACTACTCTCACCTTTGGGCTGGCTCCCCTGCTTCACATTGTGCTTAGCTTGATGCTGTGGAAACCAAGGCCCTGAAGATTATTGCAATCTCCCGTGATGAAGTTGGGTCTCTGGGCCTGGTATGGATTTTCACAAGTTCATCTTTTATGAAACTATGGATGTCCAGCAATCGTGTTTATCTCAACTGGTATTTATCTAGCTGTTGTATTATTTTGTCCAATGTCAGTATGATTTGATTGTGTGGAAGCATAATGTGTTTTTTTTGTGTTCGGCCATTTTTGTTTTTCTGTCTCGAATGCTTGCAAAGTTCGAAAATATTTACTGGAGAATTTTATTCATCGTGTTGGTGTTGGGCTTTCCAGCTTTATTCGTTGGCCACCACAACAGGCCTGATCTTCGCCAGCTGGATTTGGCTTTTGCTTTTAAATTTGCATGTGTCTGAAGGATGGCTCCATTCTGCGCCAATGAAATTTTCTCACTATTTCCAAATAGAAAACCTCCTTATATTTTATTTTATTAATTTCTCTATTTTTTTTTTTAATAACTCTTTGTAAAACTAATTATCGCACGACTTTCGTTTCGGTTAATCAAACGTAATCCCATGTGTGTGTGTGTATATATATATATATATATATATATATATATATAATATACAGACTTGGCATTTAATATGGATTATTTTTTTTTTCTTGACTTGGGTTCACTTTCTTAACTCAGTATCTTAACTCAGTAACTCATAGGAATGAAAACTGCCACCTGCACTCTTGACCCCATCCCCTCCAGCTTTGTCAAGGCCTCCCTCCCTGCTCTCTCTCCACTTATCATTGCAACAATAAACTCCTCCCTGTCTACAGGCATCGTCCCACCATCCCTCAAAATTGCTGCTGTTACCCCCATTCTAAAAAAACCTGGTCTAAACCCTGACACCCTAAACAACTTCAGACCCATCTCCAACCTACCCTTTCTGTCAAAAGTTTTGGAACGTGCTGTAGCCACTCAACTCAAACATCACCTCTCTGCCAATAACCTGTATGAAACATTCCAATCCGGATTCCGCTCCAACCACAGTACTGAAACTGCTCTCCTCAAAATCACCAACGACCTTCTCCTCTCCTCTGACGCTGGCAACCTCAACATTCTCGTCCTCCTCGACCTCAGCGCTGCCTTTGACACCATCGATCACACCATCCTGCTCACCCGACTTGAATCCACCTTTAACGTTACCGGCACTGCCCTCTCTTGGATTAAATCATACCTCTCTGACAGACGCCAGTTCATCTCCATCAATAACTGCAAATCCCCCACTGCTCCCCTCCCCCAAGGTGTCCCCCAAGGTTCATTTCTTGGCCCACTCCTCTTCATCCTTTACCTGTCCCCCCTCGGTCACTTAATCCGCCGTCATGGTCTCCAATTCCACTGCTTCGCCGATGACATCCAGCTTTTCATCTCCACCAAGTCCGTCTCCACCGACACCCACTCTATCCTGACAAACTGCATCTCTGAAATAAAATCCTGGCTTCAAATCAACTTCCTCAAACTTAACTGTGATAAATCTGAAATAATCATCATTGGCCCAAAAACGCTCACAAAATCCACCCATAACTTTGCCCTCAACATCGACGGTATCCCAGTATCCACCTCCCCTCTCATCCGGAATCTTGGCGTCATCTTTGACCAAACCCTCTCCTTCGACAAATACACTAAACAGATCACAAAGACAGCCTTCTTTCACCTGAAAAACATCGCCCGTCTCCGCTCATCCCTCTTCTCCACGGCTGCAGAAACCCTCATCCACGCCTTCATCACCTCCCGTCTGGACTACTGCAATAGCCTCCTCTATGGTTGACCCTCAACAATCACCAATAAACTCCAATACATTCAGAACTCCATTGCCCGTCTACTCACCCATTCCCGGACCCGTGACCACATCACCCCCGTCCTTTACAAGCTTCACTGGCTCCCCATCTCCCAGAGAATCCAGTACAAAATCCTCCTCTTGACCTACAAAGCCCTCCATAACCTAGCCCCATCCTACCTGGCTGACCTCCTCTCCAGACACACTCCCACCCGCAACCTCCGCTCTGCTGGTACCAACCTCCTGACCCCCCCCATCCGGACCAAATTCAGATCCTGGGGGGACAGGGCGTTCTCCATCGCTGCTCCCACCCTCTGGAACTCACTACCTCACACCATCAGAGACTCCTCCTCACTCACCACATTCAAAACATCACTCAACACCCACCTGTTCAGCACTGCATTCAACATTCAACCCACAGCATCTAACCCCTGACTATCACTTCTCCTTCTCCCTCCTTTTGCTTTTAATATTTCCCTATTGATTCTTGTCTTTTTGCAATTGTTGTTTTCATGTTTTGTTATGCATTATGTTTTGCACTCTGTCAAAGCGCCTTTGGGCTTCATGAAAAGCGCTATACAAAATAAATGAATTATTATTATTATTATTAGTATATAAATCTGGTGAGTTTCCTTTACACTTTGGTGATTTATTTGTTAAAACAACCATGTCACTGATTGTCTGTCGCAGCAAGAAGTCAACAACAGGATTATATCACAGGTGGCGTGGCAAAATGTACGGACAGGTGCATTTGACGATTGGCTTCACAGTCGGGTATACAAGGGTTGTTGCGTTCTGTATTAGTGGAAAACAACTGCTGCACATCTCCAAAAGTTATTGCCGCTTCCTCTGGAGATGGTCCGTCAAATCGACAATGCTGTTTGTCATGGAGTGGTGGCTTTACGAAATTACGGCATGAAAGAGCGTGCTATTGCTCGGCAGTATGGCATCACTCAAGGTCAGGTGTCAAAGATCCTGAAACGAAATGCTCAGAGGGGTGTCCCTACTCCAATACCGAGGCCAGGACGTCCCCGCAGAACCACAAGGAGGGATGATCGCCAGCTGCACCGGTTAGTCCGCAATGGCCGTACCAAGTCAGCTAATCGGCTTAGGGCTGAGTGGCAGCAACTGACAAATGTGCCTGTATCCAGAAGGCTAGTCAACCAACGACTATTTCAAGCAGGCTATGGTGCCAGGCGTCCCCTGAGAAAGCCACGCCTGATCAGACAACACCGCCATGGCCGATTGCAGTGGGCCAGAGAGCACCGTCAATGGCAGCCAGGACACTGGAATCACGTAATCTTCAGTGACGAGTCTAGATTTCTGGTCTATCGTCAAGATGGCCGCGTCCGAGTGCGCAGACAAGTGCATGAAGCCTACAACAAAGATTGCATAGTGCCAAGAGTCCAAGCTGGAGGTGGTGGGGTGACCGTTTGGGCTGCTTTTCATGCAGGGGGCAAAACTGACCTGGTTGTTCTGAATGGAAACCTGAACCAGTTCAAGTACAGGGCCATTCTGCAAGAAACATTGCTTCCATTTGCTCGTGCAGCCTTTCGAGGAAACCTTGTCTTCCAAGATGACAATGCACGGCCTCATCGTGCTCGCATGATCCAACACTTTCTTGTGCTGACCGTGGTGTAGAGCATATGGAGTGGTCTGCCATGTCCCCGGATATGAATCCGATAGAGAACTTGTGGGCAGAATTAACGCGTCAAATCGACCACTTGGACCAGCAGCCGACCTCTGTGCGTGAATTGCAGCAGGCTATTGTCACTGCATGGCAAGCGATTCCTGTCCAAACCTTGGCAAATCTCGTGAACAGCATGCCTCAACGTGTACGTGCTCTCCTGAATGCTCGTGGGGGTTACACGAAGTACTGAACTGTAATTTTACTGTCCGTAATCCCAGTCGTAATTTAACTTTTGTTTTTGTTTTAAATTTTTTTGGCTAATGTGCAAAATAAAGAGATACTTCTGGAAAACGTACAGAAGTTTAACACAGTACTGTCCATGAATTGAGTTCGATATCAGTTTACATCACTTTGAAGGATCAATTTATTTGTTTCGAAATGTCAAATGTGGTTTTTGTTTCTTTTAAAGGTCACGTTAACAAAATCTAGAATAATTTCAACATAATTCCAATGAACTTTTGGTTCGAAGACATCTTGAAAAGTAAGTTCACCCCCACCAAAAAAATATGCCATATTAAATGCCAAGTCTGTATATATATATATATACGTATATATAATATATATATATATATATATATATATATATATAAATATATATATACTAGCTTGGCTCGGCTCACTGCGCTCGCCTCACGAAGCGTCGCTCCTGAGGAACGGGCTTATTTTAGCTGAGGATAATGACTGTACCTGAGTTGCTGTGTTGTCATGATTTACACCAATCATAATACAAATAATTATTTTGCACAAATTTATTTGTAGTGTTTGCGATATTACATTTTTATAAGCAATTTAGGTGGAAGATTTCGGTTGAAAAAATATATAAAATTCAAAAAATAACTCCTCAACACATACATACGGGAGGGGTAGGTGCAGACTGGAAGTTTGGGATGATTGCACCTCACCACCACGTAATTCAAAGCACCTCGCCACCAAGTAATTTAAAACACCTCACCACCAAGTAATTCAAAACACCTCACCCCACGTAATTGAAAACACCTCACCACCACGTAATTCAAAACACCTCACCCCCCACGTAATTTAAAACCTCACCACCACGTAATTCAAAACACCTCACCCCTCACGTAATTTAAAACACCTCACCACCACGTAATTCAAAACACCTCATCCTCACGTAATTCAAAACACCTCATCCTCACGTAATTCAAAACACCTCACCCCCACGTAATTTAAAACACCTCTCCCCACCTAATTTAAAACACCTCACCACCAAGTAATTTAAAACACCTCACCACCACGTAATTAAAAACACCTCACCACCACATAATTAAAAACACCTCACCACCACGTGATTTAAAAACACCTCACCACCATGTCATTTAAAAACACCTCACCACTACGTGATTTAAAAACACCTCACCACCATGTGATTTAAAAACACCTCACCACTACGTGATTTAAAAACACCTCACCACCATGTCATTTAAAAACACCTCACCACCACATGATTCAAAACCACCACTACGTTATTAAAAACACTTCACAACCACGGAAACAAAAGTTTCAGGGAGTAGTTCAGTGACAACAGACTGCCCAGATGTGCAGATATCTATCTATAATTCCAGTAATCTCTGTGTGTGTGTCTGTGTGTGTGTATGCGACCGCTGTTTCTCGACAACTACCGGTCCGATATACTTGAAACTTGCCAGGTATATTGCTGGGGACCCGAGGATGTGCCTTTTCAAGGTTTCATATTAATCGGAGAAGTAGTTACCGAGCTATGGCGATTTCTTTACCAAACTCCGCAAGCCGTTCGCTTTGGACCAAACCATTGCATGTAAATATAGGGGGGGGGGGGGGGGGTTCTGTGGTCGTTACTGGCTTTGCGAATGGACCAAACCATTTCATGTAAATAGAGGGGGGGGGGGGTTGTCACCGTACTCGCAAGCCGTTCGGTTTGGCTTTGCGAATGGACCAAACCATTTCATGTAAATAGAGGGGGGGGATTGTCACCGTACTCGCAAGCCGTTCGCTTTGGCTTTGCGAATGGACCAAACCATTTCATGTAAATAGAGGGGGGGGATATAATTTTAGATATATATATAGTACGGGCATGCCCTAGTATAGATAAATGACTGTACCTGAGTTGCTGTTTTGTCATGGTTTACACCAATCATAATTGAAATAATCATAATGCACAAATGTATTTGTAATATACGTGATATTACGTTTTATAAACAATTGATGTTGGAAAAAAACATCAAAAAACATCAAACCCACCCCCCCCCCCCAAAAAAAAAACAAATTGGAAATTTTTTCTAAAAAATACCCTTAGGACATACCAACGGGAGAGATAGGTGCATACCAGAAGTTTGATACGATTTCACAAAAGTTTGAGGAAGTAGTTCAGTGACAACACAGGACAGACACTGCACAGATATATATATATTGTTGCGGGTATGAGAACTGTGTATTTTTTTGATTGTGTGCTGTATTATTATTATTATTGTTTATTCTGCGCCCCCCTACCTCCGGAGCTGTGTAAAGGTGAAAGGGCATCCCATAATTAGTCCACAAGCATACACATCAGCCAAATAATAGAAGACCCCTGTTTGATAGTTATCTCTTATTATGTGTTTTTAGAGTAAGGCTGTGTCTCCCATTAATTGAAATACTCCATTGCACCAGTGAAAGAGATAGATTCCCTTCATTCCCACTCCCAACACTTCCATTCCCCCCTTTTCGTCAATTGCAATTCGCATTGCCAACTGCATGTTGGGCGGTTTTCCCTTCATCCGCCATTGACCACGAGGCAGGGTTGGGGAAGAAAGGCGGGTCCCCACCTCGTCAGAGAGGGGAGGAGTGAGCCAGCCCCACTCGACCAACCATGAACAAGGGGTTTGGCTTGAGAGGGCGGGGAGAGAACGTTTGGGGGAGGTTCGCAAAGGTTGAGGGGCGGGGCCTATATAACCCACGGCGGGGGTGTTCCCAGAGGAGATGCACTTTGAGTTGAGACAAGGAGGGACGAAAAAGAGCTGGGTCATCAGAGCAAGAGCGCGTAAGGAGGAGAGAACCCGTCACGCCAGACCCCCCCACCAGCGCATCGGCTCCACCAAGCAGCTCCGACCCGTGATCCCGTGCACACGACAGGCCCGGTGGCATCAGCGGCCGTCGAGGTCCAGCCCGACGTCCCGTGCGGGATCAAGCTCCAGCCCGCTCCGTGCCGTCCCCCCGTCCCCCCCTCCAGCCACACACCTCCTTCCAGCAATCCACTCTGCAATTCCCCGCGTGAGTCAGTGTCTTTGTTTGTTCTGTCCTGGGATTAAGTTAAGTCTGAATAAGCTAGTATTTTCACTGTGTCACCTGCGTCTTATGTGTTGTAAATAAACCTTGATTGCTCCTTTTTGCTTGTGTAAATAATAAATCCCATTACTCGTCTGTACGTCTTCTCGTTTTATTCCTTTTCCTCTTTGCATTCGTCGTTTTAGTCTTTTCCCTATTGAATAGCTGCGTTGCGATCCGGCCAACGTTTGGGTGGAATCGGGTGAGTCGGGGATCCTGTAACGGTCGCGGTTGGACCATCCGCTCGGCTCATCATAACATCTAAACCGCGATCAGTAACAATTGGTGTCTGGGAGTGAGATTCGAAGCCCGAACCAAATTTTTAAAACATCTAAAAAAAAAAATTTGGTCAAAATTTGGAGCGGCCGAAATTTGTTTTGTTTTACAAAACCTGAACTTTGAAATCGCGCCATGGCTGGTCAAGGCGACGGGATGCCGGTGGGAGAGATAGACGGGGTAGAATCGACCCAGGACCTCGGGGAAATGTATGTGGAGGAAGGAGAGGAGGAAAACATTGGCAATGTGGTTGAGGGGGTATCAGGCGCACCAAATGGCGCTCTCGCGCACGAGACTACAGGCGCGCAAAATGGCGCCTCGCACATAGCTACGGCGGCCGCACCTGCTGCACAAGTGGGAGGGATGGCCCAAATGCAGGCCCTCATGGAGCAATTTATGGCGCAAATGCAGGCGTCCCTCAAACTGCAGAGTGAGCAATTGGGGGTAATGGGGAACCGGATGGATGCTCAGGGTGAGCGATTGGAGGGCCAAATGGGGGTAATGGGGAACCGGATGGATGCTCAGGGTGAGCGATTGGAGGGCCAAATGGGGGTAATGAGGGACGAAGCGAGGGGTACTGGTGAGGGGTTAGACAAGAAATTTGGGAAGTTAGACAATAATTTTGAGGGGTTAGACAACGGGATAAAAGAGGTGAAACATGGGTTAACGGGGGTGGAAAATAGAATGGCTGCCCAGGAGAATCAGATAGAGGGGATGAAAAATGGGTTAATGGGGCTAGAAAATAGGATGGAGGACAAATTGCGGGAAATAGGGGCGCAATCCGCCCGAGAAATTAAACAAATGGGAGAGCAAATAGAGGAGGTAAAAATCGGGGTAGAAACCAAATTGGATGCTCAGAGGGATGAATTGGGACAGATGAGGGTGGCATCTACAAAAGAGATGGGGGAGATGAAAGAGGAGATACGACGAGGTGTGAGTGAGGGGGTCTCGGGGCTACGCGAGGAGGTAAAGCGAGGTGAGAAGCGTATGGAGAAAGAGGTGAGAAATAATACGGCAAAGTTACAAGGGGGAATAGAAGATCTGACGGAGGAGGTGGAACAGCTGACGGAGGGACAAAAAGAGCTAGTGGAGCAGGTTCAAAAGAACACTGCGGTACTAGGAGGGTTAAAGGCGACACAAAAAGAAATTAAAAACGAATTAATAGCGACGCAGAGGCAATGTCAGATGGTACGTGAGGAACTGACAATGAGGGTGGACGAGGTGACAGAGATAATGGAGACGAAGGACCGAGAGTTGAGGATGCACATAGAGACGGTCACGGTAGCCTTAGAAGACGAACTGGAGGAGACGCACCGGGGAATAAAAGAGGTGAAGCAAAAATTAGAGGAAGTGGAAGAAGAGGTGAGTGAAATTAAGAAGGGACGGACAGAAACTAAAAGAGAAATCCAGGAGGAGGTGATGGAATATGTGCAAGGTCGGTGCTCAACTCATAATGTGATGCTCACTAACCAAATAAAGAGTTTGCAGGTGGCAAAGGAGGTGCGACGACGAGGTACGGAGGTGAGTGGCAATGTATATGATGTGAGGAAAGCTTCAGTCGGCTTGGGGATTGGTTTGGATCCGGGTGTTCGTGAGAGGCCGTTGGTGAAGTGTGTGACAGGTCAGGTGTGCGAAAAAAGAGGTGTGCAAGAATGTCCGACCATGGGGTGTGTGAGGAAAAAGTGCACGCCGAGGAGTGAGTGTGCCGTCAAGAGTGAGTTGGTCGAAGCGCGTGTGCGAGGGGGTACATGGAAGCGTGGTGTGGTGAGTGTTACGAAGGAAGTAACGAAAGAGTGTGCGCAAGAGGATGCGCGAGAAAGGTGTGTAACGGACAGGTGCATGGGGAAAGAGTGCGCTGTCAAGAGTGAAGGAGAATGCACGCCTGTGGTGAGTGTTACAGAGGGTGTAACGGGAGAGTGTGCGCAAGAGTGTGCGCGAGAAAGGTGTGTAACGGACAGGTGCATGAGGAAAGAGTGCGCTGTCGGGAGTAAGGGTGAGTGCGCGGTCAAGAATGGAGGTGGAAGTAGTGAGAGTGACATGGAGCGTGAGTTGGTTGTGACAGGTGAGCGAGGATGTACACCTGGAATGGAAGGATGCACACCTGGAATGGTAGAGCATGTGTGGGAATGCACACTTGAGTTGGTCGTGAGGCACGTGGTTGGGTGTGCGGGTGAGAGCACACCTGTGATTGTCACAGAGGAGGTGACCGAGGAAGGGGCGCGAAGAGGTGTGTTGGTGAGGTGTGCGAGCGACGAATGTGTGCCAAGGTGTTCGGTGGTCAGGTGTGTGACCAAGTCTGTGAGTGGAATGAGTGTACCTGGGTGTGTAAGGAAAGGTACGAGGAGCATGGAAACGGCTGGATGTATGAGTAAGAAAGGGGTAGCGTATGCATATAAGCATGCAGGCGAGGCATCAACGGTAACCGGGTTAGAGGTTAGAACGACTTATAGCCGAATCGGGCCCTCGGTGCGCGTCGGGCAGTTTCGCGTGCCGCGAGGACCAGCGGGGATCCAAACCACGGCGGTTTCGAAAGAACCGCCGTACGCGATCCACGCTGTGCCTCGCTTGGAACGGCCGCGTCCGGGCTTCACTAGGCGGAGCGGGCAGCCCGATAGGAAGGGTCGTCATGGCGACCACTTTCTATTGAGACGTGCCGGCAGGTCGAGATCGGGACATTGGATGGCTCCACGCCGAGGTGGTGCGTGGGATCTCGGCCCGGGTAAGCCCCCGTCCCTGCCACGAATGCGGGACGTATCCAGCCGCTGGCACAAAACAACCCGTATTCATTGCTCGGCTGTACGAAGCCGGGCTGTAGACGTGAATTGGCGCACCGAGAGGATGTAATAAGTAGACGGGTGATGAGGATAGTGTTTTGGCCACGAAATTAGAAAAAGGCGAAATTTGATGATTGGTACGATGATTGGCAGAATTTTTGATTGGTTGGATTTAGGTGTGCCAAATTGATAGTAGGACCTCCCCGATGTGGTGGGATGGCAAATCCACCATCCCTCACAGAGTGTGGGGCAAAGGAGCTATAGATTATGGGGTGTATGGCAGTGAAAACTAGCCCGGGTGGGTTAGGATATATCGTGTGTAGGGATCTAGCGAAGATGACATTAGGTAACGTTAAGGTTAGCTAGTGACTGATACCTGTAGTGGGGACGCAGGTAGATTAGCGTGGATGATAATGACGTGGGAGCGCAATAGTTTAAAGGGACGACTGGGAAGCGCAAGTTTCAGAGGGGAGTAGTTAGCTGAGATGATGCCGTGTGTGAGGATTGAACAGGTGTGATTGAACAGGTGTGATTGCACAGGTGTGCAACTGAACAGGTGTGTGAAGCAGTGTATGAGGGAGTAGTGGTGATTGCGTGTTGTGTTGACCAAATGGTCCAGGAAGAGGAGGAGGGTGCAGGTGGCACCAGGTGATTGCACAGGTGTGCAACAACAGGTGTATGTGGCTGTGTGGAATAAATGGTAGTGTGGAATAAATGGAGTATTGGAATGGATGGTCGTGGAGTGAGTATGGTGAAAATTGTGGAGTGGAGTGGATGGTGCGAAGGTGTGAATGGGGGAAGAGTGGACCCCCATCACGGATACCCGGGGCGGGTAGTGTAAGTGTTAGGTAGAGGGTATAGGTAAATTGTGGTTGGATATTGGCATCTGTGGTGCGGGTGAAAGAATGGTCTTTGGATGGGTGCATTAGTGTTGTGGAAATGGCTGGGCGTGTAGCCTGTTAGTGTGTGTAGTTGGTTTGGGCACTCCACCACTGTGAGGATGTCGGCCAGGTGAGGCCGCAGGTGGGCTCTGGGAGCCGGTAGTTGTGGATGGGGCCCGAGGATCCGGAGGACGGACCCGGGTAGCCCGTGCCAGAGGGCACTGAGGGGGTGAGAGTGCGAGAGGGCCTTCCCCAGTTAGATAGGTTAGGGTGAGGAGCTAGGTTAGCTCGGGTGGCAACTGCAGTGGTGGAGGTGTGCAGGTGGGTAGACCTGCTGGGAGAGCTACACGTCGCAGCCCAGAAATTGTGCGAGGGCACCGGGAGATGAATCGGGGGAGTGAGACCCCAAATTGAGAAGCACCACAGTTTGGTCAATGGGAATTGGTTTTTAGAACCCATAGTGTAAGTTGGCCAATGGATTGGCAGGGAAAGACCCCGGGTAGTGTAAAGTGTGTTAAAGTCATTTAGAGGATAGTTAGGATGAAGGATCTCCTCGCACCATCTGCATCCACTCACCTGAGGTGACAGGTACTCCACACCATGCCATGTTTAATTATTTTTGATGCAGATGTTTGGAATGTGAGACGCATCATGACGTGGGTGTGACATTGTGCTTTGATGTTCCATCTCTGCCTCCTTATGAGGATTGATGATGAATTTGGTGATGGCAAATTTTGAAGTAGAGGGATTGTGGAGACGAATTTGGTATAGGGGAAATATGGGGAAGACGTGACAGTAGTGACGAATTTGTAAATGTGTAGATTTTTGTACATATGGGGTAAGGGCAAGGGTAGGGTAGGTGACAGGGGGGTGACGTACGGTAGGGACGAGCTTTCTCACCTCGCCCTCCGTACGCATTTCGCCTTGCATTGCCTTATTGATGTGTACCCTGGTGACCTTACCCCTCGCTCATTTGTCTTTCCCCTTTTGTCTCCCACATGACCTGTGCGCCATTGGGTGCCGAGGGGAGCGTGCGTGAGTCCTCCATTGTGCGCCCGGAATTCCCAGAACCAGCTGTCTGCATCGATGCACCACCTTATGGACCACATGTCTGTGGCCGAGCACCACTTATGGACCCCATGGGTTGGGGCATGGCCCCTCTGCTGGAACCGGCCATGAGGGCCCGAAATCTTGCTGGCGGACCTTGGCCACAGGGCACCGATGCCCCACAGGTGAACCACACTAGTCGGTCCTGTGGGCCATAAATAAAAATCAAATAAAAAGGACACATTGGGTGCATTTTTCAGTTCAAATAGGCCGCCAGTAAGAAAATGAAGGAAAAGACAACAACTGGAAGAAATAATAATAACCAGCAGAGGGAGCCGAAGAGCAAGAGACCACCTGCAGGGTTAGGGGTTGTTGAATTTATTTTTGTTGAACACTCTTGAACAATGGTGACTGCACCGATTGGTGCTTCGGTGTATATTGGTGCGTTTTTGGGTGCTTTCATGGTGCATTGATGCAGAGCAGACTGTCTCCCCCCCAGAAAGAACAATTACAGGTCCTGGGTTAGTTTTGTAAATAAAAATAGCGTCAAGTGTAAATAATGCTTCCCACCGTCAGTGTGTAGTTTGAAGACCATTCCGCAATTCGGTTAACTGTGGGCATAAGTCTGTTAGGTAGGGTTCAATGGAGCAGCGGGACACATTTATTTATGTTTTAAAACTGTCGCACTCAGGGTCAGGTTAAAAGTAGAGGGAACTACACCTACGTGTCACACTAAATAAAAGTTGTAGGCCCGGACGTGCCTAAGAGGAGGAGGGTGCAGTGTTGCGGGTATGAGAACTGTGTATTTTTTTGATTGTGTGCTGTATTATTATTATTATTGTTTATTCTGCGCCCCCCTACCTCCGGAGCTGTGTAAAGGTGAAAGGGCATCCCATAATTAGTCCACAAGCATACACATCAGCCAAATAATAGAAGACCCCTGTTTGATAGTTATCTCTTATTATGTGTTTTTAGAGTAAGGCTGTGTCTCCCATTAATTGAAATACTCCATTGCACCAGTGAAAGAGATAGATTCCCTTCATTCCCACTCCCAACACTTCCATTCCCCCCTTTTCGTCAATTGCAATTCGCATTGCCAACTGCATGTTGGGCGGTTTTCCCTTCATCCGCCATTGACCACGAGGAAGGGTTGGGGAAGAAAGGCGGGTCCCCACCTCGTCAGAGAGGGGAGGAGTGAGCCAGCCCCACTCGACCAACCATGAACAAGGGGTTTGGCTTGAGAGGGCGGGGGAGAACGTTTGGGGGAGGTTCGCAAAGGTTGAGGGGCGGGGCCTATATAACCCACGGCGGGGGTGTTCCCAGAGGAGATGCACTTTGAGTTGAGACAAGGAGGGACGAAAAAGAGCTGGGTCATCAGAGCAAGAGCGCGTAAGGAGGAGAGAACCCGTCACGCCAGACCCCCCCACCAGCGCATCGGCTCCACCAAGCAGCTCCGACCCGTGATCCCGCGCACACGACAGGCCCGGTGGCATCAGCGGCCGTCGAGGTCCAGCCCGACGTCCCATGCGGGATCAAGCTCCAGCCAGCTCCGTGCCGTCCCCCCCCCCCCCCCCTCCAGCCACACACCTCCTTCCAGCAATCCACTCTGCAATTCCCCGCGTGAGTCAGTGTCTTTGTTTGTTCTGTCCTGGGAATAAGTTAAGTCTGAATAAGCTAGTATTTTCACTGTGTCACCTGCGTCTTATGTGTTGTAAATAAACCTTGATTGCTCCTTTTTGCTTGTGTAAATAATAAATCCCATTACTCGTCTGTACGTCTTCTCGTTTTATTCCTTTTCCTCTTTGCATTCGTCGTTTTAGTCTTTTCCCTATTGAATAGCTGCGGTGCGATCCGGCCAACGTTTGGGTGGAATCGGGTGAGTCGGGGATCCTGTAACGGTTGCGGTTGAACCATCCGCTCGGCCCATCATAACATCTAAACCGCGATCAGTAACAATATATATTGTTGCGGTTTTGAGAACCCCTCACTTGTAAATAATAATTCTTATAAATAATTCCCTGTAAATATCCCCATCTTCCAAAGGTCAAAGGTTGCACCCTAGTTAGGCCATATTGCAACACATAGGACACCTTAGGAACCTTCTTCAGTTATTTCATTAGTATGTGTTTCAGGTAAGGCTCTGTTTCCAATAGTTTGACTCTACGTTGCATTAATCAAATAACCTAGGCCCCTTGTTCAATCCCCTTCATTTTGCGGCTTAGCCTCCCTCCAAATTGGATTGCGCGTCTCTGCCAGCCGCAGCGCTGGCTCCAAACGCCATTATCCACGCGGTCAAGCTGGAGGAAAAGGGGGAGGAGTTGTCGGAGCGAGGCGTGGCCCCATCAACGTGTCACGAAGGGAGGAGCCGGTGAACCCTCGCGACCAATCAGGGCCGAGGCGTGTTCATCGGTAGGCGGACCTGAAAAGCATGCGGCTTGATACGCGAGCGCGTGATAAAAGCGCTCGCGTGGGACTACTTCAACAGAGCCACGGTGAGTCAAGAGGTTGCGAGGCAGAGCAGAAGGGAGAGCCAGAGAGCCGCGGTGAGTCAAGAGGTTGCGAGGCAGAGCAGAAGAGAGAGTTGGGTCAAGAACGAGACCAGACACGAAGTTGTGAGAGAGCCGGTCCGCTACCATGACAATACCAACCGCGCTGCCTGCCGGGTTTCGCCGCGGAACCAAAGCGTGGACCGGAGTGGAGCGTGAACCTGGAGCCAGACCTCAACGCCTGAACCATCTGCCCGGACCTTCCTCCCCTGCCATCTGCCTGGACCTTCCTTCCTGCTATTCCCCTTTCGTGTAAGTCTGTCTGTATTGTCCTGGGCGTGATATTTAAGACTGTGTAAGCTTGCCCTGTGTCCTTTTGCTCTTCTCGCTGTACATGCTCTTCTTTCGTTTCCTCTTTCAGTAGTATAGTAATAAACCATATTTGTTCTTTCCTTACCTTTTGGTTTCCTCTCATCCAATCGTCTTTGTCTTTTCCCCATTGAGTATACGTGGCATGATTAGAACCGCTCAGAATCGGGTTCGTCTTTTTGCTAACGGCCCGAGTCGCAGCTCGCTTCGCTCGGCGTAACCATTAACGCTGCGGCCCAGGTGGGAGTTATCTCCTCGCTTTACGGCCAGGGTTAGCACTCAGGTATTTTGGACTTTATTGACCAATCACCCTGGCTACTCCCGACCGGAAGTGACGTCATAATTTCCAGGACTAGGGGATCGGCCAGTTTGAAAGACAAGGGGATTAACCCCCCCTTGGTAAGGGGAGCACAGACCCCCGGATCCGCAACAATTGGTGTCTGGGAGTGGGATTTGGGACCCAAACCAAATTTTGGACGCTGTGAAAAAATCTGGTCAAAATTACGAGCGGCCAAATTTTTTATTTAACATCCAAATTGAGTTGTGCCATGGATAACCAAGGCGATCGGATGCCGGTGGGGGGAAATGGGGAGGTAGAGGAGGAGTTAGCGTCAACCCAGGACCCCAGGGAAGAAGTGGGAGTAATGGAAGAGGAGGTTGAAGAAGGTGCGGTAGAGGGGGTTGCAGGCACACAAAATGGCGGCACCTCGCTCGTGGCGACGAGGGCCATGCCCGCTTCGCAAGTGAGTTCTAAAGACATGCAATTATTTATGGCTGAAATGATGGCATGGATGGTAGAATCGGGGAGTAAGATGGATGCAATGAGGGACGAAGCAAGGGGTACCATTGAGCAATTGGGAAACCAAATTGAGGAAATGAGAAATGATTGGAAAACGAAATTTGGAGTATTAGGAAGTAAATTTGGGGGGTTAGGAAGCAAATTGGAGGGATCCGGAAGCAGATTAGGGGGCAAATTGGAGGGCATAAATGGCCAAGCCAAAGAAATTAATGAGGGGTTGGCGAGGGACAAGGCCACGTATGAGACAAAAGAATTGGAGAGGGAGGTTAACCACAGGTTGAGCGAGGAGGTCGCATATGTGCATGACGAGGTAGCGCGGCTTGAGGAGCGTGGGAAAAGCGACGTTGAGCAAGGCACAGCCGGGTGGACCGGGATAGAAATCGCGACTCGGGGTGTGAAAAACCTGACGGCTGCCGAATTGGACAAGGCAAATTCATATGCAACGGTGGAAAAAGAAAATGAGCCATTTTAGCCTGATTAATCCATTTTAGCCTGATTAATCCATTTTAGCCCGAATCATCAGTTTTAGCCCGATTAAGCCATTTTAGCCCGATTAAGCCATTTTAGCCCGATTAATCCATTTTAGCCCGATTAATCCATTTTAGCCCGAATCATCAGTTTTAGCCCGATTAATCCATTTCAGCCCGAATCATCAGTTTTAGCCCGATTAATCCATTTTAGCCCGATTAAGCCATTTTAGCCCGATTAATCCATTTTAGCCCGATTAATCCATTTTAGCCCGAATCATCAGTTTTAGCCCGATTAATCCATTTTAGCCCGAATCATCAGTTTTAGCCCGATTAAGCCATTTTAGCCCGATTAATCCATTTTAGCCCGATTAATCCATTTTAGCCCGATTATGCCATTTTAGCCCGAATCATCAGCTTTAGCCCGATTAATCCATTTTAGCCCGAATCATCAGTTTTAGCCCGATTAATCCATTTTAGCCCGAATCATCAGTTTTAGCCCGATTAATGCATTTTAGCCCGATTAATCCATTTTAGCCCGATTAATCCATTTTAGCCCGATTAATCCATTTTAGCCCGAATCATCAGTTTTAGCCCGATTAAGCCATTTTAGCCCGAATCATCAGTTTTAGCCCGATTAATACATTTTAGCCCGAATCATCAGTTTTAGCCCGATTAAGCCATTTTAGCCTGATTAATCCATTTTAGCCCGATTAATCCATTTTAGCCCGATTAATCCATTTTAGCCCGAATCATCAGTTTTAGCCCGATTAAGCCATTTTAGCCCGATTAATCCATTTTAGCCCGATTAATCCATTTTAGCCCGATTAAGCCATTTTAGCCCGATTAATCCATTTTAGCCCGATTAATCTATTTTAGCCCGATTAAGCCATTTTAGCCCGAATCATCAGTTTTAGCCCGATTAAGCCATTTTAGCCCGATTAATCCATTTTAGCCCGATTAAGCCATTTTTGCCCGAATCATCAGTTTTAGCCCGATTAATCCATTTTAGCCCGATTAAGCCATTTTAGCCCGAATCAGCAGTTTTAGCCCGATTAAGCCATTTTAGCCCGATTAAGCCATTTTAGCCCGAATCATAAGTTTTAGCCCGATTAAGCCATTTTAGCCCGATTAAGCCATTTTAGCCCGATTAATCCATTTTAGCCCGATTAAGCCATTTTAGCCCGATTAATCCATTTTAGCCCGATTAAGCCATTTTAGCCCGAATCATCAGTTTTAGCCCGATTAAGCCATTTCAGCCCGATTAAGCCATTTTAGCCCGATTAATCCATTTTAGCCCGATTCATCAATTTTAGCCTGGTTAATCCATTTTAGCCCGAATCATCAGTTTTAGCCCGATTAAGCCATTTCAGCCCGATTAAGCCATTTTAGCCCGATTAATCCATTTTAGCCCGATTAATCCATTTTAGCCCGATTAAGCCATTTTAGCCCGATTCATCAATTTTAGCCTGGTTAATCCATTTTAGCCCGAATCATCAGTTTTAGCCCGATTAAGCCATTTCAGCCCGATTAAGCCAGTTTAGCCCGATTAATCCATTTTAGCCCGATTAATCCATTTTAGCCCGATTAATCCATTTTAGCCCGAATCATCAGTTTTAGCCCGATTAATACATTTTAGCCCGAATCATCAGTTTTAGCCCGATGAATCCATTTTAGCCCGATTAATCCATTTTAGCCCGATTCATCCATTTTAGCCCGATTAATCCATTTTAGCCCGATTAAGCCATTTTATCCCGATTAAGCCATTTTAGCCCGATTAATCCATTTTCGCCCGATTAAGGGTTGCAATGTAAATACAATCAGCGTCACTTGTAAATAATGCTCTCCACCGTTCATGTGTAGTTTGAGAACAATTCCGCAATTCGGTTATCTTGTGGGCGTGAATCTGTTAGGTAGGGTGTAATGCAGCAGAGGGACATACTTATTTGTGTTTTAAAACTGTCGCACTCAGGGTCAGGTTAATTGTAGAGGGAACTACACCTATGTGTCACACTAAGTAAAGTTTTATAGGCCCGGGACGTGCCTGGAGGATGAGGGTGCAGTGTTGCGGATTTGAGAATCCTTTGTTTGTAAATATCACCCTGTGTAAATGTAATGATCCTTGTAAATACCTCCGTTAATTGTAAAGGTCAAAGGTCGTCCCCTTAGTTAATCCATCGCATGCACGTAGAAAATCATATCCCCTTCTAAATAGTTATTTCTTATTCTATGTTAGTTTAAGGCTCTGTTTCCCACTAGTTGACTCTGCATTGCACCAAATGACATAAGATAGTTCCCTTTTCAAGTTTCCCCCAATCATCTCTTCGAAGCACCGTTGCATTGGGTGGTTTTCTTCACCCCAAACTCCATTACGCACGCGGTCAGCTCGGAGAAGAAAGGCGTGTCTCCACCTCGTCATTAGAAGGAGGAGTGAGCCAGCCCCCGATCAACCAACCAAGGATGAGGGGTTTGGCCTGAGAGGGCGGAGAAAGAGCGTTCGAGGAGGTTCGCGAAAGTTCCATGGGCGTGGTTATATAACCCGTCACCCGGAGCCTTCCACCGCAGCAGTCCACCGGAGCCCAGTTGAGAGAGTTCAGTTGAGGAGGAGAGAGTAAGTTCTGGAGTGGAAAGCGAATGAGAATCGGCACGCCCTGCTCGTGATACCAACCAGCACTCTGAAGAACAACCAGTGCGGGCACGCGAACCTCGACGTTCCGCGGTCTTCGGATCTCCCTGTCGCCCGTTCTGTGAACCAGAGTGCGAGGAGTCGGAGCTGTCACCTCCAGCCCTGCCGTTTGCACGGACCTGAACCTTCTGATCCCTCCACCCATTCCTGCCATTCCATCCTTTTGTGTACGTGAGTTTGTTTTGTGTGTCTTGTCCCTGGGGTATAAGTAAGCCTGAATAGATAAGCTAGTATTGCACTGTGTCTTCTCCTTCTGTCATTATTTTTGTATCTTTCCTTCTTCCTTGGTTTCTTTGACTTGTACAATACTTAGTAATAAATTCCTGTTCTTCCTTACTCTGCCTTCTTTTCTTCACATCCGTTCGTTTTAGAGGTTTCCATCATTGAACACCTGTGGCACGATTTGGCCAACGTTTAGGATCGGGTTTAGTATTGCTAATGGTTCGAGCCGCGGGCTGCTAATCCGCTCGGCAAAATAACATCTTGTCCGCGGTCTCGAACGAGGTTGCTCACCTGCCTTGTGGAGGGAGCTGGGCAGCTTCAGGAGCGGAGACGGCCAGTGGAAATAAAAGGGGGATTAACCCCCCTCTTGCTATGGGGAAGAGCCGTACTCCATTTCCGCAACAATATATATATATATGTACAGTGCATTTAGAAAGTATTCAGACCCCTTCACTTTTTTCACATTTTGCTATGTTGCAGCCTTATGCTGAAATCGTTAAAATTCATTTTTTGTCCTAAGTCGGTATGTCCTAAGTGGACTCCTTCTTCTTGTGACCCTTTCCTTTTTAAACTCCAAAAATTTAGGATTTCTGCAAACCTCGCTTTTGTACCTTTTTACTTGCAAATCGAAGATTTTTCAAGTATGTTGGTTGGTTTTGTGCGTTGTTCTGCCTGTTTGTCTGTCTGTCTGTCAATCACATAAGGGTCACAATTTCAAACCGGTCTTTACAAAACTTCACCAAATGGTAGAGTTGGTCACAAGGAAGAAGCCTCTTGATTTTGAGGTCAAAGGTCATCTTGAAGTCAAATTTCTAAAATTGTCATTTTTCATCTGATTGACTTGAAAATTGAACAGAATTTGCATACGAAGTCACTGAATTGGAAAATCAGCTATTTTGAGGTCAAATGTCAACTCAAGGTCAAACTTCCCAAATCATAATTTTTCATCTGAATGACTTGAAAATTAAACAGCAATTGCATAGTTCCTCATTTAATTGGGAAACCAACTATTTTGAGGTCAAAAGGTGAAACTCAAGCTCAAACTTCTAAAATCATCCATTTTAATCTGATTGACCTGCCCTTTGATTAAGATGGTCAATTTTAATCTTAACGAAATGGACAATTTGATGTATCCATGGCAACTTTTTCGGGAGGAGGGTGGATTTTGCAATTATCGTGCTCTGCATTACGTCTTCTTATATTATTATTATTATTCTATCTATTGACAGCCATTTTGAGACAGTTCAATTGTACTCTTCCCTTCTGGACTCAAAGTTGGTGGGACTGGGCCATCACCATTTTACATCACCCCACATCCCAATCCATGATCTTTATACTTCCCAGAAAGCTGGTACTCCTTTTGCCAACATCAGAAAGATGACCCACCTGGTGTTAATTGAATAACGGGACAGGGGCTTGAAATCAGAACCTGAGGATCTTTAGCCAGTCAACTTTACCATTATAGCAATACCAGGCTGAACACAGTTAGAGAAGATTAACATAATTATACGATACTATCTACATATATATATAAAACACAGTTTGTGTGTGTGTGTGTGTGTAATGTTACCGATAGACTCCGAAACGGAGAGGCTCACGTGCTTGATATTTGGCATAGACATGGCCATTGAGCCTGGGACGAACATGGCTGAGACCATATTTGACGAGATCCATATTTTTTATTCATATTTACCTCAGCGCATTTCAGGAAGTACCCGCTAATCTCAGCCAGTGCGAGCAGCTCGCTGATTCGCTCAGAGCGATCAGGTGATGTTCCATCCCTTCACACGTTACACGTTTGCACGTAATTCAGGGCGAAAAGCCATTGCGTTTTTCACCTTTATGCGACCGTGTTTTGTGTCGATTTTGTGCGATATTAATTAAATTTTAATTCATATTTCGTGTTTACGAATTCGAATACGAAGGATTTCCCCTTTCCCCTTTCGATTTCGAATACGAATCGAATACGAGCTTGAGTCGAGAGGGCGAATGTACGGGTTGGGAATGTACGGGTCTCCCCTCCCCCACCCGGCAATGCCGGGTACTTCTGCTAGGATCACGTGATGTTCCAACCTTGCCGCCATAATCTCACAGTTATGCGTTCGCACGTAATTCAGTTTTTTCACATTTCAGCGAGGAACATTGCCATTCACACCACATAGGTTTTTTTTTCACTTTCATCTGATATTTGTGATTTATTTCAAACAAACTGTATTTCCCATCTACACGGCCATGTATTCCTATTAACGTTATGTAAAGTACATAAATTGTGTGGATTACATCATTTGTGGATGTGATCAATTGCCAGTAACCATCTATATCCCTCCCCTCCCCTTCCCTCCTCCCCCCTCCCTTTCCCCCCTCCCCCCTCCCCCCTACCCTTCCCCCTCCCCTTCCCCCTCCCTTCCCCCTCCACCCTACCCTCTCCCCTTCCCCTTTCCCCTCCCCTTCCCCCCCTACCCCTTCCTTTCTGCCCTACCCCTTCCCCATCCCCCTCCCCCTCCCCCTCCCTTTCCCCCATGCTCCTCCCTTTCCCCCCTACCCTTCCTTTCTGTCCTACCCCTTCCCCCACCCCCTCCCCCTCCCCACCCCCTCCCCTCCCCTTCTCCCACCCCTACCCCTCCCCCTCCCTACTCCCCCCCTCCCCCTCCCCTTCCCTCCTCCCCCTCCCTCCCGCTCCCCCTCCCTTTCCCCCCTCCCCATCCCCTACCCTTCCCACTCCCTTCTCCCTCCACCCTACCCTCTCCCCTTCCCCACTCCCCTTTCCCCTCCTCTCCCCCTCCCCTCCCCCCCTCCCCTCCCCTCCCCCTCCCTCTCCCTTTCCCCTCCCCCTCCCTCTCCCTTTCCCCTCCCCTCCCCCTCCCTTTCCCCTCCCCTCCCCTCCCCCTCCCCTCCCTCCCCTCCCCCTCCCTCCCCTCCCCTCCCCTCCCCTCCCCTCCCCTCCCCCTCCCTCCCCCTCCCTCCCCTCCCCCTCCCCCTCCCTCCCCTCCCCCTCCCCCCTCCCCTCCCCCTCCCTCCCCTCCCCCTCCCTCTCCCTTTCCCCCATGGGCCTCCCTTTCCCCCCTACCCCTTCCTTTCCGCCCTACCCCTTCCCCATCCCCCTCCACTCCCCCTCCCTTTCCCCATGCTCCTCCCTTTCCCCCCTACCCCTTCCTTTCTGCCCTCCCCTCCCCCCTCCCCTCCCGCCCTCCCCTCCCCCCTCCCCTCCCCCCTCCCCTCCCCCCTCCCCTCCCCGTCCCCCTCCCTCTCCCCTCCCCCCCCTTCCTCTCCCCTCCCCCCCCTTCCTCTCCCCTCCCCCCCTTCCTCTCCCCTCCCCCCCCTTCCTCTCCCCTCCCCCCCTCTCCCCTCCCCCCCTCTCCTCCACTCCCCCCTCTCCTCCACTCCCCCCCTCTCCCCTCCCCCCTCTCCCCTCCCCCCTCTCCCCTCCCCCCTCTCCTCCACTCCCCCCTCTCCCCTCCCCCCCCTCCCCCCCTCTCCCCTCCCCCCCTCTCCCCTCCCCCCCTCTCCCCTCCCCCTCTCCTCCACTCCCCCCTCTCCTCCACTCCCCCCTCTCCTCCACTCCCCCCTCTCCCCTCCCCCCTCTCCTCCACTCCCCCCTGCTCCCCTCCCCTCCCCTTTCCCCTTCCCTCCCTCCCCCGCCCGGCAATGCCGGGTACTTCTGCTAGTACACTATATTTTAACTTTTTTTCAAGAGATAATCCACACAATGACAGATTAAGGAAATATGAAGTATAGTTGAGAGCTTGTTTGACAATGCAAGTCTGATGATGCACTCTTAAAATGTGATACGAAAAAGGGCATTGCCATGTCAAAGAATGCAGTCTCACGTTGAACCTTGTCAAGGGATCCAACTCCAAGAGTCAACTCGAACTCCCACTCCGAATCCCCTCCCACTTTGAATCTCCTCCCACTCTGAATCTCCTCCCACTCTGAATCTCCTCCCACTCTCACCTTCCCACTCCCCCTTTCTCACTCTCCCCATCTTCTCCCCTCTTATCTCGTATCTGCCTTCCCATCCTCCTCCTCTCTCCAATCCTGATCCTCTCTCCAATCCTGATTCTCTCTCCCACCCTCATCCTCCCTCCCTAGATACACAATGTATGAACCTATAGGCTAATTCATGCGTGTATAATAAATACATAGGCCGTGAAATAATTAACTTTATGACCCGAAGAGAAATGCACTTGGTTTTGTAGCCCTGCTCCTGCTCTAATGATCAATATGATCAATGAAAATAAATTGCAGAAGGAAATGTTTTGGAATATTGTTTCATTCTGCATGTAGGTTCATAGCAGCCATGTCGGTATAGTTTGCATGTCTTGAAGAACGACGACTTCCTTCGTCGCGAAATGCAATCGGTATCTTGCATTGTACGTATTATCAGTTATTTTATATTTATTGTTACAACCAAATCCTCCTTGAGGAACTGTTGTTTGAAGTGTGTTGAGAGTGAGACCCTCCCACCTCCCTGGATGTTGTGCGTACTGCAGCATAGGAATAGTTAGGCCGACAGGTTGGAGTTGTTTTTATTTAAAGAATCATGTTTCGCCCCGAACTGTGGGATATATATCATCGCATCTGAGTGAATGTCAAAGAAATATAAAAATTTTCAACGAATTAAGATGTTTTTCTCTAATGTAATGAATATTAATGAGCCGGGATCGGGGTGTTTTGGGGCTTCGGGGTGTTTTGGGGCTTCGGGGTGTTTTGGGGCTTCGGGGTGTTTTGGGGCTTCGGGGTGTTTTGGGGCTTCGGGGTGTTTTGGGGCTTCGGGGTGGCCGGTTCTCTTCAGCAAGTCCAAATGGGAAGAGTAGCGTTGGTGGTTCGGGCGGTGTTGTTCGCAATGCTGCTGATCGCCTCGTTATCCCTCCTACCCGACGGCGAGGAAAACAGCTGCGCCATGACGTACATGTTCGAAATGCCGAAGTTCCTGGACCTGGTACGTGATCCTTCGCGATCTGTTTCTGATATTGATATTTGATGTGCAAAGTAGGTTTGTAGTGCAAGAGTAGCTGTCGTAAAACGCTTCGATACGCCTGTGAGTGTGAAAATTGGAACGGTGGGGAAGCACGTATGCAGACGTTGGCTTTTAGGTTGGAGAACATACACCGCTCGAAACGAGCTCCCGATGGGACGGCACACACATTGCTGCCTCGCCGTGCACGACAAATGCCAGAGTGAGAGTTTATAGTTAGGTCGAGATTCGAACACAGGTTAGATGGCTCGAAGTTGTGTACATACCTCTAAGTTGTCTTTCCAAATGAATATGGATGCACTGTACTGTGTGTGTACAGTGTTAAAATCGAAGGAAAAATATTTCATGATAGTTGACCCAGAATGGATTAACCACTTGGAAGCGGGGCCGGCCCGAGGATTTTGGTGGCCCTAAACAAGATTTTGTTTGTGGCCCCAAAACACTCCCAGCGCAACCACCAAATCACACACTGCTCATAAGTGAATGGACACACACACACACACACACACACACACACACACACACACACACACACACACACACACACCTCTTACTTTATTTGAAAACAATGTAGATTAAAAATACATAAAAATTTGAGAAGTTAAGAAACAATTAAGTAGACAATGACAAATGAACACCAATAAAAACAAAAATATTTTGACAATTAAATAGCAATGAACAATCAATATGAGTGCAAAATATTCAAAATAAACAAGCATTCTGAGTATTGCGCTGCAATACATGTCCCCTACCAAAGTTCAAAGTGCCATAACTTTGTAAAAAATGATCGAATATGCAAATTTATGCACGGTTGATGATGGTTTTCAAACTTGGTCTGAGGTATGCTGAGACATGTGTGTCACGCCTCGCCTCATTGATAAGCCCACAAGGTCGCTCCGTGGACTGTGTGAATTATATAAATTATTACCAACTCACGGTCTGAGGAACTCGCAATTCAAGAGATATCCATTTTTTTATTTTTTTTCGTTTAATTAACGATATCTGCCAAACCACGTGCCCTATCGCAAATCCCAAAAGGAAATTTTAGTAGACTGACATGCTGAACAGATTTGTGAAGTTTCCCCTCGATTGGATCAAAAATGAGGGACAACAACAACAACATGCATTTTAAGGCCATTTTCCCTGCTAGAGTGGGGGTTAGCCTTGCGGTCCCCATTACAATCTTCTCCATTTTGCCCTATTTTCTGCATCTCTCCTTGTTAACCCCCTTGCCCGCATTTCTTCTTCCACCATCTTTAGCCAAGTCTTTCTCGGTCTTCCCCGTCCTCTACTTCCTTCTACATTAATTTCCATCACTCTTCTCAACCAGTCACTTTCATCCTTCCTCAACACATGACCAAACCATCTCAACCTGTTCCTCTTCACAGCATCAATCACAGGCAATATTCCCATCATCTTTCGCAATTCATCATTTGTCTTCCTCTCTCTCAACGATACTCCGCACATCCATCGAACCATTCACATTTCCACCCTTTCCAGCCTTCATTGCTGCTCTACGTTCATTACCCATGTCTCGCTCCCATAAATCATAACACTTCTCACACATGCAGCATACACCTTTCCCTTCAGCTTCAGCGACACTCTCCTCCTCATCAGCACGCCACTCAGTTCCCGAAACTTCTTCCATGCACATCTCACTCGAGCAACCGTTGCCGAGTCTGATCCACCTTCTCCATTCAGCATGTCTCCGAGGTAGCAAAATGTTTTCACACCTTCCAGCTTCACGCCGTCTCCAAGATCCAACTCAACATTTCCTCCATCTGCAGCTCCCTCTGTGCACACCTTACATTTGAATGTAGCTGCCACACTGGTAAATGACCCTCTCAGACCACTACATTTTTGATGAACCCACTCAGCGCACATTGTACATTGAATGGAGTTCACTCCGACACCCTTCCTGCACACAGCACATGGCCACTTCCCAGTTCTTTCCACCTCACCACATGCTTTACCACTTGCCATCACCTTCGTCTTTCCGATATTCACCTTCAGACCTTTTATCTCCATACATTCCTTCCACTTGTTCATCTTTTCCTTCAGTCCATCCATACTTTCCGCAATCAACACCAGATCATCTGCATACAACAACTCTCACGGTAAACCCTCCTTTACGTTCTGAGCCAGCACCTCCATCACAGCTACAAATAGTAGTGGACTTAGTACCGACCCCTGATGCACTCCCACCTTCACCTCAAACTCACCACTGTTCCCGTCCTTCGTCCTTACAGCTGTGCGCGCTCTTTTGTACATTGCCATCACTACTCTGATCAACCATTCCTCCACTCCTAACTTCCTCAATGCCCATGTCAATACTTTGCGTGGAACCCCATCGAATGCTTTCTCCAGATCAACAAACCCAAAAAACAACTTCTTCCTCTTCTCCATGTACTTCTCCTGCAACTGCCTCACAATGAAAAGCGCGTCTGTCGTTCCTCTTCCTGGCATAAATCCAAACTGCATTTCGTCGATCTTCACTTTCTTCCTTATCCTCCTCTCCAACACCCTTTCCAATACCTTCATTCCATGCTCCAATAACTTTATCGCTCGGTACGAACCACACTCCAGAGGGTCACCTTTCCCCTTGTATAGAGGGACGAGGGTACTCAGTTCCCAATCCACTGAAATGCGGCCTTCTTTCACCACCAGATGACAGATCTCTGTCATTCTCTTCACACCCCAACTTCCTGCTGCCTTCAACATATCTCCCACAACTCCCGTCGGCCCTCCCGCTTTTCCACTCTTCATTGCTTTTATCGCTTGAACCCTGGTGTTGGGCTAGCGGCTCGGGTGCCGGCTTAGGATCCTGCGATCCTGGGTTCGAATCCCGGTTGATCGCTGAATTAACGCCAGGGGGGTTGACTCAGCCTATCATCCTTCCGAGGTCGGCAAATTGAGTACCAGTTCACTGGTAATTCCCTGTTTGTCGTTAAAGGCGGCAAAAAGGGTTGGCGTCAGGAAGGGCATCCGGCCGTAAAACATTGCTTCAAAAAGGGGACCGAAAAACAACAACAACCACGGTTCCCGAAAAAGGCCAACCCCCGCTTTGCGGGGAAAAATGGCCTCTAAAGGTGGTTTTTTATATTTTTTTTAATTGCTTTTGTCGCTTCCTCAACTTCCTTCTCAGTTATCTTCTCTGCCGGTCCTAAAACTGGGTTACTCTCTATGTTGCCATCCCATTCATTCTCTGTATTCAACAGCATTTCCATATATCTTTTCCATCTTCCTTTAATTCCATCTGGGTCGACAACAATTTGTCCCACTTCATCCTTCAAGCACCTCACCCCCATCACATCACACCTCTCTTTCGCTATGTGCTTTGCAATCCTGAATACTGCTTTCTGACCCTCTTCCGAATCCAAGCGTTCTCCGAACATTTTCCTACATGCCTCCTGCGCCTTTGCTACCTCTTTCTTTGCAGCCTTCCTGGCTGCCTTATAACTTTCATGCTCTGCGGTTTCTGCTCCCGTACCCTTCGCCTTCTGCCACTCCTTGAACTTCTTCCTCTTCTCGTCAATCCTCTTTCCAAATTCATCATCCCACCACCATGTTTCCGAGTGCCTCGGTGGTCCTTTTGTCCATCCACATACCTCACCAACGGCTCCCAACAGACAAGCTTTCAATGACATCCAACCACTTTCAAGCTCAACCACATCATCCTCTACCCTACTCAGCCTCTCTTTTAATGCCTCCCTTACTGTCACCTCTTTCAACCTCCACACCTTCATTCTCGGTTGGTACTTCACCTGCCGATCTCTCCTCGCACCTTTCACCCTTATGTCGCAGACAACCAAGTGGTGCTGTGAAACAGCCTCCTCCCCCGAGATCACCTTTGTGTCCCGGAGGTGCCCCCTATCTCGCCGACGCACCATCAGGTAGTCAACGGTTGTCGTCGACCCACCTGACGTGTATGTAACAAGCTTATTATCCTCTTTCTGGAACTGAGTATTACAAATCAACAAATCAGCTCCATCAGCAAACTCCAAAATCCTTTCACCTTCTCCATTTCTCACACCATATCCGTAACCCCCATAACTCCCTCAAAACCATCCATACTCCTTCCCACATGTCCATTCAGGTCTCCTCCCACCACAACAACTTCCTCATCTTTCACGTTTTCCATCAGCTTCTCTATCGCACACCAGAACCTGTCCTTCTCTTCATCGCTTCGACCAACCTGCGGAGCATATCCCGAGATGACGTTCACCAAGAGCTTTCCAATCATCATTTTCACCATCCTCAACCTATCACTCACTCTAGTCACACTCACCACACCACAACTCATCAGAAAACAGGACACCAACACCATTCACGCCCTCCGGGCACCCTTGCCACACAAACTTGTATTTCTGTCCCTGCCTACCCTTCACCATTCTCACACCACTTCCCTTCCATCTCGTCTCTTGCACACAACATATGTCCACTCTTCTTCTGACTAATACTTCCACCACTTCTCCTGATCTCCCTGTCATTGTCCCTACATTCCATGTCCCAAACCTCAGAAACCCATCTCCACTTCAGGCTGCACCCTGCCCATATGTACTTGGAATTGTCATGGTTCTCTTTTTGAGGCAATGTTTTTATGGCCGGATGCCCTTCCTGACGCCAACCCTCTTAGTCGTCTCTTACGACACGCAGGGATACGGTGTACCTATTCTGACCAGGGTACACACTGGGAAACGTTTAAAACATGGAAATTCTGGGGGGGGGGGGGGGGGGGGGGGAGGGCGGTGTCAACATCACGGCTGCGGTTTAAACATATTCCAACAATGTCCAAACAGAACCATGAAAACCATGAAAAACAATCTGGGAAAAGTCTCCAAGCGAGAACGTGGATTTGAGAAAGCAGGAGCAGAGGCGGAAGAAAAACGAGATACAGGGGGCGGGGCACAAGTCGAGACGAGGACGAGAGCGAACAAGCACGTGTCCGGGAGGAGAGAAAGAATCAATATAGAATTCTTTGTCTATCCGTTTGTCCTGTTTTTAAAAAAAACGCCGGACAAAGGGTAAGATGCCTGCGAGAGGCAGGGGGGAGAAAAGAAAATCAAAGAAACAAGCAAATACTATGAAGGAAAGAACTTACGCTCACAGAACACCGATGGGGGGAAGGGAGCCCGGAAAGACCAGGCCGCGCACGACGCGCGGGTATGCGATGGGTATAGGTATGGGTCTCAATCGATCCAAAATGAGGGAGGAGCTCGGTTTTAAAGGTTCATGCTTTAAAACGTCATAACTCTGAAACCATGTGACGCATGACGTCATGCTCGCTGACTTTTTTGTTCGTCATGGGTATGCGATTCTGCCTGCAAAGTTTGGCCTCGATCTGTTCAGCCGTTGCAGAGAAAAAGTGGTTTTTGTGTTTTCACGAAAAACAATATGGCGGCCGAACCACGTGACCTGTGACGTCATAATTACCATTAAAATATTGTACAGACCGAGTCCATCATATGGTGAAAATTTTATCTCAATCGGTCCAATTATTGCAGAGAAATTGGTTTTTAAAGGAAATTAAAACTTAAAATGGCACTGAGTTAAGGATCATCAGAATTATCAGAATTACCAAAGTTCAAAGTTCCGTAACTTTGTTAAAAATGATCGAAACGTCGTGAAGTTCGAACTTGACCTGTAACTTATCATGAGGAAACCATGTGCCAAGTTTGAAATCATTAGCATTAAGCGTTTAGAAAAAACGTCCGGAAAACTTCTTTGCGTGACGGACTGATGGACTGATGGACTGATGGACTGATGGACTGATGGACTGATGGACTGATGGACTGACGGACTGACGGACTGATGGACTGACTGACGGACTGATGGACTGACGGACTGACTGACTGACTGACTGACTGACGGACTGACGGATGGAGGGACGGCGTGCAAACATATAGTCCCCTCCGGTGTACACCGGGAGGGGACTAATAAAGTGAACACTACAAAAGTGTTAACTATTGTACAAAACAACAGCTATAGGCGAGTGTAGAAACTATAACTATCCATCCTTTCACCACCATCCAACATCAGTGAGAAAGTCCTCAAAATCTTTGCCTCCTTGATTTTCTTAAAGCAAAATCGTGAATGACATCATCGTAAGACACCTGCCTGCCAACCTCATGGTTAACACCAATGATGGCAAGTCCAGTGAGGCGGTCTTGTGCCATAGATGATCGCAGGTATGTCTTTATCAGCTTAAGCTTTGAAAAGCTTATTTCAGCTAATGCCACTGTCACTGGCAGGGTACAGGAAATTCACAGGGATATCCAAAGATTTGGATACAACTCTGTCAGTTCCTTCTTGTGAACAAAGTCCAGCAGTTCAAATGCAGTCATCCTGTTTGTGGGTAGCTGAGGAAGGTTCCTGATTTCCATGGCCAGCTCTCTCCCATATGTCAGCTTCCTCTCCACTCCTCAGTGTGTTCTCAAGCTCCTCACATTGTTTCTCCAGTGCTTCATCGTCCAAGGTTGGGAAGTTTTGCAGTACCCCAAACTTGCTTTTAACTTGTCCAAGTGTTTCAAACCAATCAAACTGGTCGTCCAAAGATGCAATGGCCGAGGTCGACAACCACATTGAAAAATGTGGTCTCTAGCCTCTTCAGGGCATCCCTGACTGGCTCATCTGGTGCTTCATAGGCAAAATGAGTCTTCGTGCTTCGCAGTCTCTTCTCCTTGAGTACGGTCTCCACATGCATTTCCTCACATGCATCTTTTGCAGAAGCTTGTGCAGCAGCAAAGCCATCGTTTCTGTAGCTTAACAGATGGCTCTTAGTACTCTCCAGGAGGTTGACTGCCACATCCAACTGCATTGTGGAAGACTGCAGTAGCTTGCTGACTGTGTTGATCTTGGAAAGGACGTCATGCCACACAACTGTGCAAATCTGGAATCTGAATGACCCAACCTCCTCTGCCAAAGATTGGGCCTCGATTTTTGTGATGGCATTTGTTGCCTTTTCCCTGACTTCTAACAATGCATCCCTTATGCCAGATGCCTGGTAGCGCAAAGGGATGATGCTGTTGACATGGCTCTCCCACCTCGTCTCACTCCAGGACTTTACAGAAATGGTGACATGCCATTTCAAAATGGCCCTGTTGTGGAAAACCATTCAGGTCCACACAACTTTAGTCCAACGGTTTGGTTTAATTGCATTTAGATCATCACATCATTCCTGTAAAGTAGAAATACACAATAAGTATACGATGCGACATCTCATGGATCCATTCATATCATTCAATGCAAGCAAGCTAGATATTCTATAAAGGCGTACCGTTAACGAGGCTACCGATGTAACATGTCACAAGGGAGAAGTCTCGGAGCACCGTCGCAGCAACGGGTCTTATAGTCACGCCCCTAGCGGTGACAACGATGACAACGAGCAGCGAGCATCCCCCCGGGTTCAGTACGAATACGATTTCACTACATTCTCCCCCCGTCAGAATTATACGGCCGCGTGGCTAAAAGCGAGTGAGCGTCAGCATGAATAGGGTGCGGAGTATCAGTCGACCCAACCGTATCGGGCCGGGCGGCGAATTTCTCTGCCAGCACGCGTTCGAAATTCCCCGGGTACGGCATCTCGTATCCCTGTTACGGCATCTCGTATCCCTGTGTCCCCGGCGTCAGAGGCGCCAACAGGGTCGGGTGACGAAAGGGGTAACTCCAAGTCGTCGGGCCCAGGCAGTCTCGACGAGGGGAGGGTCGGTGGACTGTCGGCGATGGGAGCGTCGGGAGAGGCCATAGTCTCATAGATGGGTTCGGTCGGTTCGTCCGATTCCCTACTAAGGTCGTCGACCCCGCAAGGGGCAAGGTGACGAACGGAGACAGTAGTCTCACGACCATCAGACGTCATCACACGAGCATGCTCAGGATTAGCCTGGAGAATCTGCACTTTGTCCACAAGGGGGTCGTACTTGCTCGCGCGAACCGCCCGTTTAAGGTAGGCCGGCCCGGGCCCAGCGAGCCAACTGGGCAAAGACCGTATGCACCCCGAGCTCCTGGGGTGGTGGAAAAGTCGCTCGTGGGGAGTTTGGTTGGTTGCCGTACTCAGGAGAGCCCTGATTGAGTTCAACGCCGCAGGTAGCGACCAAGCCCATTTATCGAGGCCCCGGCCGAGGGTCCGGAGATGGAGCATGACGGCCCTCCAGATAATCCCGTTGAAGCGTTCGATCTGCCCATTAGCCTGGGGTCTGTACGGCGTGGTGTAACTAGACGCAATGTTGTTTTGGAGCAGATAGCTACGCACCTCCTGAGACAAGAAGACCGCACCCCGGTCGGTATGGACATAGGCCGGGTAACCGAACATTGAGAACAAGTTCTGTAAGCATCGCATCACCGTGGCAGCAGTCATGTCCGCGCACGTATAAGCAAAGGGGAATCGTGAGTACTCATCAACGATAGTGAGCAGATAGCGAGAGCCGCTCGACACCGGCAATGGGCCCTTGAAATCCATCGCCAAGCGTTCCCACGGGCGTGTAGCCTTCACCAGAGTCCCCATGGGAGGGTTATAGAAACGCGGTTTGATTTCCGCGCAGATAGCGCAGTCGCGACAGATACGGCGGATATCGTCAATCGAGTAAGGGAGATTCCCACTCCGCACGAAATGAGCGAAACTCGTTACGCCGGGATGGCCCGCAGTGGCATGCAGCACCCGTAGGCCCTCCAAAGAGGTGATACCAGCACATGTAGCCGGGCGTGATAAGGCATCGGCGGCCTGGTTATCCTTCCCCGGGCGATATTTGATGGTGTAACAGAAGTCGGCGAGTTCGATACGCCAGCGAGTGATTTTCTCGTTCTTAATGCGCTGGGCGTGTAAGGTGTCGTACATGAACGCAACGCTTTGCTGGTCCGTGATGATTTGGAAGCTCCGCCCGAGTAGGTACGGGCGCCATCGCCGAATAGACTCGACGATCGCATACGCTTCCTTTTCAACGGACGAGTGCCTCCGCTCAGCGGAGGTAAGAGTCCGTGAAAAGAAAGCCACGGGACGCCCCCCTTGGGAGAGGGTCGCCGCGATGGCCTGATCCGAGGCGTCACTTTCGAGGACGAACGAGCCGCTCTCGTCGATGGTCGCTATGGCGGCTCGGGCGATGTCGGTCTTAAGACCTTCAAAGGCCGTCAATGCGGCCGAACTCAGGGGAAAGGTGTCGCAGGCCACAAGGGGGCGAAGTTTCGCGGAGAAATTTTGCACCCATTTGGAGTAATGGGCGAACAGCCCAAGGGCGCGCTTCAGGGACGCCCGATCGCAGGGAGGGGCCATGTCGAGCAAAGGTCGCAGACGCTCCTTATCCGGAGAGACAGAGCCATGGGTCACGGTGTACCCCAGAAGATCTATCGTGCGTAGGGAGTATTGGCACTTATCCTCGTTCATAGTTAAGTGATACCGTTGCGCGACCTCAAGGAAGCGCTTCAGATTAGCATCATGGTGCCCTTGGTCATATCCACAAACCGTAAGGTTATCGAGGTAGACGAAAACATCGGTTAAGTGCTCCCGCGCAACGAGGTCATCCATGGCCCTCTGGAAACAAGCGACCCCGTTCGTTACCCCAAAAGGCAATCGTGTAAATTGGTACAACCGCTGCCCCGACTCGAAAGCGGTATAGATACGATCCGCCCTAGAGATAGGGATCTGGTGGTACGCACTACGGAGATCGAGAGTGCTATAGACCGAATACTGGGACACCTGTTGCACTAGCGCGTCCATCCCCGGAAGGGGGTAGGCATCCAGCTGTGTAAAGCGGTTAATCGTTTGGGAATAGTCGATTACCATGCGTTTGCGATGGGCCTCGCTGCGCACCACCAAGACCTGGGCGCGCCACGGCGACCTACTAGGTTCTATGATGCCGTCTTTCAAGAGCTGAGCCGTTTCGTCCGCAATGAATTGCATGTCCGCGCGAGAGTAGCGTCTCGATTTTACCGCGACAGGGGTGCAGTCGGAGGTTAGATTGGGGAACAGCGAAAGCGGCCGGACGTCCATTTGCGCTAGGGCGCACACCGTTAGTGCGTCGTCCGCCCCCACAACAAGAGTGTCAGGCCCACCGAACTCCATTACCAGACGTCCGTGCAGCTTAAGAAAATCGTGTCCAAGCAGAATATCAGCACATAATGCGGGTAAAACCATAAGGTGTACATCAGGGAAAACCCGTCCCTTTAGCACGAGTTTCAATCGGCATTCCCCCTTCGTGCTGAGCCGAAGTCCCTGGGAAGCCATGAAGATCCGTCTCGTAGACCGCCCGATCCGCCATCCATGCCTGAGCACAAGTCGCTGGTCGATAAAATTATCCGTAGATCCTGTATCCACCAAGGCCCGAACACAATGGCCCTCGACCATAAGGGGAATAAGGGCTTGAGCCAGGCCAGACGAGGCTGCTGGGAGCGGGACTGAGCCCCCCGAATGGGTCGGACCAGCCTCGCGGGTGGATCCTACACCAGCAGCAGTTTTGCGGTCGTGGCCGGAGTCTGCGTTGACCATGGGGAATCCATTATCGTCATCAGAGGGCTTTCCCCAGCATTCCGGTGTTTCGCGATTCAAAATCCGACAATTCTGACGAGAAAAGGCCTCCGTAGTATTTGACATCGCCTTTTGACACTTCTGGCAGAAAAAGGCTTCCGTAGTATCCGAAATCGCCTTTTGACATTTTTGGTCGCTTTGACAAAAGGCTTCCGTAGTATTCGAAATCGCCTTTTGACATTTTTGGTCGCTTTGACGAAAGGCCTCCGTAGTATTTGAAAGCTGCCTTAACTCTTTTGTCGGGGTGGGGGCCGCTGATAGCTCGTGGACGACTCGAGGAGTACGAGGGGCTTGGCGAAGTGTCAAAGCCCCTTGCGTGGCCCGAAGTTTGGCCAAGGACACGGCCTTTGTGCCCGATGGAGAATGAGACGGTGGTGGCTGTCCGGTGGCGCCCGCCAAGGACGTCTGAGCGCCCAGCGGGCCGCAGAGAGGGGCCCTCCCCTTCGAAGTCGGGTAAGGCGCCGGGTGTCGGGCTGGGCTCGTGGGCTCCGCTATGAGCCCGTTCAAGGTCGCTGCGCCCGCGCGCCCGCGACTGCGCGAGTCGAAGTGCCGCGAGCCGCGTGCCGTTTTCTTGCACACTTTCGCGTAATGTCCCTTTAGCGAGCACAAATGGCATATAGCGTCACGTGCCGGACACACGACTCGGGCATGACGAGGCCCTCCACAAAAAAACATGCGGCCCCGCGCAAGGCCTTGGGTCTGCTGGTCGTAACGGCAGCCGTCAGGGCTGGGTCATCCTCCGGAGCATCCCGGAGTTCAGCGAGCGGATCCACGTCCTCGACGGTAGCACTCTCCGGCCGGGCGTGTAGTGAGGTGCCTGCCAAAAGGCGCGTGCGATCATAGGCGTTCGATTGCATCCGCGCTTCAGTATATACTGTCGCTTGCTCAAGCGCCGTAGCGAAGGTCAGGTCGGTCTTCTCCAAGAGTTTGAGTCGTAGTTCCTGGGAGGAGACCCCTGCTATGAAGGCATCTAAAAGACGATCATCCTTAGCCTGCTCGGGAGTCCGTGGCTCCCTGACGCTGTCCAGCAAAAGCTGCCGGAGCTCCTGGGCGTAATGGTCCATCGCTTCGTTGGGTTGCTGCCGTCGCGTTTGCAGCAAATAACGTGCATACACCGGGCTCTTTTCTTTTATGTATAGCCGCTTGAGCTCCGCGATGGTAAGATCATACGTCGTGCATTGAGCGATCGCGTGGTAGACCCGGTAGTCGATTTTTGAGTGTAAAATCGCTAGCTTTGCGGCAGCCGTCGGAGCGGTCTCAGGCTCAGCAAAGAGATGCTCCAGTTGTCGGAGCCAGTGCTTTAGCTGCAAGCCTCCGTCCGTGGCTTGTGGGTCGGCGCTGAAGATGGACACCGTCAGCGTCTTGTTGCCAGCCATGTCTGCAGATCTTAAATGCAATTAAGTGTTGTGGAAAACCATTCAGGTCCACACAACTTTAGTCCAACGGTTTGGTTTAATTGCATTTAGATCATCACATCATTCCTGTAAAGTAGAAATACACAATAAGTATACGATGCGACATCTCATGGATCCATTCATATCATTCAATGCAAGCAAGCTAGATATTCTATAAAGGCGTACCGTTAACGAGGCTACCGATGTAACATGTCACAAGGGAGAAGTCTCGGAGCACCGTCGCAGCAACGGGTCTTATAGTCACGCCCCTAGTGGTGACAACGATGACAACGAGCAGCGAGCATCCCCCCGGGTTCAGTACGAATACGATTTCACTACAGGCCCATCTCTGGGGAGCAGCTGAGAATAGAGTGTAGATCTTGTGAACATTTCCAAAGAAACTGGTAGCATCTATAGAGTTCTTGGCAGCATCAGCCACAACAAGATTCAATGTATGAGCCCCACAGGGGACATACAGGGCACGAGGGTTCTTCACCAAAAGCCTTGCCTGCACTCCTTTGTTTTTGCCCTTCATGTTGCCACCATTGTCGTATGATTGCCCTCTGCAATCACTGAAGGGAATGTTCAGCTCTTCCAGGCTGCTCAAAATGAGATCAGACAACCCAAGACCTGTCGATTCGGGTGCAACCAGGAAGCCCAAAAAGTGCTCCTTGATCTCAGGTGTTTCTTCCAGCTTGACTGTTCTGATCACAACAGACATTTGCTCCAGGTGGCTGAGATCTGGGGTACAATCCAAAATTATGGCATAATATTTGGACAGTTTAATTTCAGCCACCATTCTCTCCATCATTTTGTCACTGATGCAAGTAATCAGTTCATTTTGAATTGTTTTGCCTAAGTAGGTGGCATGAGAATTAATTCCACTTTCAACTTGGCTGACGTGTTGCCTCTGTTGTGAAAATCAACCAGATCCACAACTTCATCCCATAGGTAGGTTTAATCTCAATTAGATCTTTGGCATCGTCCTGTAAAAATACAATCATGCAATAGATATCAGGATCTCGGTATCATACAGAGAGGACCGATAATAATAGTCAAAGCCAGCGAGTCTAGTATATACGTACCATTCAAGACTAATAATAATAATAATGCATTTATTTTATATAGCGCTTTTCAGGAAGCCCAAAGACGCTTTGACAGAGTGCAAAACATAACGCATAGCAAAACATAAAGACAATTGCAAAAAAAGAAGAATCAATAGGGAAATATTCAAAGCACAAAGGAGGGAGAAGGAGAGGAGATAGTCAGGGGTTAGATGCTGTGGGTTAAATGTTGAATGCAGTGTTGAACAGGTGGGTCTTGAGTGATGTTTTGAATGTGGTGAGTGAGGAGGAGTCTCTGATGGTGTGAGGTAGCGAGTTCCAGAGGGTGGGAGCAGCGATGGAGAAGGCCCTGTCCCCCCAGGATCTAAATTTGGTCCGGATGGGGGGGGTCAGGAGGTTGGTACCAGCAGTTGTACATGTAAAGTAAATGTCACAGGAGTGGCTAGGCGTCGCGGACGTCCCAGGTTTTATAGACGCCCTTCAGTGGCTGAAGCGAGTAACTCTCCTGGGTTCAACCTTGGTATAATTTCACTACATTCTCCCCGCCATTAGAACTATACTGCCGCTAGGCAGATCGCAAGCGTGCGTCAGAATTAATTGATTGGTGTACGTCATTCCATGTCAGTCGGTCCACCCGTAGCGGTCGGGGCGGCGAACTACCCTGCCAGCCCGCGTCCGGAAACTACCGGGTACGGCGTCCCCAAGCCTGGAGTCCCCGTCGGAGTAGCCACTGGAGGCAGGTGTCGGAGGGGGCACCTCAGAGCCTTCAGGCAGGGGTGTAGGTGATGACAGAGGTGTCGGCAAAGGTTCCATAGACGAAGCTTCGGTAGAGTCCATAGACTCGTAGATCGGTTCGTCGATATCCCTATAAGGGTCGATGACCCCACAAGGGGCGAGATGGCGTACGGAGACAGTGGACTCGCGTCCATCTGCCGTCAGCACACGAGCATGCTCGGGATTAGCCTGGAGTACCTACACCTTATCCACAAAGGGGTCGTACTTGCTCGTGCGCACCGCTCGTTTGAGATAAGCCGGCCCCGGCTCAGCAAGCCAGCTGGGTAAAGATCAGATACTACCCGAGCTTCTAGGGTGGTGGAACAGTCTTTCGTGAGGAGTCTGGTTGGTGGCCGTACATAGGAGAGCCCAGATCGAGTTCAGAGCCGCAGGTAGCGACCAATCCCATTTATCGAGACCCCGGCCGAGGGTCCGGAGGCTTAGCGTGACGGCCCTCCATATAATCCCATTGAAGCGTTCAATCTGCCCATTCGCCTGGGGTCTGTACGGTGTGGTGTAACTCGAAGCAACATTATTTTGGAGCAAATAACCTCTCACCTCCTGCGACAGGAACACCGCACCCCGATCGGTATGCACGTAGGCCGGATACCCGAACATAGAAAACAAATTCTGCAGGCACCGTATGACCGTGGCAGCCGTCATATCCCCGCACGTGTAAGCAAAGGGGCCGATCCAAGAGCGCGAGTACTCATCAACGATAGTGAGCAGATAACGAGAGTTGCTCGACACCGGCAGCGGTCCTTTGAAATCCATTGCCAATCTCTCCCACGGTCTAGTAGCCCTAACCAGCGTCCCCATGGGAGGGTTGTAAAAACGCGGCTTGAGTTCCGCACATTGTAGCGCAGTCACGGCAGATCCGGCGGATGTCCTCAATCGAGTATGGCAGATTACCACTACGCACAAAATGAGCGAAATGCGTCACCCCTGGATGACACATAGTGTCGTGCAAAGTACGCAGCCCCTCCAAAGTTACGATCCCCGCGCACGTAGCCGGCCTCGATAAGGCGTCGGCGACCAGGTTATCCTTCCCCGGGCGGTATTTGATGGTGTAGCAGAAGTCGGCGAGTTCGATACGCCAGCGAGTGATTTTCTCATTCTTAATACGTTGAGCATGTAAGGTATCGTACATGAACGCAACGCTTTGTTGGTCCGTGATGATTTGGAAGCATCGCCCGAGTAAGTACGGTCGCCATCGCCGAATCGACTCGACGATCGCGTACGCTTCCTTTTCGACAGACGAATGCCTCCGCTCAGCGGAGGTGAGAGTCCGCGAAAAGAAAGCCACAGGGCGCCCCCCTTGGGAGAGAGTCGCCGCTATCGCATGATCCGAGGCATCACTTTCTACGACGAAAGATTCGCTCTCGTCGATTGTCGCCACAGCGATGTCGGCCTTAAGGCCCCCGAAGGCCGCCAAGGTGGCCGGGCTCATGGGGAACGTGTCGCAGGCCACGAGGGGGCGGAGCTTCGCAGAGAAATTTTGCACCCACTTCGAATAGTGGGCGAACAGCCCGAGAGCACGCTTCAGCGAAGCTCGATCGCCAGGCGGGGCCATATCGAGCAAAGGTCGCAGACGCTCCTTATCCGGAGAGACAGAGCCATGGGTCACGGTGTACCCCAGAAGATCTATCGTGCGTTGAGAGTAACGACACTTAGCCTCATTCATGGTTAGGCGATACCTATGCGTGACCTCGAGGAAGCGCTTCAGATTAGCATCGTGATGCTCCTGGTCATGCCCACAAACCGTAAGATTGTCCAGATAGACAAAGACATCTGTCAAGCTCTCCTTAGTAACTCGGTCATCCATAGCCCTCTGAAAACAGGCGACCCCGTTCGTTACCCCAAAAGGTAATCGGGTGAACTGGTATAACCTTTGACCCGATTCAAAGGCGGTGTAGATGCGATCAGCCCTAGAGATGGGGATCTGATGATACGCACTATGCAGATCGAGAGTGCTGTAGACGGAGTACTGGGCCATCAGTCGTACTAGCGCGTCCATCCCCGGTAAGGGGTAGGCGTCCAGCTGTGTAAAGCGATTAACCGTCTGTGAGTAGTCGATTACCATGCGCCGGCGATGGGCCTCACTTCGCACCACTAAGACCTGGGCCCGCCACGGCGACCGGCTAGGTTCGATAACACCGTCCTTTAAGAGTTGGGCCGTTTCTTCCGCAATGAATTGCGCGTCCGCTCGTGAGTAGCGCCGCGCTTTTACCGCTACAGGAGCGCAGTCAGTGGTCAGGTTGGGGAACAGCGAAAGAGGCTCAATTTCCATCTTCGCGAGTGCACACACAGCAAGCGTGTCCGTCCGTCCCACCGAATTCAATTTCCAAACGTCCATGTCGCTTAAGGAAATCGTGTCCTAACAGGATGTCAGCACATAAGGCAGGCAAGACCATGAGATGTACATCGGAAAACATGCGTCCCTTTATCACAAGTTTCAATCGACATTCCCCCTTCGTGCTGAGCCGAGGTCCCTGGGAGGCCATGAAGATCCGTCGTGTAGTCCCGATGACCGGCCAACCATGTTGACGCACCAGCCGCTGATCGATGAAACTATCCGTAGATCCTGTGTCGACTAGGGCCCGTGCAAAAATGCCTTCGACCAAGAGCGGGATAATGGCCTGATCAAGGCCAGAAGATCCGGCAGGTATTGCGCCGTCCGAGCGAGAAGATCGCGCCTCACGCGTGGATCCCACACCGGCTGCAGTTTTCCGGTCGTTTGAGGAGCCTCCGGAGGGCCCCCGTGCCAAACGCATAGTTGGTCGATCCAAGAGCGTGTAGTTCGTACGAGCCGCCGTCAGATGGCGCTCGTGTCACGTGCGAAAGATCGCAGTCAACATGTGCTTGATCAAGAGCGTATAGTTCGTACGAGCTGCCGTCAGAGGGCGCTCGTGTCACGTGCGAAAGATCGCAGTCAATTGTACTTTCACTGCCGTCAGATGGCGCACGCGCATGCACATCAGGAGGAGCTTTCAAAGCCGGAACTTTTTGTTTGTTGGAGGAAGGCGTTCGAACGCCAGTCAAGGTCAGTCGCTCCGCGGCCGGTCGCGTTCGCGCCATTTGTTGTGGCGGCCCGATGTATTTCACCAAGGACCTGCGGGTAGCCAGGGGCCCGGGAGGAGGAGTACAGCTCATCAAGGCCGGGTGAGGCGCCCCGCTCTGTGCTCGGTCCGCTGGCTCGGCGATAAGCCCATTCAAGGTCGCGCATGCTCGTGTGCCCCGCGCGGCCTTCTTGCAGACTTTAGCAAAGTGTCCTTTTGTAGAACACAAATGGCATATGGCTTCCCGAGCCGGACACGCTGACCTGGGATGCTGTCGGTTGCCACAGAAGTAACACGTCGCGTTCCGGTCAGGCCTGGGCCTGGCTGCTGTAGCTGCTGCTAGGCCGGAATCCGAGTCCACCTCGGGAGCGGCCAGGGGCTCGGCCGCAGCCGAGCCCGCACCCGTATCCTCGGCGGTAGCCCTCTCCGGTCGCGCGAGTTGAGAAGTCCCCGCGACGATCCGTGCGTGGTCATAAGCGGTGGATTGTTTCCGGGCCTCAGTGTAAACGTTGGCCAACCGTAGGGCCTCCGCGAACGTTAGGTCAGCTGTCTCCAAGAGCCTGAGTCTCAGATCTGTAGAGCTGATTCCAGAGACGAAAGCGTCTCGGACAAGATCGTCTTGGACTTGCTCGTGTGTCCGTACCTCTTGAGTACTGTCCGCGAGGAGGTGCCGCAGCTCCTGAGCGAAGCGGTCGATCGACTCGGTTGGCTGTTGACGTCGCGTGGCGAGCAGATACCTGTTGTACACCACGCTCTGTTTCTTAATGTAAAGTCGCTTTAGTTCCGCCACGGCGGCATCGTACGTCGTACATCGAACAATGCTCCTATAAACGTTGTGGTCGACTTTGGTCTGTAGCACAGACAGCTTCGTTTCAGCGGTGGGTACGGCATCCTGGGCGCCGAACTGGTTCTCCAGCATTTTGCGCCAGTGAGCGAACACCGAGCCCGAATCCTCAGCTTGTGGGTCGGAGCCGAGTGTCGGTACATTGATCATCTTGTGTCCCGCCATTTCCGTAGATCTTAATTGAGATTAAGTGTTGTGAAAATCAACCAGATCCACAACTTCGTCCCATAGGTAGGTTTAATCTCAATTAGATCTTTGGCATCATCCTGTAAAAATACAATCATGCAATAGATATCAGGATCTCGGTATCATACAGAGAGGACCGATAATAATAGTCAAAGCAAGCGAGTCTAGTATATATGTGCGAGTCTAGCATATACGTACCATTCAAGACTACATGTAAAGTAAATGTCACAGGAGTGGCTAGGCGTCGCGGACGTCCCAGGTTTTATAGACGCCCTTCAGTGGCTGAAGCGAGTAACTCTCCTGGGTTCAACCTTGGTATAATTTCACTACAGCCTCATTACTGGGTCAAACTTGGCTAAAAGTTCCACCTCTTTCAAGAATTTGCCATTATTCTGACTGTACAAAGTGTCAACAGTTCCCCTGAGAGCCAGGTTTCTTTCTGCTAATGACTGAATAATGGCGACCAGGCGATTGAGAACCTCCCTCCAGCGTTTTTGTGATGCTTCTTCTATAAGGGACATTTCTACCTGGTCAATTGTCTTCCCTTTCTTGAGTCGAAGCTCCAGCTCCTTACATGTGACCATATGCTTTGTGTGATCAGGGTTGTTTTCATGGGTTTTCAACAAGGCCCCAATGTTCATCCAGTCTGACAGTCCCTCTTTAACCAACTTGTATGTCTTGCTGGAGAACAGTTTGCAACAGAAGCAGTAAACTGCATTGTTTTTCCTGGAGTAGACGAGCCAGCTCCGCTTAATTGTTTCCTCATTTACCAGTGTCCTGTATGTGTAGTGGTGATGAAAACGTCTACCATCCTGCCTTCTAAGAAAGGTGAATGCTGGGGCAACCTGAAACGGCCCTCTGCGTACAATATCTGGCCTGTCTGCATCTTTTTGCGTCCATTTTTTTTTTACATCGTACATTTTGTACATGTACATCGTACATTTTGCCTCTGCGTACATTTCTTTTCTTTTTTTTTTTTTTTTTTTTTTCCCTGCATCTGACGGGATAGATGGCCAGTCAAATGGATCTTGCGGTTGTGCTGCAACTGGATATTGGGAGGTGGCAGATGGAATATCAGTGGATGATGTAAAAGGCTGTGGTACCTCAGTTACGACCTCTGCAGCAGACGCAGTCACGTCAGAGGAGGGAGTAGATGCCCCTGAAGTCTCTGAATCTGACGATGATCCCTCTGCAGCAGTCATGTCAGCTGACGAGGTAGATGGTCTTAGTGCTGCGGAGGTTGCTCCAAAATATTTCAATAATGCCCCTGAAAAGATTATTATTATTATTATTTTTTAAACATAGACTGGAAGACATGACATGGGTATGTTATATGTATCTTCCAGGCCTATTTATATGTGGTCAGTTTATCCAAATAATGCCTATTTGGAACAGGCATGTTTTGAACGGGCACTGCACTAGTTATTTTAAAAGAAGACTTTAATGTTGCAAGAAAAACGACTGTCAGATTCATTCAATCAGAACAAACAAACAAACAATCACATACCTTTATCCTGTGTTCTTTTTACCATTTCCAATTTTCTCTTCTTCCGCCCTTGAGCGCCAGACATAAATTTTCTTTTAGGAGCCATTTGTGTACTCTGTTGGTCAAAATAAGTTGCGAATGGGAGATTGGGAGAGAGAAGGCAGGTGCTGGCGATGGCGCTGCTACATAACAACAAAACGTTGACGGCAACGTTACCCCAGCGTTACATGGCTACACATTGAGTTAGCCATGTGTGGCCCCCCCTAGCGGTTGTGGCCCTAAACAACCGCATAGAGTGTTTATACCAGCGGCTGGCTTTGCTTGGAAGAGTTCCATTCCAATGGGAATTTCAACCAAAAATACATCATAAATCCAGGAAAAGATCATCACAGGCCATTCCAATGAACCATTATCCCCAAATGGCAGTATGAAATGAGATTTGAAGTGGTGGACAAATTTGTGTTCCACTTTTGACAGTGACAGCTCATGGCATTGTTACGATAATCATTGCTGCATTGTCAATAGGTCAATGAACTGGACCTATTCCTGTCTCGCCACTACATTGCTACTGACCCGTTCCTTTCTTTGCACAGTATCGATCTATTCGGCCAAGGTTGCCATATCGGCAAATGGGTTACGGCTTGTATCTGTACGGAGAGGGTCACACGGTGGAACGTGATCGAAGCCTTCAACTCGGCGGAATTCCTGTATTGTACATCCCAGGGAATGCAGGCAGTGAAAAGCAAGGTTTGTTGGACTTCATCTTTAAGTTTGATATTCTTCTCTCCAGGGGCTGTTCAAAAATTACGTAATGCTATTTTTGCTAAAGTCTGGCACCTTCCCACCCCCTGTAACGCTCCGTAACACCAGACCAAACACCCCCTAAGATGTTACATAACACTTTAAGACACACCCTCCTCCCTCCCCTCGCCCCCCCCCCCTTCTTTCAAAGACCAACTTGATTGGTCGATCAGCATTCTTGTTCACAATGATCGGCGAATGCTTGGACTTCATGGAGTCGTGTCCTGTTTAAACAAATTCACTCAGCGTCCGACTTTTTTGTCATGAAATATTTGTTTTGTTGGTTAATTAAACAAATTATTTGTTGGTTAATAGTGTTACGTAACGCCACTAGAAATGCCCCCATTCCCTGTAACACTCCGTAATGCTTGGCCTAGATAAGAGACCTGTAGACCTGTGCTATACCCGTCAATCCCTGGGCATTACGTAATTTTTGAACAGCCTCCTACCTTTTTTTAATATTATTTATTAAAACCTATTTCCTTCATTCCCATTCTTTGCATTAATACTTCTTTCCTTGTGCATTCTCCTTTCTAATACGAGTACATACGATTGCAGTATATTCTTTGCATTCATACATTGAACTGAAGTGTATTTCTTTTCCTGTGGTAGTCTGACAATGTACATGTCTTTACGTCTGTACCCATAATGCAACATTATGTGCTACTTGGGATACTATACAAAAACTTATCTTTCCTTCTGCTTCCCTCTCCCCTCCCCAAGTGTTACATTATTTTCATTCTACAAATTAATGACAACAGGTCATGACATGACAATGACAGCCTCTATCCGGTATACGAGTGTTGCGGTGTTATTGTAACACGTATGATATTGTTTTACTAAATTGATTTTCTGGAGGAGTCCTCATTGACTCCACCGTGATCGTACCTGTTGGCGTTTCTTATTCAGTACGTTCACTGGCTTCGGTGGCATTACGCAAGGCCCAGAACCTCCAGAGGCCTTTCCACCTCGACTTTTTCACCATTGCCTATAATGAAGAGTTTGTGGCACTGTACGGTGGCGTGCTCGAGAGGCAGACACGTTTCGCAAATGCTTGCTTACACGGGTTGCTCTCCCTCTATCCGGTATACGAGTGTTGCGGTGTTATTATTTCATATTTTGCATGACCATTTTGATGACATCTCGTCTCCCATTGAATTATATGTTATGGGTTGTTGATTCGTTAAATCGGGTTAAAACTGCAAGTAACGCATCTCTTTTGTGGAACTTTTGATGGTTTGAGAAACATGGTGAGAGGAGTTTTGGTTTTCCTCCCTGAAACCATAAAGTATAATATAGCTGGTATTGTTCCGGTTGTAATTCGAATCTGTTGTACTTCCTGCCATGAAGGAGTGGATGTGGTGGTTTAGGATTTTTTTTTTTTTTTTTTTTTTTTTTTTTGTATACAATATCGAGGCTCGTGAAAGAGCGAACATTAATCACACAGAAAGACAAACCGACACATAAAACATATAACATAGGGAGCGGTAGACAAGATGGGGAGAGAGGGGGAAGGACACAAACACAACATTTGAGAGCAGGGACCGAGAGACATGGAGACATCGAGAGATCTGAGAGAGGGCGAGGGCTTTGGGGGGGGGGGGGGGGGCGTGGGAAGGGGGCAGTGGGAGAGGTATAAAACATATGGACACTGCCAGGACTTCCAGGAAAGAAGTTGGAATTTCAAACAAGGTGGATCTGGGGTGAATTAGCGGGGGTAGAAAAGATCAAGGTTTTGGATGGGGGAAGATAAGAGATGGTGGTGAACAGCTGTTTTAAAGACCTGGAGGGAGGAGTGGGATTGAAGGGAGTGAGGGAGTTTGTTCCAGAGGCGGGAGAAAAGAGGAATGAAAGAGTGAAGGTGAGGGGAGAGCCGAGATTTCGGCAGTTTAACCATCAGAGGGTTGCTGGCAGATCTTGTGCGACCTGTAGGAATATTTGGGGGACAGAGCACAGAGAGAGCTGGGGGTGCAAGGCCGGAGAGGAGTCGGTAGAAGACAGAAAGACCACCTACCTGCCTGCGGTGAGTGAGTGAAAGGCCCTCAGAGATAGCTTCATCGCGGGAGATTCCAATAATTCTGAAAGCTTTGGTTTCAACAGCGTGAAGCCGAGCTAGGTGTGAGGCAGGAGCACCGGCCCATAGGGGAGAACAGTATTCCATTGAGCTGCGGATGAAAGCCTTGTATGTGGTGAGGAGCTCAGGTGTGCCGAGGAAGGACTTCGCACGACGGAGGATGCCCAGTCGGCGACTGGCTTTGGAGGCCAGCTTGGAAATGTGGTTTTCCCAAGAAAGATCATGGCAGATAGTGAGACCCAAAATCTTGAGCGACAGAAACTTCTTGGAGAGGATTGTTGAGAAAGTAGATGGGAGGGTTGTCCAGTCGATCTTTTCGGAGAGACATAGTAAGAGTGTGAGATTTGTCAGGATTGAAAGACATGTTCCACTTGTTTGACCAGTCTGTGATTTTGTCCAGGTCTTCAGAGAGTGAGGAGGCAGCAGACTGCCGATCTGAGGGAAGAGGAATGGAGCGGCAGAGAGTGGAGTCATCAGCAAAGAGATAGAGAGGATTTTCGAGAGAGTCAGAGAGATCATTGATGAAGACCAGAAAAAGCACGGGGCCCAGAACACTGCCTTGGGGAACTCCAGCCTGAACAGGAAGAGGAGATGAGAGAAACCCATTCAGGGCCACACGTTGACGACGACTAGAGAGGAAGTCCGCCAGCCATGCGTGGAGATTTCCATGGATACCAAAGGAGGAGAGTTTGGTGAGCAGAGCGGGGTGCCAGACCGTGTCGAAGGCACGTGATATGTCGAGGGAGACAGCTCTAATTTCCTGTTTGGCATTGAGGACCTCCATCCATTGTTGAGACAGCAGAAGCAGCATGTCCAGAGTAGAGTGACCTGGTCTGAAACCAAATTGATGATCAGAGATCAAGCCATTGGAGAAGAGGAAAGATTTCATATCAGAAGCAATGATGGATTCCATGACTTTGCTGATAATTGGGAGAAGGCTGATTGGTCTGTAGTTGCTAGGATCTGTTTTTGCACCTTTTTTGTGCAAAGCGGTGATGTTGGCTGATTTCCAAGCAGATGGCAGTTGACCTTGAGCAAAAGAGAGGGCGAAGAGAACAGAGAGAGGGTGAGATAGAGCAGCAGAGCAGGATTTTAGGACCCGTGGGCTGATGCCGTCGGGTCCAGTTGCAGAATCAGAGTCGAGGGTTGACAGAAACTTTTCCACCTTGTCAGGAGGAAAGGACACGGAGTCCAGGAGCAGCAGGGTACGACTGGGTATGGTGGGTACAGAGAGGGATGGGTTTGGGACACAAGATTTAGAGGCAAACACAGAGTTGAGGCATTCAGCTTTTTCACGTGCGGAGTCAGCTGTGTAGCCGTTTGAGGTAAGGGAGGGGATGGAGGGGGAACAAACACCAGAAACGGATTTGACCAGACGCCACCAGGATTTGGAAGAGGGAGACAGATAAGAGAGTTCGGTCTTGAGAACGGAGAGATATTGTTTCCTGGCTCTCCTGAGGGTGGACACACACTTGTTTCGGGCTTTGTGAAAGGAAATGAGATTTCCTTCCGTTGGATTTGCTTTCCAGGAGACGAAGGCAAGTTGTTTCTGGGCAACAGCCTCACCACAAGATTCCGTGTACCATGGACGGGAGGAAGGGTATGACAACTGAAGACGAGATGGGATAAATCTGTGCATGAGAGAGAGCAATTTACTTTGGATGAATTCCCAGGATGAGTTGATGTCAGAGGTGGTAGAGATGGGAGACCAGTCCAGATGATTGATGGCTGCTTGAAGACTGTGCCAGTTGGCCTGAGTGAAATGCCAGACTCGTCGACGCTGAGCAGGCTCCCTGAGGATGGTCAGAGAGATGTCCACTTTAACAAGGACATGATCAGATGTTCCGATCGGAGCAGAAGAAGAGCAGCAGACATTTTCAGGGAAGTTAGTCATAACCAAGTCCAGAAGAGAAGATGTTCCGTTGACTGAGATCCGGGTCGGGAAATTGACAGATTGTGTCAGTCCCAGTGAGTCGCAAAAGTCCTTTGCTGAGGAGCCATGGCTGGTGAGAGAGGTACCCACACCCAGCCAACTGGCATGATGACAGTTGAAATCACCACATATGAGGAAGAGAGAGTTGGGATGAGTAGATAGAAGTTGGTCCATATCATCAGACAGCGAGATGTAGATGGAGTCATCACTGTTTGGTGGACGGTACAACACACATATGAACAAGAGGTGGGAGCGAAGGGGAAGCCGTAGCCAGAGGTATTCCTGGGGGTGAGGTGGAGAGAGTGCAGTGCAGGGCGAGTGAGGAAGAGTTTTTGATAAAGATAGCAACCCCGCCTCCAGGACGAGGCTCAGGTCTATCATACCGGAGGAGGGAGTAGCCCGGGAGAGATACTATGGAATCAGAGACATCATAAAGGAGGAAAGTTTCTGTTAAGCAGATCACGTCTGGTTTGACAGAAGCAACCTGTATGGAGAGATCGGTTAAGTTTGAACGAAGGCCCCGGATGTTTGAGGTCCATACCGTTAATGAAGAGGAAGGGGGAGCATCAGATACAGAACAGGGGGGAGGAGGGGTAGGGTAAGATGTGGAAGAGGTGGAAGAGGTAGGGAGAGCTGTTGAAGGTGTGTCAGAGATTTCAGAATAGCTCGGAGAAAGGGAAGGATGGGGCGGACAAAAGGTTTGATGGTGATTGGGTGAGCCACAATGAGGTGTTATTTGAGGAGGGGGAAGAGCGAGGCAGAAGGTTGGGGGAGATGGAGGTGAGAGTTTGAAGGGGGAAGAAGCGGGGAGGACGCTTTGAGGAGGGGGAGTGAGCGGGGGGAAATTGAGAAGCAATGAGGGTGGGGAGATTTGAAGGGGAGGGGTGAGGGGGGAGTTTGGGAGGGAAGGGACAAGGGGAGGGATTTGAAAGGGATGGGATATGGGGGAGATTTGGAGGGGAGGGGTGAGGCAGGAGTCTAGGAGGGGAGGGGCGAGGGGGCGTCTTGGCGGGGAGGGGTGAGGGGGTAGTTTAGGAGGGAGGGGGCAAGGGGGGAGATTTGAAAGGGATGGGTGATGGGGAAGATTTGGAGGGGAGGGGTGATGGGGAAGATTTGGAGGGGAGGGGTTATGGGGAAGATTTGGAGGGGAGGGGTGAGATTGGATTTTTGAAAGTGTACGATTTATGGGAAACGAACATTTATTGCAAAATGAGTTTCTTGTGACCTTCGAGTTAAAAATACGTTTAAGGACGCTGGATGGAGGATGGAGTGCAGGAGAGTTTAGGGAATGTAGAACAAAGGCACTATAGGAGATGGATATTTTTTTTGGGATGAATTGATTTGGTGAGCAAGTCGAAAGCAGCCTTTTAAAGAAGAAGAAGAAAAAGGTGTTATAAAATATGACGGAATACATAACTTGAGGGGAAAGTGTAAACATTGAAGGTTAATGAGTGAAAACTATCTGGGGAAATGGGGGAGAAACACGTGGTCGAAGAACGAACGAACGAATAAGAATGAATAAACGAATGAGAACAGAGAAGGAAATGTTTTTTTTTTTTTTTTTTTTTTTTTTTTTTGAGTTGAGATTTACACAAGGAAGTAGGCTATGGGTGAAAAGACTGGGAATACAGAGAACGAAAGTTATTGGATCACAAACGACGGACCACTGAGAGAAAAACAAAGCCTCAAGGTTGTACAGTGCACACTGTACAAGGCCTTGCTCGCGACACGGCAAACAGACGATCAATTTATGAAAGATAAACACCGAGAAACAACCAAAGTTGCACACAATAACTTCACACACCGAAAGATAAATACAGTTTCGACAAAATACAATTGTGAACAGACTTAACTTCGAAAAACGTGGAGACCGTGTGGAGCTTCGAAAATCCCTGCCGCCGTCTCCAAGATCTCGCGAGATCTCTCGCGAGATCGCGAGATGAGGCTACATTGGCCTGCAAAAGTATTTACCCCCCCCACCCCCTCCAAAGTTTTCACATTTTGATGCTACCTGAGCTTATTTCATGATGCTTTCAAATCAAACTTTATATATAGAGTCTTCACAAACTACTCTGAAGTGACGTCAAGCTAAAATAATGCAGATAAAATGTGAATAAGTTTGATTAACAGAGAAAATCAGATGATTCTCGGTTACATAAGTCTTCAAACCCTTGCCTCATTAATACTAAATTACTTCAGGAGCAAATTATTTGTTTGAAAGGTTACAAAATAAGTGTAATAGGTTTCACCTGTATGTATTCAGTGGTTTAACTTTAAAATGAAGCTCCCCCATTTATCTAAGGAGTTTTTAGGTGCAACTCACTTGGTCAAACAACAAGGAAAACATGAAGACCAAGGAGCTATCCAAAGAAGTCAAACATGAAGTGGGAAGCATCGTTCAGGAGAGGGTTACAAGAAGATTTAAAATCCTTTGAGTACGGGGAAATCCATCATTGAGAGGTGAAGACTTATTATATCATCCAGATTCTACCCAAATCAGGTCACCCATCCAAACTCAGCAGCTGGGAAGGCAGGAAACTGGTTTGGGATGTCACTGTAAATCCAACAATGACTTTGAAAGATCTGCAAGGTTTGAAAGATTTGCAAATTTGAATGTCCAAAATGGGGGTCAGTGTTCATCAATCAACAATATCCCATTCTCTTCACAAAGCTGACCTCTATGGACACTGGACAGGTGTCAAGAAAGAAACCATTACTGAAAATGATGCATCTAAACGTCCATATAGAGTTTGTAAAAAGACATCTTGATGATGGTGCAGGTATGTTGGGAAAAGTTTTGTGGTCAAATGAGACAAATATTGAAATTTTTGGTCTAAATAGAAAGCGTTATGTGTGGCGCAAGCCTAACACTGCACACCACCCAGTCAACACCATCCCTACTGTCAAACAAGGGGGTGACAGCATCATGTTATGGGGCTGCTTTTTATCAGCAAGGGCTGGCGAGTTTGTCAGGATAGAAGGGACATTGGATTGTGCAAAATACAGGAGAATCCTTGATGAAAACCTGCTTGAGGCAGCCATGAATGTGAAACTGGGTAGGAGATTCACGTTTCAGCAGGACAATGGTCCGAAGCACAAAGCTAAAGCCACACTGGAGTGGCTGAATAAGAATAAAATAAATTTTCTTGAGCAGCTTGGTCAGAGTTTTGCCTTGAACCCAATTGGACAATTATGATGAAACTTGAAGATTGCAGTCCATTGACAATCCACACCAAACTTGGCAGAACCAGAGCAATTTTCATGTGAAGAATGGGCAAAGAGACACACTGGCTGCAGAATTCAATGAAAGGTAATAGAAAGGTGAAAGGAACCTGAATCACCAAGTATGTACTAGTTATGAAGTTTTAAACGAGATTTGTAAACGTTTTCAAAAGATGATCCAAATGAGGTTAATTAACATGTCACTACAGGAGAGGCCATTTTCGAATTAAATTGAGCACCTAAGGAAAGAAATGGAACCTCCACAGGATATTTTATCACACCTTTGTCTTGCTGTGTAAACGGTCTTTCTGTTAAACTTTGTAAATAAGGAACAGGAAGTTTGCTTCACTTATTTTGGATGAATACCTTGATAGTGTAGCAGCATAGCAAACCTGTTGTGCATTTTGTGATACAAGCACCAAATTTGGCACAAATGTACATTAATATGTTGCGAACATTTTCAGATATTGGGCCACTTGAAATTCCGTAATTTTTTTTTTCAAATTTTTTCAAATTTCGTAATTTCAAATTTTTCGGGTGACACCGTCACAATTTCGGTCTTCGAGGCCGGCCGATATAGTGGGGCGGCTTAGCCCAAATATTCAAAAGAATTGTGCATTTTGTGATACAAGCACCAAATTTGGCACAAATGTACATTAATATGTTGCGAACATTGTGTGGTCAGCAATGAAGACGAGAGTCTGAATTACATGTATGCAAAAGACCTTGTGAACCAGTGAAGCAAATACACGGGTAAGCATGAATTAAATCTAGGGCATGATATAATTTCCATGATGTTTACCTCTACACTCAATGGTGGAAGGAGGTAATGTTTTGATCCCAGCTTGTCTGTATGTCTGTTTGTCTGTTAGTCCACAAAATTCCAGACAAAGCTTGTAGTAGTGGTAGTTGTAGTGGTAGTGGTGATAACAGAAATTGTTATATAGAACTGAACTTATATTGGCGCTGAGGAAGCGCCTTTAGCAATTGACTTCCAGCCAGTGTAACGCTAATTCCTGTCACAGGAATTCTGAGATCATATAAGTGGGCGTGGCAGTTCCTGATTGGTTCGTGTTGGGGAACGCCTTCTCGCTGCCGACGTGACGTAAATTCGCGCACGCGCACTGGTGAAACTTACTCGATCTTACTCGATCCCATATTACATGTACTTTCATTGCATACAAATTATACTTCCTCCTAGAAATTCCATGCCCGAACCTCAGCGCAATCCAAGAGGATTCACTTGTTATTATTATATGCAGAAAATAACTTCATTTCTATATGCCCTGCAGTGAACAGGTTAATTGGTTTATGCACTGAAGGGGTCACCCTGGTGTGCACTGCTGTGTTCTGCCTCACTGAGTTGTTCAGGTATGATGTACTCAGCACAAGCTTCCGGTCGGCCCGGAGGTGGGGGTGCGGGGCCTGTCACGGAACGTCAAAACAAACGGCCTGCCGGGGCCGTCCAAAAGTCGGGCGTGAGGGGCGCGTCCACTAATGGAACGCCTCTCGCTTCCCAGATCGAGGGCCACGTGGTCAGGAGAACCTCGTCCCTTCCGGTCACACTTTGCCTATCGGCCGGCCTCGAAGACTGAAATTGTGACGGTGTCACCCGAAAAATTTGAAATTACGAAATTTGAAAAAATTTGAAAAACAAAATTACGGAATTTCAAGTGGCCCAATATCTGAAAATGTTCGCAACATATTAATGTACATTTGTGCCAAATTTGGTGCTTGTATCACAAAATGCACAATTCTTTTGAATATTTGGGCTAAGCCGCCCCACTATGACATTTTTTCATTGAAAAGTACCCCACAAGGTTTATTTTCCATTTTCCTTTTTTTCTTTTCATGACTTCATATTTATTTTCTGGGTCAACAATTTATGTTTCTGGGTGGTGTGTTTGTTGTGCCTCAACCGTCTTTGGGGATGACTTCGTACGATGCACAAAGAGAGCTTTGAATACACAGGACGTGTAGGCCTATGTAAATGCAGGAAATTTGGCAACTTCATGTTGCAACTTGTCTGCACACTGTATCCACAGAACCGCCCACAAAGCGTGGTGCTCGTCGGTCACTCCATGGGTGGTATAGTGACTCGAGGCTTGTTTGCCCTTCCGGGCTTCGACCCGTCACTCGTCAGTGTGGTTATCAGTCTGGCCGCACCACAGCTCGCCCCAGTTGTCATGTTTGACTCGCTGTTGACAGGTGGGCTCAGGACTCACACTGCAAGTTTACAAAAATATCCTGTGGATCATTCATGAAAAATGGGGGGGGGGGGGGGGGGGGGGGAAGGGGATGGCTGGGACAAATAAATTAAAAATATTCCTCGACCTCTTCTCCTCATGCGGACACTGGTTAATAACTGCCTTGATGGTCCTATGGCGTGGATCACATTAGTCTCACACGGAATGCTGTGTTCCTGACACCAGATTACTTGGATAGTGTAAATGCTCACTGGTTGAAGAATGCTGAGCAGCTGAGGCACGTGAGCGTCCTGTCTGTTGGTGGAGGGCATCGTGACCGGGAAGTACGCTCTGCGCTCACCTCACTTCGTCATGTGGACATCTACAACAATACCGTCTCTGTTGTCGTACGTAGATCGTCTTCTCTTACTTGAGCTTTCATACTGTCATATCCTGTATTGCCATGCTAATCCATCTGTGTATTTGTAGACCTGTGCTGTACCTCTTACCTGGCAGTCACCAGATCATCAGGCCATTGTTTGGTAAGTTACATGCCTAGTGAGGAAATGGGCTTTATCTGAATTTATCTTAATCAACAGACCATGTGGAAAAATGAATGCAGTTATTAGCCTGTCGACTGATACCTCGATGAGCAATCTACAATGTTTGTCCCTTTTCTATTTTTTTTTTCCTTTACTTATCGTTGGTGTTGATCTCCTTGTCATCAGCTTTTCCAGAAGCTTTGAGCTTTATGTGAGAAAATAAAGGCTCATCGAGGAGTTTTTAAATGTATCACATATGCAGCCACAAATCTTCAGCAGACAGCAATGTATTTTTATATGAAATACAAGCACATTAGAACTCGGAGATTACGGACGAATCAGCACAAAGCACATGGGATTTGAACATGGGATCCCAGCATCATGAGCTGTGTACTTTGATGGTAATGCACAAACAGGCCAAGACACTTTACCATGCTATGGAACGATATTAAATGTGCTTTGGGCACATCGATGTTTTCGCCAAACATTTAAATGTTTTTCTGGGGAGGAGGGAGAGAGGGATGAACAGCATGTTTGGGATTTTAAAAGATGAACAGCACGTTTGGGAAACCCATTTAATGCCTTATTAAAAAATTAACTCAACACCTCTTGTCCTTGTCACCCACTGTGTTATGTCAGAATGAGCTGATTCGTCACACGGTCACATATTGCTTAACCCCAATGTGGGGCTGTTCAAAAATTCCGTGGTGCTATTTTTTTTTAGTAACTTGCATAACGTAATGCTTGATTATCACACATTCTGACGGGCTTCATTAAACCTTACCAAAACCAACCATTCGACATGTAATGACATTTTTTGAGGTCCCTCACCATGAATAACACTTAACCCATCTTAACTTAACACTTAACTTAACTTAACACTTAACTTAACCACCATCTCTTATCTTCCCCCATCCAAAACCTTGATCTTTTCTACCCCTGCTAATTCACCCCAGATCCACTTTTTTCGAAATTCCAACTTCTTTCCTGGAAGTCCTTGCAGTGTCCATATGTTTTATACCTCTCCCACCTCCCCCCAAGCCCTCTCCCTCCCACAGTTCTCTCGATGTCCCTGCTCTCAAATGTTGTGTTTGTGTCCTTCCCCCTCTCTCCCAATCTTGTCTACCGCTCCCCTTATTTTGTGTTTTATGTGTTCGGTTTGTGACGGTTTGACTTTTTGTGTGATTAATGTTAGCTCTTTCACGAGCCTCGATCTTGTATATAAAAAAAACCAAAAAAAAAACCCCCCAAAAAACCCCAAACAAAGCCAATGGAAATCTGATGCAACAAAACCGGATGCAACAAATCTGATGCAACCAAAATGGAGGCCATATCATTTTGTCTCGGTACTATGGTGGGTGGAGTGAAGCGACAGATGTGGGTGTGGTCCGGCAGCTGTCTGATCAATGGGTGCACATTTCAGAGGGTCACTAATAGGGCCATGTGTATTATACGATTGTTGTGTTTGTGTGTGTGTGTGTGTGTGTGTGTGTGTGTGTGTGTGTGTGTGTGTGTGTGTGTGTGTGTGTGTGTGTGTGTGTGTGTGTGATAATACAGGTGCAAGTGTCTTTTTTTTGTATACAAGGTCGAGGCTCGTGTAAGAGCTAACATTGATCACAAAAAAAAAAAAACTGACACATAAAACATAAAACATATGATAAAGGGAGCGGGACAACAAGCTGGAGAGCAGGGACATCGGGAGACGTTCTGTGACATTTGTTCACCACTTGTGCTGTTTGTAATAAATGCTGTAAACATGGCTTCCCCCAATATGTGTGCCCCATTACGGAGCAGCGAGGAGTCATCAGGTTTTTGCTTGAAGATGTGTTACCTTTTTACTTGCACATCGTACCTCTTTGACATTTGTTATTCCAGGTGCAAGGAGCTGGTGCTGGCCATCATCAGGTCTCTCTTTGACATGGTGGATCATGAGAGCAAGCAGGTAAACAGATAAATTACCAACCAGGTTTAAACACCTACTGAAGTCGGTGCAAAACTTTAAAATGTTTAGAAAGTTGAGATTTTGACTAATCTTATTGAGCAACAATAATTTCAATGTGCACACTATTAAGTGTCATTTCAAATGAGCAATTATCCCCAACACTTTAACAAGACAATGGATAATTGTAGGGGTTTTTATGAAGTTTATTTTCACAATCTACTCATTTAAACGGATGTACGGTGTTGAATAAAAATATCAGCTAGGCTGTCGGACGTGTGCAGATAACGTCCTCTATCTTGTTTTGTTTGTCTATGACCTACCCTGCAGATCACAAAGAGTGCAGAAAAAAGGATGGACATATTACGGCATCATTTTGTCAGGAATCCTGGTGTGGGCTATTCACATGGATTGGAGCGTAATCTGGAATTTCCAGGTGTGTTTCACAAATGATTTACAAATTACAGAACGTTTGCACCCCTGTTTGTCTGTGAGCAAGATATTTCAAAACGAATGGATTTGGACAAAACTTGGTGGACAGGTTATTTCTTTTCTTTTTCTTTGTATACAGAATCGAGGCTCGTGTAAGAGCTAACACATTAAACATGAAAACGTGCACGGACACATAAAGCATCCAATAAAGGGAGCATGAGAGAAGATGGGGAGAGAGAGGAAAGCATACAAGCACAATGACAGTAGAGAACAGGGACGTCAGTAGATCTGTGGAAGGGAGGGGCTATAGCTGTGGATCTGTGGAAGGCTGGGGGAAGGTGGGAGGGGTACACGGTATAAAGCAAATGAACACTACTAGGAATTTCAGGAAAGGAGTTGGAGATTGAAAGAGGTGGACTTGGGTTGTTTTAATGGGGGTAGAAAAGATCAAGGTTTTGGATGGGGGAAGATAAGAGATGGTGGTGAACAGCTGTTTTGAAGACTAGGAGGGTGGAGTGGGATTGAAGAGAGTGATGGACTTTGTTCCAGAGATGGTTAAAAAGAGGAATGGAAGAGTGAATGTGAGCAGAACGTCTTGATTTTGGTAGTTTCACCAGCAGAGGGTTTCTGGCAGATCTTGTGCATCCTGAAGGAATATTTGGGGGACAGAGAGCAGGGGGAGCTAGGTGTTACGGATTCGTCACTTCCGTTGTTGTGGTTTTTATCCACTGTAAACATTTTTGGTTCCATGTACTATTATTGTTATCGTTTAAATGAAATAGATATTACTATTATCAAAAGGTAAAAAAAAGTTCATGTTTTAAATGAAACCGGAACCGGACGACGACGATGAAGAGGAAGAAGAGAAAAAGAAGGCGGAGCGAGTGAGTCGGAGAAGAAGCCTAGCTGTTTCGAGGTTTTGAGCGAACGCTGGCGAACGGGCACCTTCGAGTGAACTTTGGGTTTCCCGGGAAAGGGATTCCTGCGACAGAATTATTATCGCTGAGACAGATAAACCTGCATGTCAGGTTTTGCGATCGATTCCGGAGAGAATCGTTGTTTGAGGGCAGTTACGTTTCGAGAACGGGCCGTTGGCCATTTGACCTCGTGCAGGATTTGCGCATCGTTCAAGGTTTTTCATCTCGCTTCAACCATTTTCACCGCATCCAGAAGTTAAGCTGGTGTGTGTGTGTAACGTGAAGTTTGAATGGAACTTTGCGGTTCGCCGTAAAGGGAGCCGTTGAACGTCCATATCCAAAGGGGTGATTTCCCAGTCGCCTTGAGGGCACCTTTACGCATCTTTGACAGCGACTGTCACTGTCAACCGAACGGGATTCTGGTCTCGATTCGACATCGTTCTGTCGATCACTGGAGTTGATTAACTTTGGCTTGAAGACGGGGACAGAGACATTGGGGATGTTCTTTGCGCTCACTTGGAGCACAGTGAGTTATTGTACGAAACTGATGGTACCATCATAAAAAACCACCGTTTAGAGGCCATTTTTCCCCGCAAAGCGGGGGTTGGCCTTTTCGGGGACCGTGGTTGTTGTTGTTTTTTGGTCCCCTTTTTGAAGCAATGTTTTACGGCCGGATGCCCTTCATGCCGCCAACCCTGTTTGTCGCCTTTTTACGATAAACAGGGAATTGTACAATTGGTACCATCATAGGAAGGATATATTTGTTGTACAATTGATTACTATTTATTTTTTTTGTACTGTTATTCGTGTGTGATCTTAATACAATATTTGTTGTTTGTAACAATTGGTGTGGTTTCACCATTGATCTAAGACATACAGAATAACACATCTTTCTGCCGTGACTCCTCTCGGGTCTCGGAGGTACACCGTGACCGGGGTTCGGGGAGGAGCACGTAACACTAGGCCAGAGAGGAGTCGGTAGAAGACAGAAAGACCATCAACCTGCCTGCCGTGAGCGACAGAAAGGCCCTCAGAATCGGCTTCATCATGGGAAATACCAACGATTCTGAATGCTTTGGTTTCAACCACTTGAAGCTGGGCTAGGTGTGAGGCAGGAGCACCAGCCCAGAGGGGAGAGCAGTATTCCACTGAGCTGCAGATGAAAGCTTTGTAAGTGGTGAGGAGCTCAGAAGTGCCCAGGAAGGACTTCGCATGACGGAGGATGTCCTGAGGGCGACTGGCTTTGGAGGCCAGCTTGGAAATGTGGTTTTCCCAGGAAAGATCATGGCAGATAGTGAGACCCAAAAGCTTGAGTGACAGAACTTCTTCGAGAGGATTGTTGAGAAAGTTGATGGGAGGGTTTTCCAGACGGTATTTTCGGAGAGACAAAGTGAGAGTGCGAGATTTGTCAGGATTGAAAGACATGTTCCACTTGTTTGACCAGTTTGTGATATTGTCCAGGTCTGCAGATAGTGAAGAGGCTGCTGCCTGTCGATCTGAGGATTGAGATATGGAGTGGCAGAGAGTGGAGTCATCAACAAAGAGATGGAAAGGATTTTCCAGAGAGTCGGAGAGATCATTGATGAAGACCACAAAAAGCACAGGGCCCAGAACACTGCCTTTTGGAACTCCAGCCTGGACAGGAAGGGGAGATGAGAGAATTCAATTCAGGGTCATGTGGTGTGTGTGTGTGTGTGTGTGTGTGTGTGTGTGTGTGTGTGTGTGTGTGTGTGTGTGTGTGTGTGTGTGTGTGTGTGTGTGTGTGTGTGTGTGTGTGTGTGTGTGTGTGTGTGTGTGTGTGTGTGTGTGTGTGTGTGTGTGTGTGTGTGTGTGTGTGTGTGTGTGTGTGTGTGTGTGTGTGTGTGTGTGTCAAGGACAAATTGGTTGGATTCTTCACCATTGAGTGACAGGGCCAAAACTATATATCGCACGATGTCTAAAAAGTTGTGGATGGGTTATGACAAAACTTGGTGGATGAGTTGGGTAGGTGACAAGAACAAGCCAAGTAGATTTTGGTTCAGATCCAGCCCATCAGTGGGATACAAAACGTAAACTGTTCAGCCTAGCGGAGGTATGCGCTCTACTGAGTGTTCTAGTTACTTATGACTTGGCCTATAATGTGGTGTTTCCTTCTGAATGCTCGTGATGCTGGTATCACAGTTTCAAATGGCAGAAGGCTGTTGATATTTTTCCATTTCTCAATAATTGTATTTTTCCCAATATTCCCCAATATTGCTATTTCATTCAAAAATCCTCTTCTCAGAAACCGAAAACTGGAACAGACCAAACTGGCCATGCAGCATCGTCACTTTGCCCTAACCTTAAGTTGTGCTCCTCAAGGTCGTATCTCCCCTGTAAAGGGGGCCACATGTTCCCTCCTCTAATCCCTCATATTCACTAAAACATATTTTCGTTACAAACTGTATGACAGATACGGACCAAGTTTGATACGATACATCAGAACAGTGAGGTATCATGGGGTTGTGCTCCCCATTTGGATCCGCCCCCTAAAAGAGGCTGAAAGGGGAAGGGGGAGCAGGGGGGGGGGGGGGGGGGAGATTTGCTTATTCATGGAAATTAATTTAAAATTCTCAGACACAGTGGAGAGATAAGCATTAGTTCCCCACGGGGCTATTTATAATATTATTATTATTATCCCAATTTGAAAAAACCCTTCCTCCAGGAACAAACCTGAAGCATCTGTCACCGTGTATGCTGATCAAGACTCGGCCTCTAAAAGTCATTGATAACACGTGGTTTGATGTCATCCTCGTGCCGAGAGATTGCTTCCCCCACTGATTTGCTTGTGCTTTTGTCGAAGAAGGATTTTTGGTTTGTTGTTTTAATTGACAAGGGGATGTGCAGAATATAGAGGTCGAGAAACAAGAAATGTTATGCTCGCCAAGATGTGAGGTAATTGAGAGACCCTCTCATTGGTGAGAAGTCTGGAGGTCAAGATATATGCCCGTGCATTATTTTGCTGTGGGAGTTGGTTATCCCAGGTTGATGAGAAGCACAGTGCTCTGAGCCAGTTGCAGTTGGCATGCATGGAGAACAGTGGCGTGGCGTTGACCACAGTTGGAGAATTGCAGAATTCTGAGACAGTTGAATTACAGCTGATGTTGCCAGTGAGAGACGCACGCTGAACTCGACAGTGACACAACAGCTACAGACTGAAATTCCATGAGGGATGAGCCTTCGCAATTCTGGTCCAACTGGATGGGTTGATCTCTGGAATCAACCTTTGAGGCATGGTGGTCATTCAGCGATCTGTCATGGCTGACATCAGCGATTCTGACTTTTCCACATCATTTTTGTGCTGATTCTGGAAGTTTGATTTTATTTTTTTTACCAATATTGTGTTGAATTTTGATGAGATGGCGTCTTGTCTCAGTCGGTATTTCACCACAGTGGCCAATTCTTGCCGGATCTTTAACATTTCCCTCCATTCTCTCATGGCAATCACTACTGTGCTTTATTGCAATGGAGTTTTCCCATTTAATGTCATGTGTCCAGGATTTTCTCATCAAGGGATCTTTCAACAATTGTAATGAACTAATCCCTGAAGCTTTTTTCTCTTATTACACTCGTACGCCTCACAAAATTCAATTTTGCCACTGAATTCACATTTGATGATGATGTCGAGTCTCCTCGGGCAATGACGGCATTGCCTTTGTATGGCTGGTACACACGGGTAAGTGTGTAGTATAAACGGGGGGTCGCCACTCTTCTCCATCAAAACAGTTATCTGGTACTCATTTTGCCGACCTCGGAAGCATGATAGGCTGAGTCAACCCAACCTGGCGTTAATTCAACGGGTTTCGAACTCAGGACCTTCGGATCCCAAGCCCACCACCCTAAGCATTAGGCAAACACCAGGTATAAATTCACCTCATTCACACTAATGGCAGCTCAATATGTCCACCGTCAATGATGTCACATGTCGATGCTAGCCAAGTGCTTCCTTAATATGTGCATATTTAAATAATAACTGATAACCTATTGTTTTTTTCCCCCTTATTTATTGATCCTTTAAGGTGATTTTTGAAAACTTTTTGATTTTGGTTTTTTTGATTTTTGAAAAGACTTAACTCTACATTCCTGTAAAATCACAAAATTGTTCCTATATCCATTAAGTTAGAGGCTAACCCCTGCTCTAGTAGGGAAAATGGCCTTTAAAATGCATGTTGTTGTTGTTTGTTGTATCCATTAAGTCTTGAATTGTATGGCTTTGTAATTACAAAGTTCTGGATTTAATAGGGGATTTTATTGATTTTTTTAAACACATGATGTTTGTGAGCTGGCAGGATGGCCTAGAGGTATGCAAACATGCCTTTAAGCTGTCGAGCCAATGTTTGAATCTTTACCTAGCTATAAACTGACATTGTGGTGTTTCGCAAGCACATTGAGGCATCAATGTGTGTGTTGTCCCTCGGACAGACTATAAACTGGGCACTCTGCCAGCAAGAGTTGGTAAATGTTAATAATCCCCATGGTGTCCTTTGTGAAGAGTATGTGAGCCATTACCGACACCATGAACAAATTTGAAATTCTTGCTCTCACCTACTTAGTTGAACATCAAGTTGGGCCAGCCGGTTCATGAAAGACTTGGGCCAAACTTTTCTGAGGGTGGTTGGGAATAATTGTGGCTGTGAAAGAACAATCAACAACAACATTATGTTTGTAATAATCGGACGTTGAATCTTGACTTGATGTCCACGGATTTGTTTAGTCTTCAATTTCATTCCACCTAAATAGTTTGACCACACAAGCTGTTAATTTGGCCCCATGATTGGAGGCTCGGTTTTTCCTTGATCTTAGAGGGTATGTCTAAGCCTTCTGAGTGCCCAGTGGGCCGTCCGATCCATGGTCATGTGACCATCTGTATAATCTTCTCCATGTAACTACAAATGGTCTGCTCGTTCTCCAGCCAATGTCAGGCAGACAATTTTGACACTATATATCACACCTTTTTAAAACTATAGTTGTATCCATCTGTACAGCAGCGAGCTTACAAGTGATGAAACACCATAATTTCACCAATGTATCATTTGTGGGTTCATCTTGGAGTCGTTTTTGATTTGAACGAGCCTACAGATGAGGACGTTAAATAAATAAAACCAAGAAGATTCCACATCATTATTGTAGAATCATAGATGTGATATGTACAGCTGCACTGAAAAATGTGAATCGCTCGCTATTGCTGCACTGGTTTTATAATTGTCGGCAAAATGTCTTGCTGATGATCAAAATCTTTTCTTTTTAATGATTTCATTAGCTTTACCTTTTTCCAGTTTCTTCTGGGTGGGTGCTCGAAGAAAAGGCGCGATGGAGATTCAAGAAGCACAAAATTTCAGAAAGTCTCAAGGTACCAAGGAGGGAGGGAACATATTGTGTGTTGATTTGAGTCCAACTTTAATTCAATGGAAATGGCGGATAATGCGTTTGCCAGTGATGTTATTTACTTTTGTTGGTTATCTAGGGCAGTGTGGGGACATTTTATGTTTTCCCCATACCTTCCGAAAATTACAGCCATTTTTACTGCAGAAGTAACGACCTGGTAAGTTTCCTTTCCCTCTTTGTTTCCTTTCCAAAATATGAAGGATTAAAGGAAATTTCATGTTCACCTCATTTTATTGACATGTCCTTTGGTTTTCAAGGAACTTGTAAGCTGGATATATGGGTGTTCAACATACAAGAATGATGTTTGGTAAGCTTCTTCAAATACTCATTAATTGGTTTGGCTCTGTGTACATTTGTAAGATGTTGGTGCAAGGAAAGAACGAACATTCCTTTATTTTGCTGTAGTTTCTGTTGTTGTCTTATTACAGCATGTGCATGAAGCCAAAAGTGGGGTGAAGCAATTTGTTCACTTTGTCTGCCTGTCTGTAAACATCAGTTTATGATCGAGGAATAACTTAATTTTAATTGATTGTTATATTCTGAACACAAATTGGAACATTAATCGGAAAACAAACCTATAGTTTAGCAGTACTATGGCTCTGAATTTGTCCCGATCGTGCATGCGCAGAGAGAAGTGAGATAATTTTAGACTGTCTGCCTGTCTGGCATCATTCCAAACAGGAAACTTATTGTGTTTGGGGTTGTCACAAAGGATACAAAGAACAGGCTTGAATAACTAATGTAACGTGTTAATTGAGGGGTAAAAGACACACTGCATCAACGGGTATATTTCTACAACATTTAAAATCGTTATTTTATTTCAGTAGAATTATATACTGTACTTCAACAATGTAGAACACAAATCGCCTTTTTAGCACTTTTTAAAAAACCTTCCGTTTAGCAGTAGTTGGACAAAATATTACTGTATTTTGTGTCATCACAACCAATCAAATTTGCAGCTCGCAGATCCCGCCCACGTCCTTTTTTTTCTCTCAAGACTGCACGGCGTGGGGTGTTCTATGAATTCCCGAGTTATTATGATGATTATATTATTATTATTATTTATTCTTGCAGTGATTGAAGGCTCATGGAGGAGTGTGTACATATGTGGCATGCAGGATATGGACATTAGTTGACATAAGTATACTTTAATATTTTTATAAGGCCATTGATGGACAAAGAACATATGAGATTTAAAGCTGAGATCTCAGCATCAAAATGCTTGGTGCTCAGATGGGAATGCCAAATAGGCCAACTCTTAATGCATGGATTGCCCCCTTTAGAAAGGATATTTTGAAGGACCAATAGTGTTTGGGCAGATGTGTGTTGTGCCTTTGAAAGCTTAAATTACATGTTAAACGTTTTATTAAGCTGGTTACATTTGAAGTTTACCTTAATGTGGTGATTGCTTTTGTAGTTTAAAAGGTGAGGATCTCTCTGGCAAGGCAGAAAGGATTCCTGGCTTCAAGGTATGTGTTTGGCTTGCTTATGTGCAACCATAGGGTGTCGAGTAATGTTACTATCTTGTTTGCCTGTGTATATTAATACTTAGTCTATTGCTTTTCACTGAATATGACGGACTTTATAACGAAAGATAGAAATAGACTCACAAATGCAAGTATAGATGGACATTTGATTAATCACACTTATTACATCTCAACTGTGCCGAGAAACATCCGAATATGTGTTGTATTTATTTTTTATTTTTAATCTGCAGGTCTCACTGCTGGATTTGCCTTCACTTGCATCGTTCAGTCATGTGACCATTTTTGTGCCAAAATGGTTTGAAAGCAAGGTGAGAATTTGTATGGATGCGTCGGATGATCATTATTCACAGCCGTTCGGGAACCCATTAACTTTTGTTTGTGGGTCTATTATTGGCTGTGACATGAAATGCCATGATTAACCATGACATCATCAATGCTTTTTGACAATTTGTTGATAAGATATGGGGGCCTCCATATACATTCCTGGGAACATACAGTAACTGAAGTTGCATTTGTTACCTTATGGTACATTTTATTTATATACAGGGTAATTCCCAAAAAACAGAACCCATCCTATCTATTATCTATATAAATATTTTCCGTGTTCATGTTAGTTTGTGCATTTGCTCGTTATTTGTTCACGGCCGAACCGTAGTACCTGGAGGCCCCACATTTTGGGTGTAGGAACTTCAGAATCTGGGCAAGGTTTAAAGCTTATCACCCGCCACCCCCTCGCGCGCGCGTGCACGCGCACACACACACACACACACACACACACACACACACACACACACACACACACACACACTACTCCCATGGAAATTCTCTGTTTGTATAGTTCTGAAAATCATTGGGAGGAAAAAATAGGACCACTGGACTTGTAGCTTATCTGGGCCCTGGCCTGTTGTAACCAAATTTGATAGCATTCTGACTGATGGGACTGGAGAAGAAGATTTTTGAAGGAATTTATTAAGTCCACCATTTTGACCTACTTAAAGCCATTGTGACCGTAACGAGCTTTGCCATCCCCATTGCCAGTCAAGAGCGGAACCATGCTGCCAAATTTCAGCTTGATCGGCCCAGCGGTTTGGCTGGAGACGTCAAAATAGGAGGACGGACGGATGGACGGACAGTGTACGATGATAATACTTTGTCTGGAATTTTAATTCCAGATAAACTATTAAAAAAAACAGCCGGGCCAATCTCCACCAAATTTTGCAGACATGCTGGGGGTACCCAGGGTCAGGTCATGGGTACAAGAAAATCACAAAATTCTCATAATTGTCAAAGCTTTAAACTAACTGTTAAGATTATTCCATATAACTTTTTAAAATTTAATGTATGCTTCTGAAATCAGGAAAAGGAAAACTTTAAAAAAAGACCTTTCTTTTTCTATGTCAACTTTGGATACTTCACTTGAGATGTGCTGAAAATCTTCCACAACCAAACGTCACTATTAAATGTATGCTTACTCCTGCATTTCCTGTAAAGTTTGTTGTTGAGAAGACAGGAATTAATAATGATTTTTATTAGTTAAATTATTTATATTTTTCAGCTTTTGCTTGAGTGTGAGTTTCTGAACCTGGACCAGAGGACCTTGACTCTTCCTGCTCCCAGCATATTCTCCCTTGGTATGGAGTCCAGAAGAGGTGTTACACTACACTATGCCACCAAATGTTTCGGAACACACGAGCTTGAAATGAACCGTCCCTGCCTGCATGTCTGTATTCTTCTTTCACATTGTAAAACAGCATGTGCCTCATAACCTTGTCTTATTGTGAGATTTTCTTTAGCCAACATTACATTATTACGATGAGGGAGTAGGGGGTGGGGGCGAGGAGTGAAGGGGGGAAAGAGGGAGCGTCTTGCGTATACTGGCATGACAATGTGCATTGTCATAACGTTGTCTGTTCGGAATTGGTTTGAGGACAACGGTTGCCTTACTGAACTACTACCTTTGCTAATATTGTCGTGTGGTTTGGCTCAGTTCAGACCAAGCGTCACCACGGATGAATCGAGCTTAACGAGGCGTCCGGGTCAATGGCGGATTTTCTATATGCACAGGAGGAAGAGGAAGAAGCGGCGAGATTTACCTGACACGATCTCGCCGGCAGTCTTCAACCTGCAGGAAATTAAATCAAGCGAACGAAAACCGAATTCAATGTACAAAAAGAAACATGTTTATTGAACGGAATCCGAGAACAATGGATGCGCTGGTAAATAAATGTCCTAAATCGGGATCCTGCACACCTCACTTCAACAACAGCACAGGGGAAGGAATTAAATAAAATAATCGTCGTGTTATGTTCTGTGGTGCGTCTTATCTGTCTCTGGATGTGTAACGTCCATCGTCCAACGCGGCTCCGGTTGGTGCGAAGAAAGGCCTCGATGCGCCCCCGTTCACGCGCTGCTAAGCCCACGTCCGCCGGTGCGCGGCAGGCCTCGCGTCCCTGCGGGAAGCGAGCGAGCGGGCGTGCAACATCCTCCTTGGGTTCGGCATGGCCCTCCGATGCACCCAACGTTTGTGGCGAGCGAGTCGCAGATGAAGGGACCAAACGAGCAGGGCGAGAACGGAAGGAAGGTCTGGGAAGGCAGAAGCCAAAGCAAGAAGAAAGGTCGAGACGGAGGTCTGGGCAGGATGGATCCAGGAACGAGAAGGGAAAATGTTGGCACACACACGTTCACCACCAAAGTCCGGACCGAAGTGACAAAATGTCCGCCGCTCCAAGTCTCTTGTTCGGCGTGCTCCGACGTCAGCCGGGCCTCTCCCCAATTCACGAGGACCCGCCCACCAACCCCTCGGTGTCCATCTATCGCGTGGTGGGCATGGTCTTAGCCTGCCTTGTACGATGTTCCATCCCCATGGTGGCGTACTGCGCGGCCGCCTCCTGCTTGTCTTTCCGGTTTGTTTTATCGTCAGTCATTGTAAGGGCGGGTGGGGGGGATTTTACCAATGTGGTGCACTAAGGGCCTATCTAATGTCTATGGGGTGTATTGCCATAAGGGACACAGGTATGTTCACAGAGGGAACGACACACAATGGAGTTAGCATATTCCCTACAACTACTTAACATGCCCCGCTCCCTCGTGGCGGGGACGAAGATACACTTAATCCGACATATGGGCTACAGGTCCTCTACTTATTTACATCGAGGTGGTTCTAGCTACCCACGACAGATGAAGCATGATACCTACACAGATCTACCTAGATCTAGATATTCCCCTACCCCAAATTCATAACAATATTACAGGAAAACTCTTGAACCCCAAGTTTTTCAATTTGCCTGTAATAGGCATTTGCTGAAAACAATACATCATTATTACCTTCTCCCAACAAAGGTGGACGGAGGTTACATTTTCACCCGTGTTTGTTACTTGTGAAAATCGACGATTTTTCCAAGTATATTGATTGATCACGTGTGTTAGTCTGTCTCTGTTTGTCTGTTTGTCTCTCTGTCTGTATGCCAATCATCTACAGGTCACAATTTTAAACCCATCTTCACAAAACTTCACCAAATGGTAGAGTTGGTTTTAAGGAAGAAGCCTATTGATTTTGAGGTAAAAAACAACTTAGGTGCAGTTTCTAAAATCCTCAATTTTCATCCGATTGACTTGAAATTTGAACAGAATTTTCATATCAGGTCACTCAATTCAACCATCAATAATTTTTGAGGTATAAAGGTCAAAAGGTCAACATAGGCCAAAGGTCAACTTAAGTGCTGTTTCTAAAATCCTCAATTTTCATCTGATTGACTTGAAATTTTAACAGGATTTTGCATATCGGGTCACTCAATTCAACCACCAATTATTTTCAAGTCTAAAGGTCAATGTATACAATTTCTAAAATTGTCAATTTTAATCAGATTGACATGAAACTTGAAGAGGATTTGCATGTCAGGTCACTGAATTCCAACCATCATTTATTTTTGAGGTCAACCTAAGCCAAAGGTCTACAACTTATTTTTGGGACTTTGCAAGTATCGTGCTATTCATGGCATATTTCTTGTTTGTCTGTTTGTGTGCAGGATATCTCAAAAAGTTGTGGACGGATTCTGATTAAATTTGGTGGACAGGTTTGGTTTGTGACGAGGTCGAATTGATTTGATTTTGGTTAATAGCTGGATCTGGGAATTTCTCTCGTGATTCTTTACCATTGAGAGATAGGGCCAAAAACGATACAAATACAAAAAAAAACGATACAAGGGCACGATGTCTCACAAAGTTGTGGACGAGTTTGAGTTGGTTATGTGACAAGAACAAGCTGATTATATTTTGGTTGAGGCTGAATCCAAATCTGGCCTATCAGTGGGATACAAAAGGTAAACTAATCAACCTGGCGGAGGTATGCACTCTACCGAGTACCGTTCTAGTTTTTTTTTGTTTTGTGCTTTGCAAAATCATGTACCAGTGGAGTAGTAAAGTATGGGGACATTGTGCTATTTTGATAACCTTTACAGGCTGGACTTCCAATGAAGTTTCCATTGTTCCTGGCGGCCTTTTATTCAATTTCAAGCTGGATGATGTTTTGCAGGCAAGTGCATTTGAGTAAATTGCTCATCCTTGAACATTCCCTGAATGTGAACACATTGCTGCTCATCTTTATTCCCTTAATTGAAACTCCACCAAACCTTCTTACATACGTGAAGCAAAAGTAAAAAACAACAACAAAACAAAACAAATGAAATATTTACATTTGGACAATTGCAAAATGTCCATTCAATTTGCTATTGTCCTGCATCATTATCAGATATGTTGATCTCGATAACGTGCTTTGATTTTCATTCAGGTTTATCAGGCTTTCGAGGCTCATCTAGAACGGAAATGCACAAGCACAACCGGTATGCTTTCACAACATTGAGCATTCTCACTTTTACTTTATACTAAAACTTGACATGAACAAGGTTCTATAAAGGTTCATGTAAACTTAGAATAAAAGGTTTTCAGGAAGTTGGACGAAGGTATTGCAGATCTCACTTTTGTTGTGACTATCAAGTTTGGCTGTTCTGTTAATTGTGTACAGACTGCCACTTTACTTCCTGTATTGGAATGAAAGTGTTGAGAGTGTAATGATATAATATACTTTAATAAAATTATATACTTTCATCTCGATGATAGGAGAAGACTTGTTGAGGCTTCACGTACCCTGGTATCATGAGGACAGTTTCATGCGTGGAAGGTTGGTGAACATTTTGCTCAATTACTATTTTAAACGGAAATGGCACTCAGTAGGGTGCACGACTCCAACACGATGAACAGTTTACTTTTTGTATCCCACTGGTAGACTGGATCTGCATCCGGACCTGAACCAAAATCTAATCGGCTCGCGAATTCGTACATAACGTTTTTGAATATTGTGCTATATATCGTTCTTGACCCTATCTCTCATTTGTGAAGAATCACTTTAAAAATTGTAGTAGCCGGAGCTGGATTTTCATCAAAATCGAATCAATTCGTCCTTGTCACACACTCAACCTGTCCAGCCAAATTGGTCCATAACATTTTGAGATATCCTGCTCACAAACGGGTGAAAACATAACCTCCATTCACCTTTGGTGGCTGAGTTAACATTTGGACATTTGTTTTCTTTACCTGCGACGTGTCACAGGTGTACAAGAGCTCAGTGTGGTTGTTGTTGTTGTTGGGCGTCAATTTTTGAAATGTGCACCCATTGGTCGGCCAGCTGTCGGACCCCTCTCACATTTGTCGTTTGACTCCACCCTCTCACATTTGTTGCCATTGGCCATGGTACCCAGACGAAATAATATGGCCACCATATTAGTTTTCTGATGGGCCTCTGCTGATTATACATTGCCTGGATTTGTTGTGCCAGATTTCCATTGGCTTTGTTTGGGTCGTGTTACTCACGATGTGGTAACCCAAAAAATGTAATCAATGTCGAATAAAAATTATTGCTAAAGTTTTATCAAGCCTGTCAGCACGCATAGTACGCAGCTCCCTAAAAAATAGCGTTTCTTAATTTTTGAATGACCCCATATTGGGATTACATTATCATCCGTTACCGTGTGGCGAATCAGCTCGTTCTGATATAACTGTGGCGGAGGCTGACATGGATGATAGGTGTTGAGTTCATCTTTTAATAGTGCATTAAATGTGTTTCCCAATCATTCTGTTCAACTTTTAAGAGTGCTTTAAATCCGTGTTTCCCAATCGGCCCGGTATCGGATTTTGTCGCTGGCTGAGACCACATTGTAGTCATTCTTGTTTTAATATTGGCATTGTAGCTTATGTAGGTGTTTAAACTAGCACCTTCCTATTTTATTGCCAAAAAATATAGAAATATACATTTTTGTGAAAAGAAAAATCATAAATCTTAAAAGATTGGAATTGGCTGTTTTTCTTTTCTGTAAGAGTGGGGCTTATGGAAAAGCAAGGTGGAACTGACAGTGGGGGGTAGCAGGGCAACAGTTGGGCACAACCAGCAAGGAAAAAAAACAAACAGGAAAAAGAGAGAGTATGAGGGAGAATGAGAGAACAAACACACCACTGAAATCAGCAAGTCAGGGTGTTGAGTTGTAAAGGGTTAATGGGGTGTTAATAAAGATCATGGGTCAGGATGAGGGTGGAAGTACACTGCCTGCTTGAAGCCCTGGAGGCCAGGCTGTAACGAAAGGATTGGGGCATGTGTCCAAATGAAATACTGTATCAAGGTTTCCCAATTAGCCTCCCACAGTAAAACGGAAAGGAAACAATTGATTAACATGTTGACCTGCCATTGACATTGATGGTGATGATATTTCTTATGCTGGTGTTCTAGCCCCCAGGAACACACAATGATGGACATCAGGCTCCAGACAGGACGGCCTCCCCTATTGGATGCTACACCCTTCATGCATTTACATGCGTTGCCCAGCTGCAGCTACAAAGTGAGTCTGGAATGCCCACAGATAAGTTTGTCTGCGTTTTGTAAGAAGAGTCCATTTTTGAACGAACGGTTGTAAGTTATCATCGTCAGTCAGTGTCGCTCTGTGGATACATTTTCAGGTCGTGTTACGGACCTCATTTGCAAACGTGCTGGGACAGGTATGTCTTGCTACTAACATCTGGTCTTTTGGGATTTGTGAATTTTTACACAACAAGCTTTACATTCCCACTTTACCCTTTATTTTGAGATCCAAATGTAAATGCTGTGTGATGTGATATTGTGAATCGAGGAGGTCGATTTTTCAGATTTCCAACTTGTATCGTATCATGTGCATAACAGTATTCTCATCACAGCAAACTTGAGTCTAGCTGGGTAAGTCCATGTTATTCCTGCTCTGGACAATGGTGCATAACAAGAGTCTCCGATAATAAAATTTAATTAACCAGTTGTAAGGAAAGTCTCTTCTCACATTTCAATGAGGTATGTGTTGAGTACGCAATTTGTGAGTTCAGAAAGTACCTCAGTATAAATATTGGGGATTGTGACTGTCTGCCTTTGTAGATCATGCGCTTTCATGTAGAGAACCTCCCTGCATACTTTGTCACCAGCCTTTTGCTTGTCTTTGGAAGGCAGCTTTCAGACCTGCTGTCTCGAGGTTTGGACTTTTCATAAAACTTGTATCCCTGCTTTGCAAACTGCTCTGCCCAATGGCACCTTTCTCCAATTTGTGATTTTCATATCATTACCATGGTTGGACGTTGTTTAGAGTTTCCATTCGGAGCCTCTTCCTCTCTGATGGAGATCATTTATTCCATACTTTGTCTTTGCAGCATGAACCAAAATGGTTGTTAAAACAAATATTGAGTAAATTACTCTCATCAATTGTGTGTGTGTGTGTGTGTGTGTGTGTGTGTGTGTGTGTGTGTGTGTGTGTGTGTGTGTGTGTGTGTGTGCGTTCGTGCGCACCCACACTTGAATCCAAGGATCACGACCGAAAGACATTTACAAGTTGTGCAAATACGATGCTATCATTTGCATTCGATTTTACTGATTTTTCATTCAATTTTTTTTCATTCAATTTTTTTCTCAATTTTTTTCTCGTATTCAATTTTTCTCATATCCATTCAAGTCTTTACTTCTATCAAGTCAATTGAAGGTGTTCTCCATGCCACCATGATGGTGATCTATTTATTACATATGCAAGGGAGGTGAGGGTGCTTAGATGCTTGGCTGATACCTATATGTTATACATAAGGGAACGTGGTATGGTCGAACACTTGCAAACATCGTATCAACATTTATTCTTTTACATAGAGAATTTGCATCTGTCATCCCCGCCCCTCTGCCCCCGCAAGACTACCAGCAAATATGAAAACACCTCTGTGCACTAATTGGGGTCATGCTTATCCTATATCTCGGTATAATCGGCCCAGAAATGTAGGAGGAGTACCATGCAAACACGTACACTCACGTACGTCTGTGAATTATAGTAAGTATGTAACAATTTGCGGAAGTTTTTGAAGCTTTAAAAACAGCAGACAGTGTTCTGACAGTGTTGTTATATCAGCGACAAAGTTCCAATACGTACAGTGCATTCAGAAAGTATTCAGACCCCTTCACTTTTTTCACATTTTGTTATGTTGCAGCCTTATGCTGAAATCGTTTAAATTCATTTTTTCCCTCATCAATCTACACTCAATACCCCATAATGACAAAGCGAAAACAGGATTTTAGAAAGTTTTGCAAATTTATTATAAAGAAAAAACTGAAATATCACATTGACATAAGTACTCGTATGCATACCCTTTGCTATGACACTTGACATTTAGCTCAGGTGCCTCCCATTTCTCTTGATCATCTTTGAGATGTTTCTACACCTTGATTGGAGTCCACCTGTGGTAAATTCAATTGATTGGACATGATTTGGAAAGGCACACACCTGTCTATATAAGGTCTCACAGCTGACAATGCATATCAGAGCAAAAACCAAGCCATGAGGTCGAAGGAACTGCCTGCAAAGCTCAGAGACAGGATTGTGTCGAGGCACAGATCTGGGGAAGCCTACAAAAAAAAAATTCTGCTGCATTGAAGGTTCCCAAGAGCACAGTGGCCTCCATAATTCTTAAATGGATGAAGTTTGGAACAACCAGGACTCTTTCTATAGCTGGCCGCACGGCCAAACTGAGCAATCGGGGGAGAAAGGCCTTGGTAAGAGAGGTGACCAAGAACCCGAAGGTCATTCTGGCTGAGCTCCAGAGATCCTGTGTGGAGATGGGAGAAACTTCCAGAAGGACAACCATCACTGCAACACTCCACCGATCTGGGCTCTATGGCATAGTGGCCAGACGGAAGCCTCTCCTCAGTGAAAGACACATGAAAGCCCGCTTGGAGTTTGCAAAAAAAGCACCTAAAGGACTCTGACTGTGAGAAACAAGATTCTGTGGTCTGATGAAACCAAGATTGAACTTTTGGCTTCCGTCTGGCCACTCTGCCGTAAAGCCCAGATCGGTGGAGTGTTGCAGTGATGGTTGTCCTTCTGGAAGTTTCTCCCATCTCCACACAGGATCTCTGGAGCTCAGCCAGAGTGACCATCGGGTTCTTGGTCACCTCTTACCAAGGCCCTTCTCCCCCGATTGTCCAGTTTGGCCGGGCGGCCAGCTCGAGGAAGAGTCCTGGTTGTTCCAAACTTCTTCCATTTAAGAATTATGGAGGCCACTGTGGTCTTGGGAACCTTCAATGAATGAATGAATGAATGAAATGAATGATAGTTTTTAAGGCCATTTTCCCCGCTAGAGCGGGGGTTAGCCTTGCGGGCCCCATGACAATCATGGCTCCCTGTTTGAGGCAATGTTTTTTTTTTATGGCCGGATGCCCTTCTTGACGCCAACCCTTAGTCGCCTCTTACGATGCGCAGGGATACGGTGTACCTATTCTAAACCCGGGTACACACCGGGATCATTCATCCCAGCAAGCTGGTACTCAATTTGCCGACCTCGGAAGGATGACAGGCTGAGTCAACCCCCCTGGCGTTAATTCAGCGATCGACCGGGATTCGAACCCAGGATCCCAAGCCGGCACCCTAACCGCTAAGCCAACACCAGGCACCTTCAATGCCTTCAAAGCAATGCCTTAAGCCAACACCTTCAATGCAGCAGAATTTTTTTTGTAGGCTTCCCCAGATCTGTGCCTAGACACAATCCTGTCTCTGAGCTCTGCAGGCAGTTTCTTCGACCTCATGGCTTGGTTTTTGCTCTGATATGCATTGTCAGCTGTGAGACCTTATATCGACAGGTGTGTGCCTTTCCAAATCATGTCCAATCAATTGAATTTAGCACAGGTGGACTCCAATAAAGGTGTAGAAACATCTCAAAGATGATCAAGAGAAATGGGAGGCACCTGAGCTAAATTTTAAGTGTCATAGCAAAGGGTCTGAATACTTATGTAAATGTGATATTTCAGTTTTTTCTTTTTAATAAATTTGCAAAACTTTCTAAAATCCTGTTTTCTCTTTGTCATTATGGGGTATTGAGTGTAGATTGATGAGGGAAAAAATGAATTTAAACGATTTCAGCATAAGGCTGCAACATAACAAAATGTGAAAAAAGTGAAGGGGTCTGAATACTTTCTGAATGCACTGTATATTGTGCATGGGGTGTGGGCGATTCGGGAGTGGCTTCGTACCTTTGTGTACAGGGGGAATTTTTTGGGGATGTCAAAATTCTGCCATATTTGCATATGTAATAAATAGATGACACCCCCTCCTCCTTGTTGTTTATTAAACCAATGGAGCCTTGCCATTTTTATGACAAATGATTTATACATTTTCAATTTTATGTCCTGAATGTGATAGCTCATAGATTGCAAGCTTATTCTTTTCACTCAGATATAACTTTTTCCCCCAGGCTTGTGCACAGATTTTCGTTCTGCACAAATGGACGCATCAAAACCATACAAAATCCAGCCTTTTGTCATCATCCTCCATCTCACGGCCAGGTGAGGAGAACAAAAGGACCAAAGACATGGACTGTGCATTTGAGATACTAGGGCATGCCCGTACTATATATATATCTAAAATTATATCCCCCCCCTCTATTTACATGAAATGGTTTGGTTCATGAAATGTTTTGGTCATTCGCAACGCCAAAGCGAACGGCGAACGCTTTACATGAAATGGTTTGGTTCATGAAATGTTTTGGTCCATTCGCAACGCCAAAGCGAACGGCGAACGGCTTGCGAGTACAGTGACAACCCCCCCCCCCCCTCTATTTACATGAAATGGTTTTAATTAGTTTTAAAACATAGTTTAACGCCAACATAGCGGCAACATAGTTTGCCAACGTGAAATAAATGAATACGCTCTCAAATGTGCCGTCCGAGGCAGAGTGTGTTCGCCACGTTCGGCACACGCGATAGCTCGCTGCTCTCTGATTGGTTGAATCGTTTTTTGGACATAGCTCGGTAACTACTTCTGCGATTAATTTAAAACCTTGAAAAGGCACATCCTCGGGTCCCCAGCAATATACCTGGCAAGTTTCAAGTATATCGGACCCGTGGTTGTCGAGAAACAGCGGTCACAGACAAACAAACACACACACAGACACACACACACACAGACACACACACACACACACACAGATTGCTGGAATTATAGATAGATTTCCTTTGAAATCAACCGAAAGTTAAGTATTGACTTTACCACCATGAAGATAATATTTCTTGGAAAATCAACTGTACCTGAGGACATTGAGACTTAATCTTTTGTTATGAGACCTACAAGGTGTGAAAACTCTGATCAGAAATGACAAATATTGAATGTGTGTATGTGTTTGGTTCTTTGATATCTGTACAATTCCACACCCCTTGACCAATCCCCACCAAAATTTGCATACGTGTTGGGGTACCCAGGTTCAGGTTATGGGCACAACCCCCCCCCCCCCCGCCACATACTGCAAGGCAATTCTTTGCATGTGCATTTGTATGTCTGAAAATCAAGAAACTGAGGCCTTTTGGCCCATCATTGCTGTGGTGCACTCCTGTTCTAATTTTTACAAATCGACAATTTCACTGAGATTTAATAAAATGTTATGATGCTTATTCCTAAGGGAGCCAAGTCGTACTATAATGACAGCCCTGACTGAAGTAATTTTGAAATGACATTGTTGGCAACAGTGAAATACCTTTGTGTTTAAATTCTCCGAGATTATTAGCACAAGCACATTATCTGAGGTTTTCACTTGTCTTTGGACTGACAAGATAGCCCAGGGGTAGCAGACTCACCTATCAGCTGTCCATCCTAGGTTACATTCTCTGATAGGTTATTGTGTAAACTGATACCTTGGCCAAATTGTAAACTCCTTCCATCATCCATGGGCACTGCAGAAGCGGCATCCATACACTTGGTAACGAGGCAAGCCCACAGTCAGATGCTGCATTATGCACAATTGAAATAATTTGCCTTTAAAAACTGTGGTTGAAGAAGACCAGTAAAATACAATGCAACATCGAGACAAAGCTGAAAATTTCAAAACATATGGATAATAATACTGTAATAATGGCACTCGGTAGAGCGTTATTCGGTAGAGCGCATACTTCCGCCAGGCTGAACAGTTTACGTTTTGTAGCTCACGGATAGGCTGAATATGCATCCGTGTCTTAACCAAAATCTAATGAGCTTGTTATTGTCACCTATCCAACTTGTCTACCAAGTTTCGTCCCGATTCGTCCATAACCATTTGAGATATCATGCTATATATTGTCTTTGGCCCCATCTCGTAATGCTGAAGAATCACACAGGAATTAAAAAAAAAAATTCTCGTATGAATGAATGAATGAATGATCGTTTTAAGGCCATTTTTCCCTGTGTTACATATTTATGTGAATGTATGTAAATTACCATTCAGGTTGCTTATCCGTGTGTATTATACTAAGGGTTGTTGTGATGGGAGGGTCAGGAGCCCTTCGGAACCAGTGGCCGGAAACGGAAGTGGCCGGAAACGGGAGGAGAAAGACACGAGGGGAAGGAAGGTTTCTTCTTCCTCGCCCCGGCTCCGACAAAAGGTGGAAGCGACCTTGCGCTGCGTGGAAAACGCGCCGTTTCGAAACGTCTGGCGAGAGGAGTTACCTGGGCGGTAAATACCTTTTGACACGTCCAGTCACCGTGAGTTCGTGCACGAAACCAAGCGTCCGGGACAGTTTGCCCCGTCTACAAAGACGCGTACGGGTCCGCACGTTGGGCCTCGCTCGCGTCGGAAGCCGCGCTGGGTTTTGCCCCGTCTACAAAGACGCGTACGGGTCCGCACGTTGGGCCTCGCTCGCGTCGGAAGCCGCGCTGGGTTTTTGCCCATCTACAAGGACGCGTAAGGGTCGCACTTGGGGCCTCGCGCCCGTTGGACGCCGCGCTGGGTTTGCCCCGTGGCTTGGCAAGGAGGTGCGCTGCAGCCGCGGCCCCAGTACGAGACTGCACGTTGGGAGCACGTCCGCCCGGGGTTCGTCCAACCGCCCGTGTGCGGAGAGGAGAGACATTGACCACGGAGGGAGTCAGGAGTGGGGCTCACGTGAGGAATGTATAAGATTAAGATGGCCATCTTAGAGTTTGTGTAGATGAGTTCACATGGTTGTAATATTGATTGTGCCTGGTTGTGTATTGTTGATTGCTCGGGGAAAATCTCCGTGGTTGTGTCTTTGAAAGTGTTTGGTATCATTACCATTGGAAATATATACTTGCACATCAGTTGTCTCCTGGGTGAAATTCCTATGGATTGCGTGGCGAATGCGCCTATATAATACGATTTGCTGGTGAAGGTCCTCTCACGGTCCGGGGGTCACCGAGACCTGGTATGCACTGAGGGGACCACGTAACAGAATTGGGGGCTCGTCCAAATTACGATTTGCGGTTTCGCAATTGGGTCTACGTCCGGGATCTAAAAGTGTATAAAATAATAAAATAATAATATTTTTGGTAATTAAAATTTATTAATTAATTATTAATTGGTAATATTTTTTTTTGAGAAATTGGGGAAAGTCTTGGGGTGAAGGTTAACAGGTGTTAACGATAGGCACCATGGCGTTTGTGGCACAGAACTTTGGGGTAACCCCGAGTGAGGCACAGTTCCGAGCGTTGCTAAAGTCGGATCTCTTGAAATTGGCCAAACATTTTAACTTGGAGGTCCGAACTAATTTGAGGAAGGCAGAGTTGCAGGCCACGGTGATACAATCTATGGTGGGATTAGGAACATGGGACGAGTTAGCCTGGGAGTGGCTACCCGAAGAACCAGAAGACGTGGAGCTCCGGAAACTGGAGTTGCAATTACGGAGCCAGGAACGGATCAAAGAAGAAGAAAGGAAAGCAGAAAAGGAAAGAGCAGAAGAAGAAAGGAAAGCAGAAAAGGAAAGAGCAGAAGAAGAAAGGAAAGCAGAAAAGGAAAGAGCAGAAGAAGAAAGGAAAGCAGAAAAGGAAAGAGCAGAAGAAGAAAGGAAAGCAGAGGAGAGGAGAGAAGAGAAACAAGCAGAGGAAAGGAGAGTGGAAAGAGAACTCCAGGAAAGAAGAGAAAAGGAACAAGCAGAGGAAAGGAGAGCTGCAAGGGACCTCGAAGCAGAGGAGAGAAAAGCGGAAAGGGAATTAAAGGAACGTGACATGCAGCTTCAGCAAGAAATCAAATTCAAGGAGCTGGAGTTAATGAGAGAACGGGGAGAGGCACCACCCTTGCTGACGGGGTCGACACCTAACCAGAAAACCTGGGATGTGGGCAGACATGTGAGGCTGGTTCCACCGTTCAGTGAAAAAGAAGTCGCGAAATTTTTTCCACACTTTGAGAAAGTGGCTCGACAATTAAACTGGCCGGAGGAGGCATGGACCATACTCGTGCAAAGTGTGCTGGTGGGGAAAGCTCAGGAAATTTATTCGGCGCTACCAATGGACCAATGTGCAGATTATGAGGTACTGAAGAAGCACATCCTCAAAGCCTATGAGTTGGTTCCGGAAGCTTACAGGCAAAAATTCAGGAATGCCAGGAAGAGGGAGAGTGAGACCCATGTGGAGTTTGCCAGAGTGAAAGAAAACATGTTTGATCGGTGGTGTGAGTCAAAAGGAGTCGGGAAAGACTTCGAAACATTGCGGGACTTGATCCTGGTGGAGGAATTCCAGCAGTGTGTCCACGAGGACATCAAAGTGTACCTGCAGGAAAAGAAAGTACCGAAGTTGTGGGACGCAGCCACCATGGCAGATGATTATGCCTTAACCCACCGAATAGGGGTCCACAAACCTAACTCCTCGCCTAGACTTCAGCAGGGGAGTTATGGAACACCCGGGGCGGAGAATGACCTTACATGGCGGCGGCCTCGAGATGATTATGGGGACAACTATGATACCCCAACGGTTAGAAATCCGAGGGCTACGGGCCCAAGACAAACTTATTTTTCGGGGGGCTCAAGGCCGACCCCGAGGTTCTCCCCCGGGCCTACTTGTGCTTTTTGCCATAAAACTGGACACTTGATGTCCCAATGTTACCTCCGAAAAAGGGAGAACCCGGAACGGAATCAGTCTAGTGCGACTCCGAATGCACTGGCAAGTGTGAGAAATCATTCTTGGAGAGCAGAGCTGGGGGAAGATTCCCCTGTCAAAGGTACGGCGTCCCGGGAGAACCTTGTTCAGGAGGGCTACAAACATTTTATTTCAGAGGGGTTTGTGTCACGGGATGGAGCCTCGACTAACCGGAAACCGGTTAGGATATTGAGGGACACAGGGGCACATCAATCTTTAATGCTTGAAGGCATTTTGCCATGGTCCGAGGAGACGGCAACGGGGGATAGTGTTCGTTTACAGGGGATCGGGGGCGGTGTTAGTGCTCCCCTTCATGTCATCCATTTGGAGTCCGATTTGGTGTCAGGACCGGTCACCGTCGGTTTACAAGCCACGCTTCCTGTAGAGGGTGTATCTGTGGTTATTGGGAATGATTTGGCCGGGGGTCAAGTTTATGGTAACCTGAGGGTTGGTAAAGAGCCCAGCAGGGAAAATAACGCCACACCAGCTCGGGATGGCGACAAAAGTGCCAAGTTATTTGTAGGGGGACTGAACTTCAAAACAGAGGAAGAAGTTCTGACCTCTGTCTTCAACAGATATGGGCCGCTGGTGGAAGTGCGGTTGGTAAGAGACTGGGAAACGCAACAGTCAAGAGGGTTCGGCTTTGTCACGTTTGCCAGCACAAAAGACGCCAGAGAGGCAGAGAAGAATTGGAATGGCAAGGATTTGGAGGGTCGGACCATAACAGTAGGGAAGGCATTTCGTAGGCGTCGAGAGGTCTACAGGAGAGGACAACTGGGCGGTAGTTTTGGTGGTGGCCGAGAAGGAGACCGCTATTCATGGGACTACAGGGACCAGTGGTCCCACCATAATTATTAGGGAAGTTCTGAAAAGTTGAAGCACTGAAGGCGGCGGAGCCGCCGAGCCAAGATTCCTACACGAATTAACCGTGAACGCCGTTCCTAAAGGCGTCCAGGCAGGGAACTTTTATGCACGGACTAACCGTGAACTCCACGTTCCTCAAGGCGCCCATGTAGAGAACTTTCCTGCACGGACTAACCGTGAACTCCGCGTTCCTAAAGGCATCCATGTAGTGAATACTCGGCTTGGCCTCCCGGAAAAAGTGCTATCGAGTTGCCTAACTTTGGATCTTGGATCAACCCCTTAACCTTCATTCCCAAGAAACTGACGGTCAAAGTCAGAGGGTCATGAGAGGGAGTTTGATTTGGCAGGGACAATGTCGTTGTTGGTACTTAGTCCAGAGGGAGTAATCTGGAGGGTTGAGTGATCTGGTTTGTTTCTCCAAATTGGCCGGCAAAGAAAGTTTTCGCTGGGTTCAAACTTTCTTTCTTGAAGGGGGGGAGTGTTACATATTTATGTGAATGTATGTAAATTACCATTCAGGTTGCTTATCCGTGTGTATTATACTAAGGGTTGTTGTGATGGGAGGGTCAGGAGCCCTTCGGAACCAGTGGCCGGAAACGGAAGTGGCCGGAAACGGGAGGAGAAAGACACGAGGGGAAGGAAGGTTTCTTCTTCCTCGCCCCGGCTCCGACAAAAGGTGGAAGCGACCTTGCGCTGCGTGGAAAACGCGCCGTTTCGAAACGTCTGGCGAGAGGAGTTACCTGGGCGGTAAATACCTTTTGACACGTCCAGTCACCGTGAGTTCGTGCACGAAACCAAGCGTCCGGGACAGTTTGCCCCGTCTACAAAGACGCGTACGGGTCCGCACGTTGGGCCTCGCTCGCGTCGGAAGCCGCGCTGGGTTTTGCCCCGTCTACAAAGACGCGTACGGGTCCGCACGTTGGGCCTCGCTCGCGTCGGAAGCCGCGCTGGGTTTTTGCCCATCTACAAGGACGCGTAAGGGTCGCACTTGGGGCCTCGCGCCCGTTGGACGCCGCGCTGGGTTTGCCCCGTGGCTTGGCAAGGAGGTGCGCTGCAGCCGCGGCCCCAGTACGAGACTGCACGTTGGGAGCACGTCCGCCCGGGGTTCGTCCAACCGCCCGTGTGCGGAGAGGAGAGACATTGACCACGGAGGGAGTCAGGAGTGGGGCTCACGTGAGGAATGTATAAGATTAAGATGGCCATCTTAGAGTTTGTGTAGATGAGTTCACATGGTTGTAATATTGATTGTGCCTGGTTGTGTATTGTTGATTGCTCGGGGAAAATCTCCGTGGTTGTGTCTTTGAAAGTGTTTGGTATCATTACCATTGGAAATATATACTTGCACATCAGTTGTCTCCTGGGTGAAATTCCTATGGATTGCGTGGCGAATGCACCTATATAATACGATTTGCTGGCGAAGGTCCTCTCACGGTCCGGGGGTCACCGAGACCTGGTATGCACTGAGGGGACCACGTAACACCTGCTAGAGCAGGGGTTAGCCTTGCGGGCCCCATGACAATCATGGTGCCCTGTTAGAGGCAATGTTTTTATGGCCGGATGCCCTTCCTGACGCCAACCCTTGGTCGCCTCTTACGATGCGCAGGGATACGGTGTACCTATTCTAAATCGGGGTACACACCGTGATCATTCATCCCAGCAAGCTGGTACGAGCCTCGATCTTGTATACAAAAAAAAAACAAAAAAAAAAAAACAATTTGCCGACCTCGGAAGGATGACAGGCTGAGTCAACCCCCTGGCGTTAATTCAGCGATCGACCGGGATTCGAACCCAGGATCCTAGGATCCCAAGCCGGCACCCTAACCGCTAAGCCAACACCTAGCCAACACCAACACCATCTCGTATGCAGAACCAAATTTTCACCAAATTTGATTCGATTTGTCCTTGCCACATACCCAACCTGCCCACCAAGTTTTGTCACAATCCGTCCATAACTTTTTGAGATATCATGCTGTCTTGTTGTTTTTGGCCCTATCACTCATTGTTGAAGAATCACTTAACATTTTCGGATCTGGATCCGGATCTTCACCAAAATCGAATCAGTTTGTCCCTGTCACACCCAACCTGTCCACCAAATTTCGGCCGAATCCGTCCACAACTTTTTGAGATATCCTGCGCACAGACAGACAAACACAAGGGTGAAATAATAACCTCAGTCCACCTTCGCAGAGGTAATAATGTGACCTTGCAAGGAACTTCAACACAGGAGGCCATTAGGCCCATGAAGCCTACGCAATGCTTGTTTCTTCATGCTGTATCCTTTTTAAATAACTGGGTATCAAGGATGGAAGCAGCACATACCAATTTTAAAGTCATTGGTATTGATCAATTGTATTCATAAAGTTTTTCTTTAAAAATGTAGGCTTAAAGTCAAAAAAAAAAAAGTCAATTAATTTTTTTATTTATTTAAAAATCTTATGTTTAAAATTCAGTTTTTTAAAACTTCAGTTACATCTGGAATAAAATGGTCTTGTCTGCAGGAAAGCTTCCATTCTACACCTCCAATGGTTGCCATTTATGTTTGGGGATTCGCTGCTGCCTTCTTGACAGAGTTATTAGTCGCATATTTTTCATGTTGTGCTGTGGCAGCTCGGAGTGGTTCAGTGCACTTTGGATAGACTTCCTCCCTCTCCCGGAGCCCGATTCTGTCCTCTTGGAGAGACGATCCACGTGGTTCAACCTCCTGCCACTACTGTTGTTCCTGCTGGCGGATGCCACTTTGTACTGGATGGCAACACTTTGTTCAGGCATCGTTCATGTTCTGGCCACTTTACTGAGCAAAACATGGCGGTAATATTACTTTTGTTTCTGCTTACTCTTTTATTTTTTTTAAATTTGCACATTTTCGGAGGCAAAGCCCCCTCCAACATCTCAAACTATTTTATTTTATCTTGCATGCTTGAGTTTCTTTAGTCATCGATCCTCTGTTGTCACCCGGCTTGTGGCATTAATAGTGAATGTGCGTCCAGCGTTTGTCTTGTCTGGACTGGACGTGTGCCCTTCTGCAACCATTTATTTATTTCTGTGCAGCGTTGTTTTATTGTCACTATTTATCTCTCATTATTGAACTTGTTTGCAATCTTTAGTGGGCTTCCATTTCTTGCCCACATGAGTTTTAATTTGGTCAATCACCACTTGAATATGCAGGGTATAGTATAGGACTGATGAGCGACGGTTTGCACACCTCATGCATGGGCCTCTTTTAACACGGTACCCTGGGATACCATGTAATGTATCACTTTCCCTTTTACTCATGGGATGGCACATCACTTTACAAAAGCATAATCACTCGTCTGTATATGAAGGTTAAGGGCTGGAATTGATTTTGCAGTCACTGCAGTACATCCATGACCATCAAACTTCCTTTTCTAGATTTTCTTTCTCCACAAGAGCGAGTTTCATTGAAGAGCAAAGCCAAATTACCATTTGCAAATTGCCATTGGGGCAACAATTAATGAAAAAGTAAAAGGGTTGTGTTTTTATTTTATCTTAATTCTTTTTTTTCTTTTTCTTTTTTGTATACAGGATTGAGGCTCGTGTAAGAGTTAACACGAATCACAAAAAAACAAACAAAAAAAAACCGGACACATAAAGGATGATAAAGGGAGCGGGAGACAAGATGGGGAGAGAGAGGGAAGCCCACAAGTACAACAATAGAGAACAGGGACAGCGGGAGATCTGTGGGAGGGAGAGGGCTTGGGGGGGAGGAGGCATGGGAAGGGGGGGGGGGGGTAGGGGAGGTATAAAACACATGGACAATGTCAGGACTTTCAGGAAAGAAGTCGTTATTTCAAAAAAGTGGATCTGGGGTGAATTAACAGGGGTAGAAAAGATCATTGTTTTGGATGGGGGAAGATAAGAGATGGTGGTGAACAGCTGTTTTAAAGACCTGGAGGGAGGAGTGGAATTGAAGAGAGTGAGGGAGTTTGTTCAAGAGGCGGGAGAAAAGAGGAATGAAAGAGTGAAGGTGAGCAGAGCATATTGATTTTGGCAGTTTCACGAGAAGAGGGTTGCTGGCAGATCTTGTGAGACCTGTAGGAGTATTTGGGGGACAGAGCATAGACAGAGCTGGGGGGGGGGGGGGGGGGGCTAGGCTGGAGAGGAGTCGGTAGAAGACAGAAAGACCACAACCTGTCTGCGGTGAGTGAGTGAAAGGCCCTCAGTTAGCTTCATCGCAAGAGATTCCAATGATTCTGAAAGCTTTGGTTTCAACAGCGTGAAGCTGAGCTAGGTGTGAGGCAGGTGCACCAGCCCAGAGGGGAGAGCAGTATTCCATTGAGCTGCGGATGTAAGCCTTGTATGTGGTGAGGAGCTCAGGTGTGCCAAGGAAGGACTTCGCACGACGGGGGATGCCCAGTCGACAACTGGCTTTGGAGGCCAGCTTGAAATGTGGTTTTCTCAGGAAAGATCATGGCAGATAGTAAGACGCAAGAGTGACAGAACTTCTTGGAGAGGATTGTTGAGAAAGTATATGGGAGGGTTGTCCAGACGGTCTTTTCGGAGAGACATAGTGAGAGTGTGAGATTTATCAGGATTGAAAGACATGTTCCACTTGTTTGACCAGTCTGTGATTTTGTCCAGGTCTGCAGAGAGCGAGGAGGCTGCAGACTGCCGATCTGAGGGATGAAGAATGGAGCGACAGAGAGTAGAGTCATCGGCAAAGAGATGGAAAGGATTTTCCAGAGAGTCGGAGAGATCATTGATGAAGACCAGAAAAAGCACAGGGCCCAGAACACTGCCTTGGGGAACTCCAGCCTGAACAGGAAGGGGAGATGAGAGAAATCCATTCAGAGCCACACATTGACTACGACCAGAGAGGAAGTCCACAAGCCATGCGTGGAGATTTCCGTGGATACCATAGGAGGAGAGTTTGGTGAGCAGAGCAGGGTGCCAGACAGTATCGAAGGCACGTCATATGTCAAGGGAGACAGCTTTGATTCCCTGTTTGGCATTGAGGACCTCCATCCATTGTTGAGACAACAGAAGCAGCATGTCCAGAGTAGAGTGACCTGGTCTGAAACCAAATTGATGATCAGAGATCAAGCCATTGGAGAAGAGGAAGGATTTGATATCCGAAGCAATGATGGATTCCATGACTTTGCTGATAATTGGGAGCAGGCTGATTGGCCTGTTTTTGCACCTTTTTGTGTAAAGCGGTGATGTTGGCTGATTTCCAAGCTGATGGCAGGTGACCTTGAGCAAAAGAGAGGGTGAAACGAACAGAGAGAGGGTGTGAAAGAGCAGCACAGCAGGATTTTAGGACCCGATGGCTGATGCCGTGTGGTCCATTTGCAGAATCAGAGTCGAGGATTGACAGACACTTCTCCACCTTGTCAGGAGAGAAGGACACAGAGTCCAGGAGCAGCTGGGTACGGTGGGTACAGAGAGAGACGGGTTTGGGACACAAGATTTTGAGGCAAACACAGAGTTGAGGCATTCAGCTTTTTCACGTGCGGAGTCAGCTGTGTAGCCGTTTGAGGTAAGGGAAGGGATGGAGGGGGAACAAACACCAGAAACAGATTTTACCAGACACCCCCAGGATTTGAAAGGGGGAGACAGGTTTGAGAGTTCAGTCTTGAAAGTAGAGAGATATTGTTTCCTGGCTCTCCTGAAGGTGGACAGACTCTTGTTCCGAGCTTTGTGAAAGGAAATGTGATTGTCTTCCCTTGGATTTCCTTTCCAGGAGGCGAAGGCAAGTTGTTTCAGGGTAACTGCCTCACCACAAGATTCCGTGTACCATGACAGGAGGAAGGGTATGACAATTGAAGACGAGATGGGATAAATCTGTGCATGAGAGACAGAGAGCAATTTACTTTGGAAGAATTTACAGGATGAGTTGATGTCAGAGGCAGTAGAGATGGGAGACCAGTCCAGATGATTGATGGCTGCTTGAAGACCGTGCCAGTTGGCCTGAGTGAAATGCCAGACTCGTCGACGCTGAGGAGACTCTCTGAGAATGGCCAGAGGGATGTCCACTTTAACAAGCATATGGTCAGATGAACCGATAGGAGCAGAAGAAGAGCAGCAGACATTTTCAGGGAAGTTTGTCATAACCAAGTTTGGAAGAGAAGATGCTCCATTGACTGAAATCCGGGTCGGGAAATTGACAGATTGTGTCAGTCACAGTTGGTCGCAGAAGTCCTTTGCTGAGGTGCTATGGCTGGTGAGAGAGGTATCCACACCCAGTCAGCTGGCATGATGACAGTTGAAATCACCACATATGAGGAAGAGAGAGTTGGGTTGAGTAGATATAAATTTCTCCATGTTATCAGACAGCGAGATGTAGAGCAGGGACATCGGGAGATCATCGGGAGTGTTAGGAAAGGTTAATAAATATAGATCAGGATGGCGGATGACATGAGGTGGTGGGACGCTGACTGCTTTGAAGCCATGGAGGGAAGAGGGGGACATAACAGCCTCTGGAAGGCAGTTCCATGGATGGGAAAAGTGAGAAACAAAGGAGCTTGTGTGTGCAGTCAGGCTTGTGTTATTGATATAATCTGATCGTGCTGGAATTTATGCAGCAGCCGGCTCTCACGTTCTGTGTACTTTGCATGCTCTACTAACTAGGCCATGTTTTCTGCTTCAGATTTGAGTCGTACCGAAGTGAGCAACATCGGTCAACATCCAGCTGTCTGCCCGTCTCTATCGTATTAATAGCTGTGGCATGGACGCAATGTGGGGCTCTCTCTCTGATTCTTCTCTGCATATTTTGCATACTTAAGGTAATCATCTTCATTGATAGTGATAGTTGTGCAACAGCCTGCAATCTTTTTTCAAAGGTTGTGTCATTTTGAAATGCGTGTTCGTGTCCAGTGAAGACATCACTTTTTTACTGGATATAGTCGAGTTTGGGTGTGAATACAGTCACTTAAATATGGCACTGAAGTTGGTGGATCAAAAACTCTGGTGAAAAGATCAGTGCTCTGCTGAGAAGCATTTTTGTCAAGGTAGACATCACTATTCAACTTTTACCCAAATTGTCTGTTCACAATGCATGTTTTGAGTCATATGCAACAATGTTTGCCAGCATATTCCATCTCAAACTAGAGCATTCCTCCACCAGATGAACAGTTTACGTTTTGTATCCTAGAATAGACCAGAAAATCACAATACAGAATCACATTTAATCAAAATCATCCATCCACAACTTTGAGATATCCTGCCTTGTATCGTTTTTGGTCCTATCTCCCAATGGTGAAGCAATCACTTAAAAAATTATACGAGCCAGATCCAGATCTTCACCAAAATTGAAGAGATTCTTCCTTGTCACACACACAACCTGTTCACCAAGTTTCGTCCAAATCCGTCCATAACGTTTTGAGATATCCTGCTATATGTTGGTTTTAGCCCTATCTCTCAATGGTGAAGAACCACTTATAAATTAAATAATTCTCATATCCGAATCCATATTCAGATCTTCACCAAAATGGAATCGACTTCCTTGTCATACACACAACCTGTCCACAAAGTTTCGTCCAAATCTGTCCATAACCTTTTGAGATATCCTGCTACGTATCGTTTTTGGCCGTATCTCCCAATGTAGTCCCCGGGCCACTTCCAGATATGTTCACTTTTGTTGCACCCCCCCTGCTACCAAGTTTGACGATTGATTATTGTTCCTGAGCTATTTAGGAGTGGGAATCCACTTGTCAATGCCAAAGCCTGCCAGGGAAAAATGTCAACAGCACTTTACTTTACGTTCGGTGGGTAGGGGTGGATAAGCGTAAATTTTCACACGCTTCAAAATGGGGGGTATGGGTGTTCGAGTCTATAGTGCTTCTTGGTGTACATTAATCATGACATATCATACACCACTGGAAAGAGGAATGAAATACCTATCCTATGGTATATCCTTGGAATAAATCGGACAATAATTGAGGTGAATATGACAATTTGTGTATCTTGTCCGTAAATATGCGTAGCCGTTAAAAGCGAACATTTCGACTAAAGCATATCTTACAATCAATCAGGAACCACTATAAACCGCCAAAGGTCAACTAGATCTATTACATTAGAAGCCTTAGGGTGCCATATGAATAAAACAGAATAAATACATTGAAAATATACCGATGAATGTACACTTTCAACCGTTTTTACATTGCTACCCAGAAATCTGTGATCTACATTTCTACCCAGAAACCATCTTCCTTGAATAGAACTGCCCCAGTGCCCCAGCCCCCACATCACTTGCATCAATGGCCAACTTGAATGGTTCTTGAAAATCCGGGGTTGCTTGGACAGGAGAGCTCATTAATATCGCTTTGACGTGGGCAAAGGCAGCTTGACATTTGTCATCCCAAATAAACTTGGTCTCTTTCCTCAGCAAATTCGTTAAAGGGGCTACCACATCAGAAAAATTCCTGCAGAACCGCCGATACCAACCAGCCATACCCAAGAATCTCATACGCTCCTTCTTCCCTTTTGGAACTTGGAAGCGATCAATGGCTGCTATCTTGGCTGTCACCTGTTGCACCTGACCCTGACTGACTACATGGCCTAGGAACACCATCTGTGCCTTTACAAACTCACTCTTAGATAAGTTGATGGTCAACCCTGCCTCGGTCAGTTTCTTGAAAAATGCATGAATTTGTTTCACATGATCTTCCATGGTCATGGTGTGGATGATGACATCATCCAGATAAGCCTCCACCCCCTCAAGGTCTGCAATGAGCTTATTAATCAGCTGTTGAAATGTAGCAGGCCCGTTTTTCAATCCAAAGGGAAGAACCTTGTACTGATACAACCCATTTGGTGTGACTAAAGCCCAGATTTCCTTGGCTCTATCAGAAGAGGAATCTGCCAATACCCTTTCAGCAAGTCAAATTTAGTTACAAATTTAGCTGGGCCTATTCTATCAATACAGTCATCAATCCTCGGGATGGGATATGAGTCGCGAGTCGGTCTTGGTCACTGCATTAACCCGTTTTAAATCCGTACAACAGCGAAAACTGCCATCGGGTTTTGGAACCAACACACATGGTGAGCTCCATTCACTGCTGCTTGGTTCGATGATGTCATTCTCCAACATATACTGAACCTCCTTCCGAAGATACTCCATCTTCACAGGGTTCATCCAATAGGGGTGTTGCTTCACAGGAGTGGCTTCCCCCACCTCAATATCATGATATACCAAGTCAGTACGACCAGGTACATCTGTGAACAAATGTGCAAACTCAAAAATTAGGCTGGATAGTTGTCCTTGTTGTTCCCTCGTCAAATGACCTAATTTCTCATCTGAATGACTCAACACTTCCGTGTTCGTCAATCTGGGACAAGCCTGGTCATCAAAGTTATCAAACTTCACACCGGCGTCAACCTCTGGATTCTCTTGCACCCCGACTACAGGCACGACAGGAACCATTTTTTCCACAGGCTTCCTCTCATAATATTTCTTCAGTCGGTTGACATGACACAGCTGCCACTTTTTCCGTCGGTCGGGAGTTGTCACCACGTAATCTGTTTCATTAACCCTCCTTTCGATTGCATAGGGACCGAAATATCTAGCCTGTATTGGCTGACCTGGAACAGGAAGCAACACTAACACTCGGTCCTCAGGAATGAAATTTCTTACCTGAGATTTCTTGTCATGTCTCACTTTCATTTTATCCTGTGTCACTTTCAAGTTTCTTCTCGCAACTTCACAAGCCTTAGTCAACAGTGGTGGAGTATGTGTCAACGGTTAGGCACAGATTGGCTGTGACTCCTCCTGTAGCCACTGTTCTTTCACCAATTTCAATGGTCCTCACACTGAGCGTCCAAACACAAGTTCAAAAGGTCTGAATCCCAATGACTCCTGAATAGATTCCCTCGTAACAAACAACAATAAGGGTATTCCTTCATCCCAATCCTTGTCACATTCAAAACAATACGTTCTGATCATATTCTTCAATGTCTGGTGAAACCTTTCCAAGGCCCCTTGGCTCTCGGGATGGTAAATACTTGATCTTACTTGCTCCACTCCCAACAGGTGTACCGCTTGCTGAAAAAGTGTTGACATGAAATTGGAACCCTGATCAGACTGGATGACCTTAGGTAGGCCAACCAAAGTGAAAAATTTAATCAAGGCCTTCGCAATAACTGCCGCAGTAATTTTTCTAAGAGGCACTGCCTCTGGGATTCTGGGAACCTTGTGGAAGTGCACATGGTGGTCAGCAAATACTGATGTCCAGCCTTAGTTTTTGGGAAAGGGCCTGCACAGTCAATAATGACACGGCTGAATGGGTCTTCAAAAGCTGGAATTGGTTTTAAAGGTGCAGATGGGACTTTCTGATTAGGTTTTCCCACCAGCTGGCAAGAGTGGCAAGATTTACAGAACTCCGCCACATCACGTCGCAATCCTGGCCAGAAAAAATGTACCAATATTCTGTCACATGTCTTGTTCACTCCAAGGTGCCCGGCCAAAGGTGTCTCATGCGCCAAACTCAATATCTCCTTCCGGTACGGTGGTGGCACCACAATTTGGTAATGAACTTTCCACTCATCGTTTGCTGGCACCTCCGGTGGTCTCCATTTTCTCATGAGTATTTCCCCTTTCATGAAGTAACCAACAGGTATCTTCATAGCCTCTTCCTCTGTAATGGCTTTATCAGTCAAACTCCGGAGCTCCAAATCTGTGTTGTTCTTCAACAAGTCTCTTTCGGACCAGCACCGTTTGTTCAACCTCGTTCCCAGATGTCTCCGACGGACACTCCATTTCCTCTTTTGTTCCAGATGCCACCTTTTCCTTAAGTTCCTTGATGTCACTCTTTTTCCTATTATCTCTTTCAGAATTTTCCTCCAATATCGCTAAGGAACCCAAATCCACATCACCTTCCTTCTCCTTCTCTTCAGAGCGCTTCCTACCCATAGCACGAGTCACTGCACAGGATGGAAAGATACCCGGAATCTCCTGCTCTAACTGTGCTGTATTATTTTCCATACTGGGCTTTTCAACCAACATCGGATTACCAGAAACTCGACCACCGGCCAAATCATTCCCGATAGATAAAAGAGATTCCCTCTACAGGAAGAGTGGCTTGTAAACCTACGGTGACCGGTCCTGACACCAAATCAGACTTCAAATGGATGACATGAAGAGGAGCTTTAACATAACCACCAACCCCCTGTCAAAGAACACTAACACCAGTTGCCGTCTTCTCTGACAATGGCAAAATGCCTTCAAGCATCAAAGATTGATGTGCTCCTGTGTCCCTCAATACCCTAACAAGTCTCTGGTTCGTTAAGTCTCCATCCAGTGACACAAACCCCTCTGAAATAAAAGGTTTGTAACCCTCTTGAACAAGATCGTTCTGTGATGCCGTAACTTTGGCATGGGAACCTTCACAAGGCACTGGCCTCCAAGGACGATTTCTCGCATTGGCCAATGCATTCGGAGTTGTACTAGTCTGACTCCGCTCCTGATTTTTCCTTTTCAGGGCGTAACATTGGGACATCAAATGCCCAGGTTTCTTGCAAAAAGCGCAAGTAGGCCCGGAGGAAAAACTCGTGGTCTGCCTCGGGCCCCCCGGAAGATAGGTATGTCTTGGAACTGCAGTCTTCTGATCCCTAAAAGTCACGGTATCAGATGTGTCCCCATAGTCTCGAGGCCGCCTCCATAAAAATTTGTTCTCTGAACCTGATTTTCCGTAACTCCCCTGGCTAACTCCAGGCGGGAAGTTAGGTTTGTGGAACCCCATCCTGTGTGTCAAGGCATAGTCATCTGCCACGGTTGCTGCCTCATACAACTCTGGTACTTTCTTCTCATCCAGATGTACTTTAATGTCCACGTGGACACACTGTTTGAATTCCTCCACCAAGATCAATTGTCGTAACAGGTTGAAGTCTTTCCCAATCTCCTTCGAGTCACACCACCTATCAAACATGGTTTCCTTCATTCTGGCAAACTCCACATGGGTCTCACTCTCCCTCTTCCTGGCATTCCTGAATTTTTGCCGGTAAGCTTCAGGGACCAATTCATAGGCTTTGAGAATGGCTTTCTTCACTATCTCATAATCTGCACATTGGTCAATCGGTAAAGCCGAAAATATATCTTGAGCTTTACCCACCAGAACACTTTGCACTAACATAGTCCAGGACCCCACAGGCCATTTTAACATTTGAGCCACCTTCTCAAAATGTAAAAAGAACTTGGCTACCTCCTTTTCATTGAAGGGTGGAACCAGCCTCACATGCCTACCAACATCCCAAGAGTTCTCACTAGTTGTCGAACGAGCCGGCATGGATACTACTTCTCTCCGTTCTCCCAGTAATTCCAGCTCCTTGAGTTTAAGTTCCTTCTGATACTCCATGTCACGTTCCTTTAACTCCCTTTCGGCTCTCCTTTCCTCTGCTCTTTCCTCTGCTCTTCTCTCTTCTAACCTTTCCTGGCTCTGCAGTTGCATCTCCATTTTCCGGAGCTCCACATTTCCTTTTTGCTCTGGTAACCAATCCAAGGCTACCTCTTCCCATGTTCCTTGTCCCACTCGAGACTCCACCACCAATGTCTGCATCTCTGCTTTCTTCATATTAACTTTACCTCCAAGTTAAAATATTTGGCCAATATCATGAGTTCCGATCTTTTTAACGCCTGGAACTGTGCCTCATTAGGGGACGCCGCAAACTTTTCTGCGTCAAACACCATGGTGACTATCACTTAGCACCTGTTAACCTTCACACAAAAAAAATTCCAATTTTTGAAAAAATTTGGGAATGCTAGGAAATTCCAAATTTGGGAATTTTGGGAATGTTAGGGAATTCTATCCCGGACGAGCCCCAAATTTCTGTTACGTGCTCCTCCCCAAACCCCGGGCACGGTGTACCTCCGAGCCCCGAGAGGAGTCACGGCAGAAAGATGTTATTCTGTGTCAAAGATCAATGGTGAAATCACACCAATTGTTACCAACAAACAAGTATTGTATTAAGGTCACAAGAATAACAGCACAAAAACAATAGTAATCAATTGTACAACCAATATATCATTCCTATGATGATACCATCAGTTTCGTACAATATAACTCACTGTGCTCCAAGTGAGCGAAAATAACATTCCCAATGTCTCTGTCCCGGCTTCAAGCCAAAGTCGATCCACGCTACAGTGATCGTCAGACCGATGTATCGAGACCAGAATCCCACTCGGTTGACAGTCACACTGTCAAAGATGGGCAAAGGTGTCCTCAAGAGGCGACTGGGAAATCACACCTTCGGGTATGGATGTTCAATGGCTCCCCACATGGCGAACCGCAAATTCCCACTCGAAATCCACGTTACACATGCAAACCAGGTTAACGGCTGGATGCGTTGAAATGGTTGAAGCGAGGTGAAGAGCCCAGAGCGATGCGAAATCGGGCGCGAGGCAAAACAGCCGGCGGGCCCGTACTCAAGGCGTAACGTCACTCCAATGATTCTCTTCAGAATCAACCGCAAAACCTGACACGCAGGTTTATCTGTCACAGCGATAACAACTCTGTCGCAGGAATCCCTTTCCCAGGAAACCCAAAGTTCACTCGTGACCCCCGTTCACCAGCGTTTGCTCAAGACCTCAAAGCAGCTCGGCTCCTTCTCGACCTCACTCGCTCCGCCTCCTTTTCCTCTTCTTCTTCGTCCGGGTCCCTATCCGGTTTTCGGTTTCTTTTTAAAACATTAATTTTTTTTACCTTTTGAAAACAGTTATCTCCAATTCACTTAAACGATAACAATAATAGTACCTTTAGGTAGAAGGTACCTAAAGGTACTATTATTGTTATCGTTTAAGTGAATTGGAGATAACTGTTTTCAAAAGGTAAAAAAAAAAAAAAAAAAGTACATGTTGATAACAATAATAAATAGATAACAAAATAGATAACAATAATAGTACATGGAACCAAAAATGTTTACAGTGGATGAGAACCACAACAACGGAAGTGACGATTCCGTAACAGTACCAAGAAGCACTATAGACTCTATAACACCCATACCCCCCCATTTTGAAGCATGTGAAAATGTACGCTTATCCACCCCTACCCACCTAACATAAAGTGCTGTTGACATTTTTCCCTTGCAGGCTTTGGGATTGACAACAAGTGGATTCCCACTCCTAAATAGCTCAGGAACAATTAATAAATCGTCAAACCTTGGTAGCGGGGGGGAGGGGGGGGGGGTGCAGCAAACTCCTTAAATAGAGCTCTTTCTGGAATTGGATCATCGGCTAATGGTGAAGAATGACTTTTAAAATTCTACTATCCGAATCCGGATCTTCACCAAAATCTAATCATTTCGTCGTTGTCACATCCGTTACCTCTCTGCCAAATTTCGTCCGAATCCGTCCACAACTTTTTGAGATATCTTGTTCACAAACAAACGGACAGACAGGGGTGAAAACATAACCTCCATCCACCTTTTGGTGGCGGAGATAACTACAACAGCACTCCGTAGAGAGCATGCCTCTGCCAGGCTGAACAGTTTACATTTTGTATCCCACTAATGGACCAGATCTGGATTCTGACCTGAACAAAAATCGAATCGGTTTGTTCTTGTCACCTAACCATCTTATCCCCCAAGTTTAGTCTTGACTTGTCCACAACCTTTTAAAATATAATGTTATATATCGCTTTTTCCCTGATCTCTCAATGGTGAAGAATCACTTAAAAATTAAATAATTCTCTCATCCGAATGAATATTCAGATCTACCCCAAAATCGAATCGATTTGGTCTTGTCACACACCCAACCTGTCCACCAAGCTCCGTCCAAATTTTTTTGAGATATCCTGCTTTGTATAGTTTTTAGCCCCATCTCTCAATGGTGAAGAATCACAGAAATTATACTAGCCGGATCCAGATCTGGATCGTATCCAAAATTGAATCAATTCTTTCTTGTCACATCCTCTACCTCTCCACCAAGTTTCGTCAGAATCCGTCCACAATTTTTTGAGACATCCTGCTATATATCGTTTTCGGCCCTATCTCCCAATGGTGAAGAATCACTTTTTAAAATTCTCCGATCTGGATTCAAATCTTCACCAAAATTAAATCAAGTCTTCCTTGTTGCATACGCAACCTCTCCACCAAGTTTTGTCTGAATCCATCCACAACTCTGAGATATCCTGTTATATATCGGTTTTGGCCCTATCTCCCAATGGTGAAGAATCACTTTAAAAATTATAGTAGCCGGATCCGAATCCAGATCTTCACCAAAATTGAATCGATTCTTCCTTGTCACATACGATACCTCTCTGCCAAATTTCGTCCGAACCCATCCACAATGTTTTGAGATATCTTGGTCACAGACAAATAGACACAGACAGACAGGGGTGAAAACATAACCTCCATCCACCTTCGGTGGTGGAGGTAAATATGTCATGCACCATTTGGTGTGTGTCATTGAAAAGTGTGTGTGTGTGTGTTCATCTGTCTGTCCAGGTTGCTATCTTGAAGTGCAAAGTAACATCATTAAAGGCAGCACTATCCAAGGTGAGTCATTTATAATTATGAATCTTCAGGAACATATTTATCAATCTAAGCATGCTCAGTCCATGACTTAACAGTGATCCTTATTTTGTTTGTCTACTCTACAGTACGTATTTAGGTGACATGGGATAGTAGTACATCTACAGCAACTATGGCCTGTGAAAATATATTTTGATAAATCTCAGATTTATAAATATAAATCTTATTTTTAACAACTATGAAGCTGTGCAACCACCTATTGAACCTGGGCCATGTACATGCGACTGCAGACGTTGGGTGAGCCAGTGCAGTCAGGGCTCGTGTCGGAAGCTGCTGGGGCAGGAAGAACGAGTGAAAATGCTGAGAGTTGGAAGGCCCGAGCGAAGCAATGTTTGGAGACGGATCAAAGCACTCTGAGTTTGCACAGCACGGCAACTGCTGCAACCGTCTGCGTCACCTTGTTCAGCTTACCTTCTGCTTTACACTGGTTCCGCCAATTACAGTAAGAGCTTTTCATTAGTATTTGTTGTGGTCTTTGGAATATTAGTGGGAGTGAAAGGCATAAGGATAGCTTAGCAGCAGATAACTAACTATTTAAAGCTCTATGGTCCTGGGTTTGGTTCCTAGCAGAATTGGGATAAAATTGTTACTCTTGGGTTGAGTCCCTACCAGCAAGGAACACTGCATCATGGAATGTTGTTCTGTCGAAGGCATCATGAGATCGTTTTCCTATAAGTTGGGCAGAAAGTACAGTCAACCTTTTGGCCAGTATCTATGTTGGCCAAATTCTCAACTTCCTTTTTTAACTGTACAATTAGAGATAGGATTACTTATATAATTCGACTCATCCTGGTCCTTAACTGCTGCAACAGACCCCTGAGTCTTCTTGCAGTACTTACTAGCTGTGCCTACCTCTTGCTTCACTGACTGGTTTAATCAAACTAGTGGGCCAGTTGGTCCGCTGTACCAAAATATTCATTGATCTTCACTGCCTTGTAGCATACCTGCCTGCTGGACTCGGGAGAGGGTTCTTTTGGGTCCTTGGGGTATTTTTGGTCCTCTGGGACTTTGGGGTATTCTGGGTCCTCGGGAACTTTTGGGTGGTCATCTGGGACTTTTGGGTCATCTGTGTCTTTTGCATCCTCTCGGTCTTTTGGGTCTCTTGGGTCCTTTGGATCAGGTTCTCTTGGGTCTTCTGGGTGTTAAGGATATTTAGGGGTCTTTGGGGTCTGAAAGGGTCTTCAAAGGTCATAGGGGTCTCAGCAGTCTGAAGGGTTAAAAGGTACATTTCAATCGTACATAATTAATGGACGTACGTAATTAATAGACACAAAAAGTATGCTTCACACAACTCATCCATTTATAGCAGACTAGCCGAAAGCACCCGGCGTTGCCCGGGTTCTTTTTGAATGAATTTACTACTATAATTCAGCTTTTACTCGTGGCCATAGAAGATTGACTACTATAATTCAGCTCAGCTTTTAATTGTGAAATGGGCCCAGCTCGGCTGAAGCGGCCTCGCCCGGCCTCGCCACCTTACCTTTTACCTTCCCGGGGCCCGTCCCAACATTTTTAGTTCTTTTTGAATGAATTTACTACTATAATTCAGCTTTTACTCGTGGCCGTAGACGGCCACGTAGACGTGACGTCACGACGTGACGTGACGTAGACGGCCAAACAGAAAGGAAGGAGAAGGAGAAGAGACGGTCAGGGGTTGAATGTGGTGTTGAACAGGTGGGTCTTGAGTGATGATTTGAATGTGCTGAGTGAGGAGGAGTCTCTGATGGTTTGAGGTAGTGAGTTCCAGAGTGTGGAAGCGGCGATGGAGAAGGCCCTGTCCCCCCAGGATCTGAGTTTGGTCCGGATGGGGGGAGGGGGGGGACAGGAGGTTGGCAGCAGCAGAGCGGAGGGTGCGGGTGGGAGTGTGTCTGAAGACGGTGATTGACTACTATAATTCAGCTCAGCTTTTAATTGTGAAATGGGCCCAGCTCGGCTGAAGCGGCCTCACCCGGCCTCACCACCTTGCCTATAACCTTCCCGGGGCCTGTCCCGACATTTTTTGTATTAGAGGTTTCCACCTATCTTTCACCGTTCAGGAGATTAGCTTGTGCAAACAAACAAACAAACAAAAACTTTCTTTTATATATACAGTCACGTGAAAAAGTAAGTACACCCCATGTAAAGTTTTGACTTTTTCAACATATTTCAACATACAGCTATTTGATCTTCATTTCAACAATATTAATAGATAAAGGTGATATAATATAACAAATATCATGAAACATTTACATTTTGTAGTCCATTGTATAATTTAAATAAACAAATGCAAATTTCGCATGTGGAAAAAGTAAGTACACCCTTGGCTCTAATAGGGGTATTGCCCCCTTTGGCAGAAACGACCTCAAGTGGGCGTTTCTTATAACTGTCTACCAGTCTCTGACATCTACTGGGAGAAATTTTTGCCCACTCCTCCATGCAGAATTCTTTCAGCTGTGCGATGTCTTTTATGTCCGTTGTGCTTTATTCTCATGGTTACCTGCTGTTATACTGTCGGAATGGCTACATTAATGCTCCAAGTCCTGCTTCTTCCTCTTCCCTCCGGGAAAGGAGTGCTTTTAAAGCAGGCATTCTTATGATTAAACGGACAAATTTCTGATCCAAATAAATTGATTATTAGCTTTCCATCATTATCCTACGACGGCAGCAACTCTTTCGAATGAAGTGTGACGGACACACGGACGGAAGCTTCTCCTTTTAATAAAAGACTATCTCCCAACAAGAGATTGGTTTCTCGTGAAGTGCTTGTTTACCTGGTTATGTTTGATACTTAACACCTTCCTTACCTCTACCCAACGTCTTAGTGTGGAGAGGAAGTTGAATCCTGATCCACATCTTCCTGTGGCCATTTTATTTTGCCTAATGCTTCCGCTGGTTCTGCAGACAAGTTCAACGATAATTCGCTCAAGGTAAAGACGTACCATTAGTTAACGTCATTTAATATACAGCCCCTTGTTTGACAAATTGTTTTGTTCTGTTATGCAATTCACTCTGCACCTTCATGTTTGCACGATTGTAATGTTTACAATGACATGTTCAAGACAGCAACGTCCAATCCCATGGTGATGGTCATGCTTGTTGTTGCAGTAAGGTGCTACATGTGAGCACAACACTACACTTGCTGCTGCCCATTGTCACAGCAGTGTTCGGTACAGTTCACCTTTACCGCATCCCATATTTTCTGATGGTATCCTTACTCCCCTTGGCTCTCGCACGCTTGTTTTGAGCAGCAATGTGACGAGAGAAAATGCAATGACAGCTGAAAGTTTATACAATGCAGATTACATCAGCAGTGGATTGCTGTCACAATTTAAAGTTGTACATTGGTTATTCATATTTGTAATAAAGTGATTTTGTTTTTGAAAATTGGGCCCTAGGTATGATTAGATGGTGTTTCATTAAACACTGAATTTGATTTGAAAGAGAAAAAAACAAAACCACCATGACATTTGTTTTGAGTATTTCATCCGTTACCACTTGTTTTCTGCATTATTAAAGATGCCTACTTAAAGGTAGACCATGTAAATCCTGGTCCTAGTCCCTGTCGTATACTCTACTGTAGAGCGTGGCAGTAACCAAGCCTTCTGCCATTCTTGCTGCGATGCTGTATCTCCCATCTTTGAGCCGTCCAAAACTATCCGGTTCCTGCAGGTGCATTCCATCAGTCAGAATGGCTGGGAACACATATTCAGTTCCAAAATTTCCCCAAAGCTCGAAGTTGAAGGTGGTGACGGCATGACTTATGGGCTTCCCGCAGCTTTCACGTCTCGGCCCGGCACAGCGCAGTAGCGTACATATCTGATGGTAGAACACCTGTCTGATCGTATGCTTCCCATCATAAGCGGCTAAAGCATAAAGTTCTGAGGAATTAGTTGTGCGCTGGTATTTCACACTGCAGCACACCTCACCGTGGCAGATGCTGCGCTCGCCGGTGTCATTAGATAGAGACACAAAGGTGTACTCATCGTACATCATTATTTGATTAAAAGGAGGTTCTTCCACAGTTTTAAATTCGCCACGGTCATTGTAAGCCTCCCACTGGTTGACCTTCTTTTCCGTTAAAGGGATCTCCTGTGACAATGCATCTTCAGACCACAGCGGAACATGTGCCACTAACAAATGACTGCCATTGCCATGACGATATTTAGAACCGCCAGGAAAGTAGATTCCGCTGCCAAAAGCTTTCCTCTCAGGGATGTTGAGGTTGGAGGCGAGCAAGGTGATACCGAAGCCAGCGGAGTAGGCACGCTGTGCCTGGATGCTGCTGAGCAGGGGTAGGTGGTCAAACCAGGCGGTGGAAAAGGCAATGTTCTTCACTCCATGTCGCTTCACAAGCTCCATGGCCGGCGAGCCAAAAAGTAGGTCGTAGCAGATAAACATAGCAAAATCACCAGCAAAAGGTGTGTTGAAGATTGCGTAGTCAACCTGGCACATAAAAGGTCATGTGGTTACAAGATTCAATCATACGTAAGTAAAAGCTTAATTGTTGTGCTTTGAAGAAATGTGGTCCCACCACTCAAATGATGGGGAAGTTTCCGTATACATACACACCTGGTTTGGTGTGTTGTAGTAATGATCTTCAAAGTAGAGGTGGTACTTGCGGTAACGAGAAACGAGAAGACCATCACTGTTAAAGGCCACGTTTGTATTGAACTGGAAGCGCCCATCAGATGGGCAGTTTGGATGTGATTGGGAAGTGCAGGTTTCCACACTGCCCATGTTTCCCACCACAAAGAGGTCATTTTCTTTTGCCATGCAGCTGAATCGATAAAGCACCTGTTGTGGGATGCACACAATAATATGAATGAATGATCGTTTTAAGGCCATTTTCCCCGCAAGAGCATAAACACACATACATAAAAGAGCAAGAGCACACACATACAACAACACAACAACATGCATTTTAAGGCCATTTTCCCTGCCAGAGCGGGGGTTAGCCTTGCGGTCCCCATGACAATCTTCTCCATCTTGCCCTATTTTCTGCATCTCTCCTTGTTAACCCCGTTGCGCGCATTTCTTCTTCCACCATCTTTGGCAAAGTCTTTCTCGGTCTTCCCCGTCCTCTACTTCCTTCTACATTCATTTCCAACACTCTTCTCAACCAGTCACTTTCATCCTTCCTCAACACATGACCAAACCATCTCAACCTGTTCCTCTTCACAGCAGCAATCACAGGCTCTATTCCCATCATCTTTCGCAATTCATCATTTGTCTTCCTCTCCCTCAACGATACTCTGCACATCCGTCGAACCATTCGCATTTCCACCCTTTCCAACCTTCGTTGCTGCTCTACGTTCATTACCCATGTCTCGCTCCCATAAATCATAACACTTCTCACACATGCAGCATCCACCTCTCCCTTCAGCTTCAACGACACTCCCCTCATCATCAGCACGCCACTCAGTTCCCGAAACTTCTTCCATGCACATCTCACTCCAGCAACCGTTGCCGAGTCTGATCCACCTTCTCCATTCAGCATGTCTCCGAGGTAGCAAAATGTTTTCACACCTTCGAGCTTCACGCAGTCTCCAAGATCCAACTCAACATTTCCTCCATCTGCAGCTCCCTCTGTGCACACCTTACATTTGAATGTAGCTGCCACACTGGTTAATGACCCTCTCGGACCACTACATTTTTGATGAACCCACTCAGCGCACATTGTACATTGAATGGAGTTCACTCCGACACCCTTCCTGCACACAGCACATGGCCACTTCCCAGTTCTTTCCACCTCACCACATGCTTTACCACTTGCCATCACCTTCGTCTTTCCGATATTCACCTTCAGACCTTTTGTCTCCATACATTCCTTCCACTTGTTCATCTTTTCCTTCAGTCCATCCATACTTTCCGCAATCAACACCAGATCATCTGCATACAACAACTCCCACGGTAAACCCTCCTTTACGTTCTGAGCCAGCACCTCCATCACAGCTACAAATAGTAGTGGACTTAGTACCGACCCCTGATGCACTCCCACCTTCACCTCAAACTCCACTGTTCCCGTCCTTCGTCCTTACAGCTGTGCGCGCTCTTTTTACATTGCCATCACTACTCTGATCAACCATTCCTCCACTCCTAACTTCCTCAATGCCCATATCAATACTTTGTGTGGAACTCTATCGAATGCTTTCTCCAGATCAACAAACCCAAAAAACAACTTCTTCCTCTTCTCCATGTACTTCTCCTGCAACTGCCTCACAATGAAAAGCGCGTCTGTCGTTCCTCTTCCTGGCATAAATCCAAACTGCATTTCATCGATCTTCTTTCTTCCTTATCCTCCTCTCCAACACCCTTTCCAATACCTTCATTCCATGCTCCAATAACTTTATCGCTCGGTACGAGCCACACTCCAGAGGGTCACCTTTCCCCTTGTATAGAGGGACGAGGGTACTCAGTTCCCAACCACTGGAATGCGGCCTTCTTTCACCACCAGATTACAGATCTCTGTCATTCTCTTCACACCCCAACTTCCTGCTGCCTTCAACATTACTATCGCGATAACGATAATGCATATTTATTATCGCGATAGGTGATGCGCATGCACAGTCGGTAGAACGCACCTTGAACCTGGATATTGACGGTGTATTGACTGCTCCAATCGATTGGTTCATCAAACAGAACAGCATTTTGTTATTTTTAAAATGAACATTAAGGTACCTTGTGAGATAATGTTCATCCCGAAGAATCAGCATTCAGATGGAAGGAAGGAAGGAAGGAAGGAAGAATGAATGTATGCTATTCGATAATTTATTGACGGATATAAAATGAATCGTTTCCTGTTTGTCTAAGCGTGTGAAAATCAAGTTTCATACAAAATATGAAAATGCAGGAACAGGGAATCCCCGGGTTAAAGGGATCCCATTCTGAACAATTATTGTCCCCCGTCGCACCGCGGAGCGAAAGGGGGACTATGGTTTTCCCCTCCGTCCGTATGTCCGTCCGTGCGTGCTTGCGTAAGCGAAGGACCGAATTCTAATTTGGTGTGTGGGTGCAACCCACCTCAAAATCCAAGATGGCCGCCGCCATGTATGTGATGCCATGTATGTCTGAACATTGTGAGCGGAATATCTTGAAAAATAAGCGAAGTACCAACTTCTAATCTGGTGTTTGGGTGTATCTAGGCATAAGGGAGAACGCTATTGAAAATTGGGTCGCCACGTCAAAGTCCAAGATGGCCGCCACCATATATATATATATATATGTCTGAACCTTGTGAGCGAAATATCTTGAAAAATAAACGAACGACTAACTTCTAATCAGATCTGGTGTGTGGGTGCATCTACGCATAAGGGAGAACGCTATTGAAAATTGGGTCGCCACGTCAAAATCCAAGATGGCCGCCTTGCGTCTTCCACTTTGTTAACTCGTCACCACCGACGGGGGACCGAGGCGTAACGCTTGTTAATTAATTAAATAAATCGATCACCTGTTCACAGTGTTATAAATGGTGTTAGCGCACGAGTGCAGGTACTCACCTGGTGATTTCACAAGGTTAACGTGAGAAGAACCAAAACAAGGAAAATTCGGCATCCATGGAACTTGTACCACAGGGTAGCGCCGCCAGCACCGCTGGATATGGGGATCTTTATGGACCCGTTCAAATCATGAATGGAATTGATGAGAGAAAGAATGAGCAGAGAAATGCAAGTGATGGGCATGAAAATGGACACGATGAGCGGAGAAATGCAAGTGATGGGCACGAGAATGGACGCGATGAGCGGAGAAATGCAAGTGATGGGCACGATAATGGACGTGATGAGCGGAGAAATGCAAGTGATGGGCATGCGAATAGACGCTGAGCGGAGAAATGCAAGTGATGGGCACGAGAATGGACGCTGAGCGGAGAAATGCAAGTGATGGGCATGAGAATGGACGCGATGAGCGGGGAAATCAAACGTGACATGGGGGAAGCGATGGGCAAGGAAATGTCGCCTCCTGTTCGGGAAGAGTTGAAGGAGAGCGAGGCCAGACTGGCGGGAGAGATGGGGAACGTGACGGAGGTAGAAAGACTCATACAGAGGGTAGAAGGACTGACGATACGACAAAATGAATGAAACACAGATAAAGGAAAATACCGACACAGTAAAATAATTTTAAAATATACAGAGGAAAACCAAGGGGTAACTGGGAGCCATAAAGAGGAAATGAAGAACGCGGCCTGATGAGGTGACAAAGGCGATGAAAGAGAAGGGTGAAGTGATGGAGGTAAAGGAACGGGGCGATGAATGAACACAGACATGATGGAAGGTGAAATGGAAACGGTAAATGAGGCGTTTGGAGGGAGAACTCGTGGAGGCGCACGGGGAAATAACGAGGGTAACAGATGAGGTAGAAGAGGTTAACATAGGTAGGAAGTAATCGCTGTTACGCGAGAGCACGTCATATGGTCTAACGAATGAAGGAGTCATTTTACAAACTGCATGTAAAATGTGCCTCATTTTGTTCGGGGAGACAGAATACGGTCATTCCACCTTTGAAATGTGAAAATAATTTAACAGACTGATGCACGCCTGGAACGTATGACGTCAAGACTTACTATGCCAGGAAATCAGGAAGAGCCATCGCGTATCGTATGTTACGTCACGAGAGCCGTCGCGTTTTGCTTTGTACTCGCAGCTGTTTGTAAAGCAAAAGGTGCAATGTTGTTTTCTTTAATTTGTTTGTTGAAATTTGCTCTAAACAAGGGTCAAAGTTTCTCAAGGTTTGGGGGTTGTACAGAGTACAGTACAACTTTAATCGATCATTGGAACTGTACACCGATTGTCATTGTAATCTGCCGATACAGATTACCGAAAGATGGCCGATATCTGCCTGTTCCGATTGCCGGTTCCGATATCGGCTTCGCACTATATATACCGGCAGGTATATACATATATTGTTGCGGATCTCCAACGTCGGCTTTCCCCTTATCAAGGGGGGATTAATCCTTGTCTTTTTACTGGCCGACGCGATCCCAGGGCTTTAACGTCCTTCCCGGGCAGCGTTAAATAGGGTTGCTGGTCGAATTAGTCCTATTACCTAAGTACTAACACTGACCGGAAACGAGGAAATAACTCCCGCCCGAATCACGGATATCCGGTGGAAACGCCTTGCGGATATCGATCCGAGCTGTTAACAATGACTAAACCCGATTCTAAGCGGTTGTAATCGTGCCACGCTTACCCAATTGAGAAATCACTAGGGCGATCGGATTAAGAGGAAAACCACGAAGAACAGGCAGTTTATTTACACTTTGTACAATTAGAAGAGGAAAAGAAGAAGAAAGAATGTACAATGAAGAGGAAGAAGCAGATACACAGGGCAGCCTTATACTTATTCCCTGGACACGGGCCCGTTCACACTGACACTTTCAGACTCACTCACACGGGGTTTGTAGATGGTCGGGTTGAGGGTCCAAGGGTCCACAGCTCGTCCGGTCCCCGACTCGTACCATGCAGATGGTGGAAGACGGCAGGCAGCTCTCCGCGTGGCGTAGGCGCGAAGCGGACAACTATATATCGGGGAAAGGTCGGTTGGCGATTATATGGCATACGTAATACTTGTACCGGCGCCTTTATCCGCGCTCCCGGTATTGCTATGAGCGTTGCGCCACTTCCCCCGATGGTGTTACCAAGCGCCTTTTACCAACGTCCTTCTGTGCGCTGCAGTCCTCTGCAATGCGTGCCGCGCACCAGCCCTTTGTAAAGCGCAATCAATCAATCAAGCAAGGCTCGTCACCGCGCGTCTCTCCCTCTCGTAACTCTGCAAACGAACCAAGCCTCAACTCAAACTCTCTCTCGAGCGCCTGCCTCTCCCTGCTCAACTGAGATGGGGGCCTCACGCGAAGGGTTATATTGCCACGCCCAGCGAACCCTCTGGAATCTCCTGCCACACCCTGTCAGGCAATGTCGCCTCAGCCCTGATTGGCTGGTGAGGGCTTACCGGCTCCACCTTGATGGCTGCTTGACGTGGCCACACCCCCACCCTTGCGCTCCGCCCCCTTTTCGGGCCTTACCTCGTGGCTTTTGGGCTGGTTTGAGCGGAAGCCCAACGAGTTCGCCCAACGAGGTTGATTTGGAGGGAGGCTGCAAAATGGATGAACAGGGCCTACTCTTTGTTTTACACAACGCAGATGCAACTATTGGATATGGCCTTCTCCTAAACACATACTAAGAAATAACTAACGTCCTAAGGTGACCTACGTGTTGCATGTGGCCTATCTATGGGGTGCAACCTGTTTCTGGTGTTTGTTCCCCCTCCATCCCCTCCCTCACCTTAAATGGCCACACGGCTGACTCCGCACGTGAAAAAGCTGAATGCCTCAACTCTGTGTTTGCCTCTAAATCTTGTGTCCCAAACCCATCCCTCTCTGTACCCACCGTACCCAGTCGTACCCAGCTGCTCCTGGACTCTGTGTCCTTTCCTCCTGACAAGGTGGAAAAGTTTCTGTCAACCCTCGACTCTGATTCTGCAACTGGACCTGACGGCATCAGCCCACGGGTCCTAAAATCATGTTCTTCCGCTCTTTCACTCCCCCTCTCTGTTCTCTTCACCCTCTCTTTTGCTCAAGGTCATCTTCCATCTGCTTGGAAATCTGCCAACATTACCGCTTTGCACAAAAAAGGTGCAAAAACAGATCCCAGCAACTACAGACCAATCAGCCTTCTCCCAATTATCAGCAAAGTCATGGAATCCATCATTGCTTCAGATATGAAATCTTTCCTCTTCTCCAATGGCTTGATCTCTGATCATCAATTTGGTTTCAGACCTGGACACTCCACTCTGGACATGCTGCTTCTGCTTTCTCAACAATGGATGGAGGTCCTCAATGCCAAACAGGAAATTAGAGCAGTCTCCCTTGACATATCACGTGCCTTCGATACGGTCTGGCACCCCGCTCTGCTCACCAAACTCTCCTCTTTTGGTATCCATGGAAATCTCCACGCATGGCTGGCGGACTTCCTCTCTAGTCGTAGTCAACGTGTGGCCCTGAATGGGTTTCTCTCATCTCCTCTTCCTGTTCAGGCTGGAGTTCCCCAAGGCAGTGTTTTGGGCCCTATGCTTTTTCTGGTCTTCATCAATGATCTCTCTGACTCTCTTGAAAATCGTCTATCTCTTTGCTGACGACTCTACTCTCTGTTGCTCCATTCTTCATCCCTCAGATCGGCAGTCTGCAGCCTCCTCACTCTCTGCAGACCTTGACAAAATCACAGACTGGGCAAACAAGTGGAACATGTCTTTCAATCCTGACAAATCTCACACTCTTACGATGTCTCTCCGAAAAGACCGACTGGACAACCCTCCCATCCACTTTCTGAATAATCCTCCCCATGAAGTTCTGTCACTCAAGCTTTTGGGTCTCACTATCTGCCATGATCTTTCCTGGAAAAACCACATTTCAAATCTGGCCTCCAAAGCCAGTCGCCGACTGGGCATCCTCCGTCATGCGAAGTCCTTCCTTGGCACACCTGAGCTCCTCACCACATCCAAGGCTTTCATCCGCAGCTCAATGGAATACTGCTCTCCCCTCTGGGCTGGTGTTCCTGCCTCACACCTAGCTCGCCTTCACGCTGTTGAAACCAAAGCATTCAGAATCATTGGAATCTCCCACGATGAAGCTAACTCCAAGGGCTTCTCACTCACTCACCGCAGCCAGGTTGGTGGTCTTTCCATCTTCTACCGACTCCTCTCTGGCCTTGTCCCCCAGCTCTCTCTGGGCTCTGTCCCGCAAATATTCCTACAGGTCGCACAAGATCTGCCTGCAACCCTCTTTTGGTTAAACTGCCAAAATCAAGACTCTCTGCTCACCTTCACTCCTTCATTCCTCTTTTCTCCCGCTTCTGGAACAAACTCCCTCACTCTCTTCAATCCCACTCCACCCTCCAAGTCTTTAAAACAGCTGTTCACCACCATCTCTTATCTTCCCCCATCCAAAACCTTGATCTTTTCTACCCCCGCTAATTTCACCCCAATTCCACTTTTTGAAATACCAACTTTTGTCCTGGAAGTCCTTGGTGTCCTTGTGCTTTATACTTCTCCCTCCCCCCCCCCCCTTCCCACACCTCCTCCCCCCAGGCCCTCTCCCTTCCACACATCTCCCTGCTCTCGGATGTTGTGTGTGTGTGTGCTTCCCCTTTTCTCCCCATCTTGTCTTCCGCTCCCTCTTTTTGTGTATTTTGTTTGTCTGGTCGATTTGTTTGTGAAGTTAATGTTAGCTCTTTCACGAGCTTCGATTCAGTATACCAAAAAAAAACAACCTTTAACCTTTAATGATGTTACCTGTGTGGGTTCTCAAAACCGCAACACTGCACCCCTCCTTTCGCCAGGCTCGTCCCCAAGCCGACCCACATACCAGTGAGGACAGCCAGCTTCGATACCTGGGTCAGGACAACCTTTAAAATTAGTGTGACACTTCTGTGTGGTTACCCTCTACTTTTAACCTACTACCCTGAGTGCGACAGTTTTAACACTAGATATGTCCCACCTGCTGCGTTGTGTACTACCTAACTGACTCATGCCCACAACTAACCGAATTACGGAATTATTCACAAACTACACAAAGCCGGTGGGGAGCATGTTATTTACAAGACACTAATTATTTACAACTACAACCCAGGACCTGTCTTTTGTGGGAAAAAGAAGGACGTTTTGAGAAGAGGAAACACCGATTGCAATGCACTGCACCAATACACCATACATCCATATGCACCAAAATAAAAAAAATGCACAAAAAGCACCATCACCAAAAATGCACAAAAACATTTCAAAATAACTCATTGATGCTTTGTGCTTGACTGCTGGGCCGATGGATCTTCTGGCTTCCTGTTCTTCGGTGTGCCATCGTAAAACTTGATGACTTCTTGTCCGGGCACACCAAAGATTAATTAAAAAGGCACAAACCGTGTCCGCTTTTTATTTTGGCCAGCAGGGCCAGCTTAGGTGGTCCGACTGCATGGCATGTGCTCCACTTAAGAGCAGTGGTCCGCAAGGCAAGATACTGCTGGCAGCAATGGTCTGCTCCAGCAAAGGTGCCAGGCCACAGAACGTGTGGTACATATGGTGTACTGGTGCAGGCAGCAGGGTGCAGCGCAAGAGTGCAGCCGCACAGCTCAGGGCACCTGCACACTCCCCTCGACAAAAGACCATGGGTCCATGAGTGGGGAGGAAGACAAAGCAGAGGTTAGCGGGGGCAAGGGTACACGTAATCACAAGGCAATGCGATATGAGGGGCACGGGAGAGCGAGCGGAGAAAGCTTGTCCCTACTCGAACGTCACCCCCCATGTCAGCCTACACTACTCTTGCCCTTCCCCGTATTTACACACTTTACAAATTTCGTCTCTACTGTCTCGTCCCCCATATCTCCCCTAAACCAAATTCGTCCCCAATCCCTCCCAAGAAGGAAGGGATGGAATCGCACACAGTCTCACCCAGGTCATGTTGTGTCTTTCATTCCAAACATTTGCAAAACCTGGTGTGGAGTCCTGTCACCTCGGTGAGTGGATGTGGATGGTGCGAAGAGATTTCATCCCAACTATCCTTCTAATTGACATTAACTCTTTAAACTACCCGGGGTCCTGCCCTGCCAATCCAATTGGCCATCATTACACTATGTGGTTCTAAAAACCAATTCCCATTGACCATCCTGTGGTGCTCTTTCAATTTGGGGTCACTCCCCCAATTTTTCTATCTGTGCCCTCGCACAATTTTGGGGCTGGGTCGTGTGGCTCTACCAGCAGGTCTACCTACCTGCGCACCTCCGCCACTGACGTCACCACCCGAGCTTGCCATGCTCCTTCACACTACCCTAACCTGGGGAAGGCCGTCCTGGCGCTCTCACCCCGTGATGCCCCCTCTGGCATTGGGCTACCCGGGTCCTCTCCTCGGATCCTCGGGCCCCGCTGAACTCTACTTCTGAACTCTGACTTGGCTCCCAGAGCCTACCTGTGGCCTCACCTGGCCGACAGACTACCAGTGGCGGAGTGCTCATTTAACCATACTCACCAACAGGCTCACACGCCCAGCCATTCCACTTACTCATGCACCCCTCAAAGCAACACTTTGCTACTACACGCACCACAGATGTCAATATCCAAACAATTTACCTACTCCCTCTACCTAACTTTAAACTACCCTCCCCGGGTATTCATGAAGGGGTCCATCCTCCCCCCCCCCCCCCCATTCACTCCTTCGCACCATGCACTCCACACCACTCATTCCACACACCATTTACTCCACACCATTTATTCCACAACACTCAGTATTCTCACTTGCACTCCATGCAAGCCCATCACTCAATACACTTACACTTGTCCACAATACTCTGCTCATACACTTTCACACACACACACACACACACACACACACACACACACACACACACACACACACACACACACACACACACACACACACACACACACACACACACACACACAACCATTCTCGAGCAATGCCTCATTTGCTCACCATCACCACCAAGAAGGATGTTTTGAGAAGAGGAAACACCGATTGCAATGCATTGCACCAATACACCATACACCCATATGCACCAAAATAAAAAAATGCACAAAAAGCACCATCACCAAAAATGCACAAAAACATTTCAAAATAACTCTGATGCTTTGTGCTTGACTGCTGGGCCGATGGATCTTCTGGCTTCCTGTTCTTCGGTGTGCCATCGTAAAACTTGATGTCTTCTTGTCCGGGCACACCAAAGATTAATTAAAAAGGCACAAACCGTGTCCGTTTAAGCGTTAAATAGGGTTGTTGGTCGAATTTGTCCTATTACCTAAGTATTAACGCTGACCGGAAACGAGGAAATAACTCACGCCCGAATCACGGATATCAGGTGGAAACGCCGAGCGGATAGCGATCCACGATCCGAGCTGTTAACAATGACTAAACCCGATTCTAAGCGGTTGTAATCGTGCCACGCTTTCCCAATTGAGAAATCACTAGGACGATCGGATTAAGAGGAAAACCAGGAAGAACAGGCAATTTATTTACACTTTGTACAATTAGACGAGGAAAAGAAGAAGAAGAAAGAATGTACAATGAAGAGGAAGAAGCAGATACACAGGGCAGCCTTATGCTTATTCCCTGGACACGGGCCCGTTCACACACTCACTCTCAGACTCTCATGGGGTTTGTAGTTGGTCGGGTTGAGGGTCCAAGGGTCCATAGCTCGTCCGGTCCCCGACTCGTACCGTGCAGATGGTGGAAGATGGCAGGCAGCTTTCGCGTGGCGTAGGTGCGAAGCGGACAACTATATAATCGGGGAAAGGTCGGTTGGCGATTATATGGCGTACGTAATACTTGTACCGGCGCCTTTATCCACGCTCCCGGTATTGCTATGAGCATTGCGCCACTTCCCCCGATGGTGTTACCAAGCGCCTTTTACCAACGTTCTACTGCACGCTGCAGTCCACTGCAATGCGTGCCGCGCGCCAGCCCTTTGTAAAGCGCAATCAATCAATCAAGGCTTGTCACCGCGCGTCTCTCCCTCTCGTAACTCTGCACACTAACCAAGCCTCAACTCAAACTCTCTCTCTCTCTCTCAACTGAGGTGGGGGGCCTCGCGCGCAGGGTTATATTGCCACGCCCAGCGAACCCTCTTGTATCTCCAGCCACACCCTGTCAGGCGATGTCGCCTCAGCCCTGATTGGCTGGTGAGGGCTTACCGGCTCCACCTTGACGGCTGCTTGCCGTGGCCACACCCCCACCCTTGCGCTCCGCCCCCTTTTCAGGCCTTACCTCGTGGCTTTTGGGCTTGTTTGAGCGGAAGCCCAACGAGTTCGCCCAACGAGGTCGATTTGGAGGGAGGCTGCAAAATTGACGAATGGGGCCTACTCTGTGTTTTACACAACGCAGATGCAACTATTGGATATGGCCTTATCCTAAACACATACTAAGAAATAACTAACGTCCTAAGGTGACCTACGTGTTGCATGTGGCCTATCTATGGGGTGCAACCTTTAACCGTTAATGATGTTACATGTGGGTTCTCAAAACCGAAACAATATATATATTTTAATTTGAACACCTTTGCTTTTCAATTAAATAGCAAATGATACATTGGAGATGAAAGCGATGCTTTTTATTACATATATATATATATATATATATATATATATATATATATATATATATATAAAGCAGTAAAGTATGTTTGTTTGTTTGTCCTCTTATAACTCGAGAACTACTCATCGCAGAGCAAAACCAAAGGCATATTCGGAATCAGTACGTCTCAGAGCAACTACAGCACACCTTAAAATTAAAAAAAAACTTCACGTTTTAAAATTATGACGTCATCAGCGTATTTCGGAACGTTAATTTTTAAACTTCATATTCGGAATCGGTACGTCCCAGAGAAACTTCGTAACGTTAATTTTTCAACTTAATCCGATTGACATGGGCCCAACGGCATGTGACAGAGTGAAACATTTATTTGACAATGACTTCCGGGTTCGGAATGCGGGACCAATGCCATTTGACAGGGAATAGAAAATAAATGCGACATTCAATTGACAATGACTTCTGACTTGACTCCCCCCCTCCCCTCCCCCTCCCCCCCTCCCCCTCCCCTCCCCCTCCCCTCCCCTCCCCTCCCCCTCCCCTCCCCCTCCCCTCCCCCCTCCCCTCCCCCTCCCCTCCCCCTCCCCTCCCCCTCCCCTCCCCCTCCCCTCCCCCCCTCCCCCCTCCCCCCACACCCCCCTCCCCTCCCCCCCCTCTCCCTTCTGATTTTGACACGATTGTGAACGGCCGTGTTTGGGAGATCTTGCTGGTGATCATGAGGAGGAAGAGCTGTGGTTTTCCAAGCGCGAACGAGCGTGGCTTGTTCGCTGCAGCGAGACTAGGCCAGGAGTGAACGGACACATGGGGAGGCTTCATCGCGAGCAGCCACGTTCTGAGACTTGCTGTTGGTTGTGAGGCGGAAGAGCGGTGGACAGAGAGTTGTGGTTTTACCGGCGCGGCTGGACGAGCAAGCTGCAAGCCTGCTGTTCGGGACGCACAGTGAGGCCTGCTATGCGCGAACGGGGGTTTCCGCCAACGCCCCGGACAGACAAGACCAGCCGATTTGAGTCAAGTCCACCACATAAATCCAACAATTATTTTCCAGTTTATTTTATTCGTTTGTGTTTGTGTCTGTTTTTGGGGACGTCATATTTCGGAGTTTTAGTTTTATCGTGTAAAACTTTGTAACCGGCGTCTCATTAATAAAGCCCCCTCCCCCCCCCACGATATCCGTTCCTTGGAAATATTTTCATTGCCAGGAACGCGACAATAAATATATATATATATATATATACATATATACGTATGACAATAATTAGAGGAAGAGGAACTCATGGAAGACTAATTACGAACAAGCGACCTTTAGAGGAATACATGGTTGATAATTTCAAACAAACAACCTTGTAAAGAGGACCTGGGAGAAAAAGGTACGAGTAGATCAAAGAGTGGATGGATATACAAAATTGAAAAATCCACGAAGTACAATGGCCCCAAATTGAAAAGAATGGATAATGTACAATGAGACAGTCCTGTCGTGGAGTGAAATGGGAAAGTAGACTTTACCAAGAAAATTTATTTTCCTGTTGGGTAAGTAAATATTTGTAATTTTTTAAATGTGTGCTTTGCAATACATTTTTATTCTGTGAAATAACTCCAAACCTCAGTGTTCTTGAATCGCCCTGGATCCAGGCAGGGGTTCCATGAAGTGATGTTTGGATCAGGAACTTCCTCCAGATAAGGATAAATTGATGTCCGAGTGAATTCAATACCAAATAAACCGTACTCTGGGAAGACGATAATTTGCGCACCCTGGGAAAATACACGAGGAGAATAAAAAGACCACTTTCAAGCACAATGTGTCATTTCACGCACAATATGACAATGTTATCTCTAGCGAAAGGAACCAGATATTCTCACATACACAGCTCCTGCTTTATCACATAATGAGATCTGATTCAATCTCTCTTGAACACAATCAAGGTTGTGGACTTATCCTAAAAGAGTCAAAACCTCAACTTGGATGATGCCTAGCTCTGATTTGGACAATAATTTAATTAGGCACTCAATAAATTGTTAGAATTGTTCAGCCATCTATCTATCACCACATCGTGATGCAAAAACTACTCCTTTAGATCTAGATCATTGGTCCTGCCACAAGGAAATAAGATTGTAGATAATAATTAATAATAATTAACCCAAGATATGGGTTAAAGGTAAACACTAAAGTCATTCTGAAAATATAATTACAAACAAATATTGTTGTTGGGGGAGGGAGGCCCACATCGGCCAATCCGATCAGTCCAGACGCTCCTCGCCAGATCAAGGGCCTATAGCTAGCGCAACTTGGAACTTCCGCTCTAGATCAGGCAGCATGTTAGATTTCTCTCCATGCTGGGGACATCAAAATGGCTGCATAAGCGGTTCACCACACCCCAATGGGATAGAAATTTAAATTGAACGTTGTGTTCCAGTCCAATTAATCCTTTAAACTTTAAATGATTTAAAAATCCAATGTGGATGAATCTGTAGACTGAGTTTTTTTTGTTTTTTTTTTACGATGGGGAGGTTAACAGGGAAGACATGCTAGGATTAATTTGCTAGACAAGTCTATTTTACAATTGGGATTCACACCCCTGAGGAATCGTATGAATGGGAGATCTTAATAAAATAAACCTTAAGGTCTCATTCATGCGACAGTAGAAGGACCAGAAAGAAAATGACAAGACAGGAATAGTTTGTTACGGTCTGTAGGGGCACCGCAAAGCCCCCAGCAGCTTATTCTGGAGTGAGTGATATTTAGGCAGAGATTTCGGCCAAAGACAGGGTGGACACGGCACAAGGACGAGCCCGCTGGTTCCATTTGGAAAGAATTCACTTGGAGGATGGTGAGGGCTTCCACCCAGGGTCTTTATGGTGGCCAGGTTCTCAATCTGGAAGATTCTGTCAGTCTCTGCCTTCGTCACATGCTGCACTTTTACGAGTCCAACATGTTTCCCCACTTAACAGCTAACCAATGAACTTCTTACAAGTAGTAATAATAACCATTCCTTGCATTCTGTGAGGTGCATGGGGCTGCAGGGGCAGTACGTCCTTATCCCGGGAACCCCAGATCAGACAGACCCAGGTTGATGGGCTCTCCCCATTTTAACTCCTCAGTTCTCACCCTGCTCCATGACATCACTTGGCCCTGCCCACCTCACTTGGCCCTGCCCAAGACCTCAGCACCAGCCTTTTTCCTCTATCAGTTGTGTATGCTGACCGTCTGTTGACTGGCGTCCCAAAAATGACAGTCCTGCTACTTGTAACTTTTATGAGTCCAACATGTTTCCCCACTTAACAGCTAACCAATGAACTTCTTACAAGTAGTAATAATAACCATTCCTTGCATTCTGTGAGGTGCATGGGGCTGCAGGGGCAGTTTCGTTTGACTAAGGAGTACAATCCTAGATGGGTCACCACTCTGGCACATGATACTCAAATGGCTTATTACCCCAGTAAGCTGGTACTCATTTTGCCAACCTCAGAAGGAAGGATGACAGGCCGAGTCAACCCACCTTGTGTTATTTCAGTGGCACGACAGGGGCTCAAAATAAAGACCTTAAGATCTCAAGCCAGCCACCTTAATCGTTAAGCCAACACCAGGCTTTCTTCAAAGTAAGGTGAATGTAAACATCAGTACAAACTTGCACATTTTAGATATACATTTATATACAGTGCCTTCAGAAAGTTTTCACACCCCTTTGAATTTTTCACATTTTGTTGTTACTGCCTGAATAAAAAATGGATTTTAAAATGTTGTTACAACAATTGAGATTTTCTTTGTCACTTATCCACACACAATACCCCATTAACGTTAGCGGAATTTAATTTTTAGAAATTTTTACAAATAATTAAAAACGAAAAGCTGAAATGTCTTGAGTCAATAAGTATTCGATCCCTTTGCAAAGTCACTCCAAATTGAGCTCAGATGCATCCCATTTTCTTTAATCATCCTTGAGATGTCTCTACAACTTGATTGGAATTCACCTGTGGCCAATTCAATCGATTGGACATGATTTAGAAAGAAACACACCTTTCTGTATAAGGTACCACAGTTGACAATACATATCAGAGCAGAAATTCTGCCATGAAGTCGAAGGAAATGTCCATATAACTCAGATATAGAAATGTGAGGAGGCATAGATCTGTGGAAGTGTATAACACAATTTCTAGCGTGATGAAAGTTCCCAAGAGCACAGTGAGCTCCATAATTAGGAAATTGAAAGAATATGGAACTGCCCAGACTCTTCCTAGCGCTGGCCGTCCGACCAAACTGAGCAACCTGACAAGGAGGGCATTGATCAGGGAGGTGACCAAGAACCCAATGACCACTGACTGAACAACAGAGTTCCTTGGCTGAGATTGGAGAACTTGTCAGGACAATAGTCTCTGCAGCATTTCATAAATCTAGGCTTTATGGGAGAGTGGCCAGATGGAAGCCACACATGAGAAAAAGGCATTGTGGAACGATTTCTGAAATGTATCTATCTATCTATAATTCCAGTAATCTCTGTCTGTACGTTTGTACGTTTGTACGTCTGTACGTCTGTTTGTCTGTGACCGCTGTTTCTCGACAACCACGGGTCCGATATACTTTTAACTTGCCAGGTATATTGCTGGGGACCCGAGGATGTGCCTTTTCAAGGTTTCATATTAATCGGACAATTACTTACCGAGCTATGTCCAAAAAACGATTCAACCAATCAGAGAGCAGCGAACGATCGCGTGTGCCGAACGTGGCGGGCACACTCTGCCTCGGATGGCACATTTGAGAGCGTATTCATTTATTTCACGTTTGCAAACTATGTTGGCGTTAAACTATGTTTTAAAACTAATAAAACCGAATTTGCGATTCATTCGCTTTCCTGCGCGTTTGTGTTTGTGCACGCGATGGCGATTTCTTTACCAAACTCCGGAAGCCGTTCGCTTTGGACCAAACCATTGCATGTAAATAGAGGGGGGGGATATAATTTTAGATATAGATATAGTACGGGCAATGCCCTAGTATATATAAAGTAGAGTTGGCCTCTATCTATGATCTCTAAGATCTCGAGAACCCGTGGACGGATTTGCGAGCGGAAAGTACTGTTCGACTCGGGATGGTCCCAGGAATGTCACGGAGACATAAAATTTAAAAAATTTCGGGTTTTAAAATTAGCGCATAATTAGCACTAGCAGAAGAGAGAGGGATTCGAAGGGAGGGAGCGCAGCGCTTCTAGCGCTTCTGACTACAGCACACCTTAAAATTAAAAAAACTTCGGGTTTTAAAATTAGTGTGTTACGCGTAATTAGCGTCTATCTATATCTATATATATAAAGTAGAGTTGGCCTCTGTGTCTGTATCCTCTACAATCTCTAAGATCTCGAGAACCCGTGGACGGATTTGCGAGCGGAAAGTACTGTTCGACTCGGGATGGTCCCAGGAATGTCACGGAGACATAAACATTTATAATCACTTGCTAGCGAATAAATAATAACGCATAAATACCTTTCAGCAGCGCGTAAAATAATCTTTCGTTTCAAGTCACTCTCACAAATAGCTTTCCGGAAATGACGGGTCGAAGTGGTCGAGCTGTTAGCATGACGCCTTATCTTTTCAGAGTCCGGGGTTCGAATCACCCCTCTGACATTTATTTTTCGCTTTTATCACGTCCTTTCCCGCACAATTTTTGGGACAGATCCCGTTGAGTGTTTTATTAAAGTTATTGTTTTGTCATTTTCTTATTGTTTTCATGTTTATTTGGCTTGAAACAAAAAAATTATGCCGCCGTTAGGCGTTATGACATCCGATCATAATGCAGCTAATTAGCTTCTAAAAACCAAGAGTCTGGCAATATAGAAACGCTCTGGCACTGTAGACATTTATCTGCCATGCGGTTTCAATATTCGATTGGTAAAGTTCTACAACACAATAAACTATACTAGCGTGTTTTTATTTGCATAATTTAACAAGCCGCGTACAAACTCACTACCGTCTATCTCATATCAAGTTTTAAAGTGTGTCTTACTTTGCATAATTATAGATTCTGCCAATTTCTGGTGTCGACAACCACAGACTAACGTCTACCAGTGTCACGTTTGTTTTAATTTGCATAATTTAAAAAGCCGCGTACAAACTCACTACCGTCCATCTAATCTCAAGTTTTGCCCGCATACAACACCACTACCGTCTACCGGACCGCCTGCAACCCCACTACCATTAACCAGCCCGCCGGCAACCCCACTACCGTCTACCAGGCCACCTACAACACCGGTAACAGGTGAGTTAACAATATTAACTTCTATATATATAAAGTAGAGTTGGCCTCTGTGTCTGTATCCTGATCTATGTATGATCTCTAAGATCTCGAGAACCCGTGGACGGATTTGCGAGCGGAAAGTACTGTTCGACTCGGGATGGTCCCAGGAATGTCACGGAGACATAAACATTTATAATCACTTGCTAGCGAATAAATAATAACGCATAAATACCTTTCAGCAGCGCGTAAAATAATCTTTCGAAGGGAGGGAGCGCAGCGCTTCTAGCGCTTCTGACTACAGCACACCTTAAAATTAAAACAACTTCGGGTTTTAAAATTAGTGTGTTACGCGTAATTAGCGCTAGCAGAAGAGGGAGGGAATCTAAGGGAGGGAGCGCAGTGCTCCCTCCAGCGCTTCTGTTAGCGTAATTAGCGTATTTCGGAACGTTAATTTTTCAACTTCATTATTCGGAATCAGTACGTCCCAGAGAACCTTCGTAACGTTAATTTTTCAACTTCATCCGATTGACATGGGACCAACGGCATGTGACAAAGAGTGAAACATACAGGCTACATTTATTTGACGACAATGAGTTCCGACTTCCGACCTCGGTGGGATGACAGGCTGAGTCAACCCCCCTGGTGTGAAGGGGGAGGAGGAGGGGAGGGGGAAGAGAAGGGGAGGGGAACGAGGGGGAAGGGGATGGGAGGGGGGAGGGGGAAGGGTGAGGGGGAGGGGGAGGGGGAGGGGGGGAGGGGAACGGGGGGGAGGGGGAGGGGAGGGGCCCTTCTTCCCCTGGGCACCCCCGCACCCTTCCCTCTCCCCCTTCCCCTCCCCCCTCTCCCCCCCTTCCCCCTCCCCCCCCCATTCCCCTCCCCTCCTCTTCCCTCCCCTCCCCTCCTCCTCCCCCCTCCCCCCCGTTCCCCTCCCCTCCTCTTCCCCCTCCCCTCCTCCTCCCACTCCCGTGCAAAGCCGGGTACCTCTGCTAGTTCTAAATAATTCAAGATTTTATTCAAATAAGTTACCAATACACAAGCGTGTGCTTCAACTGCAATAAAACAGATCACCAAAATTACCAACTTGTTGAATTAGAGGACAGTCCTCTGACAATGCTTGCAGCAAGTCTGGACTGGCTGGCTGGATATATCTTTTATTTATATATATATATATATATATATATATATATATATATATATATATATATATATATATATATATATATATCTATATAATTATAAAATTGAAATCTTGCGTGTTTGTATGTAACATTCGATCGGTCCGGGGGCATGGCTTACCCCTTTGAGAGAGTAGTAATATCCACCATTTTATTAACTCGCATAGCTTTGAGGCCTGTTTTGTAGGCCCGTGGTGTCTTGCTCTCTCTCTCAGTTTTATTTCAAATCAAATTCGATATATCATTTCATTTTTCACAGTCGCTAACATAGTTTTAGACTCGGTTGAAAAAAAACGGGAAGAAAATCCGATGAAAGTTTCCATTTATAGAACGAAATGAATTCTGAAAGGCTTGTATCTTCAAGGCCATTGAGTCTGTTTCACGCCTTTATCTTCAATCTAAGTCGCCATCTGATTTCATTTTTATCGATGGTTTTAGACTCGGTAAAAGAAATAATTGAGAACATTCACGCACACACGGGAAATTGCAGAGATATATTTTAAAAATCGCGCCACGTTGATATATGAAAATACACCGCCTAAAATAACAGGCATACAGTATATATCTTCGTCATTTCATTCAACATTATTACCCGGAAGTAAAATATGTTTCAGGAAATTACCGAGAGATATTTCTTCGATTTTTTTAAATTATTTATATGCGCATACACTTTAAATAGGTTTATTTGAAATCTTTAATTTTCACAATGTAATTTATTTGTCATTTGATGATCGGCAAAACGATAGCACAAACACAATACTATTTGCAGGAAGAATGTCGTATCAACCCTCCGACGGCGCTACGGACGCGGACAACGAATCACACCTCACGTCTATGGACGCGAATAGCAACATCCGCACGAATCAGTCATCAATGATTTTCATTGACGTGCCTGGAGGCACAGGGAAGACGTTTCTTATTAACCTGATTCTCTCTAAAGTGAGAGCGAGTGGAGAAGTTGCCCCCTGCGGTGGCCTCATCTGGCATAGCTGCTACCCTCATGTCTGGTGGAAGAACAGCGCACTCAAGGTTCCAAATCCCTCTGACACCGAGGGAAGATGGCGTATACAACATCGATAAAAAATCCACTTTCGCAGACCTCTTTCGAAGTACAAAACTCATCGTGTGGGATGAGTGTCCTATGATCAGGAGAGAGAGTTTCGAGGCTGTGGATCGCACGTTGCGTGATGTATGTGACAAAGACGAGCCTTTTGGAGGGATCTTGACGATATGCTGTGGTGATTTCCGTCAACGTGATCGGAGATAAGGCCAGATAAAAAAAAAGTTGGTGATCATCCCCGCCCGACCCTACGAAACACACCCGACCCAAAACTTTTTTTATTTGTTATTTTGAAAAAAATCATTAAAAAACGATCTTTTCACAGTCAAATTTGGCGCCGTTCTGCACCGCACGCGCAGTGCGTGCTGCGCAGTGCATGCTGCGCAGAGCGTCGCAAGTGCCTCAGGAAACTTCACCCATTTTACGTTAGCCATTCATGGCGGCTATTGTGTGAGATTTTTCCCGCTGAAATCTATTGATACGTGCTGCTATGGACACCATTCTCTACAGCTGTGGAAGTGTGTTCACGGAGATCAACAACAATGGTGATGACGATCCTGAACAGGATACCAGACTCGCTGATCTTTATGTTCGTGCCAATCTGAACTGTGCTTCCTCTATAGAACTAGTGTACTACTCTGCTGGCTATGAAATGCTCTGCATCCACTGTGGTACTGAGGAGAATTTGGGTGAAAAGGCAGGGCAATACCCTCAATGTAACATTTGTACTGCAAAGCCAGTACCAAAGCGTGGCAGAAATCTTGTTCAACATGCTCGATAGTTTCAAGGTGCCAAGGGCATGGTGTTTATCTGTTTTTCCAATGTTATGGTGGATATACATGTACAGGTGTCTTGCCCTTTCACTACCAAGCTCAGCTAGGACATTCAACATCATCCAAAATCACACAAACACTGTGTTTCATAGAGATTTGGGCAATGTCTGTAAATCTGTGAGATGAATGAAGAAATTAAATCATTTTGAGGAGAAAGAAGTCTTTATTTCATATTTTTCCATGTCAACAAAACAATGGAAAGTATGAGAAAAAAAACCAAAAAAAAACCTCCCTCCCGACCTGAACTTTTGAGAAAAAAGGACGATCACCAACTCTTTTTTTAAATCTGGCCTAAGGGCCGAAATCACGTGTCACAGGTAAGTGATTTAGAACGCTGGAGAGGTGAGCCTTATGGCTTGCTGGCCCAAATAATCTCCCTGATGATGTCCAGCGTTCGCTTTAGTTCTATTCTCATATCTATTCAAACTGACATTGACTCAACGGGTCATGGGTCGTCTAGGGGTAGCATCATCATCATTGGCTGAGGGGTAGCATCATTGGCTGAGGGGCAGCATCATTGGCTGAGGGGCGGCATCATTGGCTGAGGGGCGGCATCATTGGCTGAGGGGCGACATCATTGGCTGAGGGGCGACATCATTGGCTGAGGGGCGACATCATTGGCTGAGGGGCGACATCATTGGCTGAGGGGCGACATCATTGGCTGAGGGGCGACATCATTGGCTGAGGGGCGACATCATTGGCTGAGGGGCGACATCATTGGCTGAGGGGCGACATCATTGGCTGAGGGGCGACATCATTGGCTGAGGGGCGACATCATTGGCTGAGGGGCGACATCATTGGCTGAGGGGCGACATCATTGGCTGAGGGGCGACATCATTGGCTGAGGGGCGACATCATTGGCTGAGGGGCGACATCATTGGCTGAGGGGCGACATCATTGGCTGAGGGGCGACATCATTGGCTGAGGGGCGACATCATTGGCTGAGGGGCGACATCATTGGCTGAGGGGCGACATCATTGGCTGAGGGGCGACATCATTGGCTGAGGGGCGACATCATTGGCTGAGGGGCGACATCATTGGCTGAGGGGCGACATCATTGGCTGAGGGGCGACATCATTGGCTGAGGGTCGACATCATTGGCTGAGGGTCGACATCATTGGCTGAGGGTCGACATCATTGGCTGAGGGTCGACATCATTGGCTGAGGGTCGACATCATTGGCTGAGGGTCGACATCATTGGCTGAGGGTCGACATCATTGGCTGAGGGTCGACATCATTGGCTGAGGGTCGACATCATTGGCTGAGGGTCGACATCATTGGCTGAGGGTCGACATCATTGGCTGAGGGTCGACATCATTGGCTGAGGGTCGACATCATTGGCTGAGGGTCGACATCATTGGCTGAGGGTCGACATCATTGGCTGAGGGTCGACATCATTGGCTGAGGGTCGACATCATTGGCTGAGGGTCGACATCATTGGCTGAGGGTCGACATCATTGGCTGAGGGTCGACATCATTGGCTGAGGGTCGACATCATTGGCTGAGGGTCGACATCATTGGCTGAGGGTCGACATCATTGGCTGAGGGTCGACATCATTGGCTGAGGGTCGACATCATTGGCTGAGGGTCGACATCATTGGCTGAGGGTCGACATCATTGGCTGAGGGGCGGCATCATTGGCTGAGGGGCGGCATCATTGGATGCGGGGCGGCATCATTGGATGCGGGGCGGCATCATTGGATGCGGGGCGGCATCATTGGATGCGGGGCGGCATCATTGGATGCGGGGCGGCATCATTGGCTGAGGGTCGACATCATTGGCTGAGGGGCGGCATCATTGGCTGAGGGGCGGCATCATTGGATGCGGGGCGGCATCATTGGATGCGGGGCGGCATCATTGGATGCGGGGCGGCATCATTGGATGCGGGGCGGCATCATTGGCTGAGGGGCGGCATCATTGGATGCGGGGCGGCATCATTGGCTGAGGGGCGACATCATTGGATGCGGGGCGACATCATTGGATGCGGGGCGGCATCATTGGATGCGGGGCGGCATCATTGGATGCGGGGCGGCATCATTGGCTGAGGGGCGGCATCATTGGATGCGGGGCGGCATCATTGGCTGAGGGGCGACATCATTGGATGCGGGGCGGCATCATTGGATGCGGGGCGGCATCATTGGATGCGGGGCGGCATCAATGGATGCGGGGCGGCATCATTGGCTGAGGGGCGGCATCATTGGCTGAGGGGCGGCATCATTGGCTGAGGGGCGGCATCATTGGCTGAGGGGCGGCATCATTGGCTGAGGGGCGGCATCATTGGCTGAGGGGCGGCATCATTGGCTGAGGGGCGGCATCATTGGCTGAGGGGCGGCATCATTGGCTGAGGGGCGGCATCATTGGCTGAGGGGCGGCATCATTGGCTGAGGGGCGGCATCATTGGCTGAGGGGCGGCATCATTGGCTGAGGGGCGGCATCATTGGCTGAGGGGCGGCATCATTGGATGCGGGGCGGCATCATTGGATGCGGGGCGGCATCATTGGCTGAGGGGCGGCATCATTGGCTGAGGGGCGGCATCATTGGCTGAGGGGTGGCATCATTGGCTGAGGGGTGGCATCATTGGCTGAGGGGTCGCATCATTGGCTGAGGGGTAGCATCATTGGCTGAGGGGTCACATCATTGGCTGCGGGGTGGCATCATTGGCTGAGGGGTCTTCTCCTCACTGCTCATTACTAAATACTGCTCTTCTATGTGAGGATTGATAAATAAAAGCAATTAGAACCAGTAAGTTTAGTTTTATATGGCATTTTGCCTCTCTATTAGAAAGTGAGAGAAAATTATATATCTTCGCCATAGGTTGACCTTTGACCCCCACGGTAACCATGGTAACCCCTTAATTATATATAATAACATTGACCCAACGGGTCATGGGTCGTCTAGTATATATATATATATATAAATCTGTGCAGCGTCTGTCCTGTGTTGTGTTGAGTTGTGTGTTGTGTGTGTTGTGTTGACAACTACTTTCTCAAACTTTTGTGAAATCGTACCAAACTTCTGGTATGCACATATCTCTCCCGTCGGTATGTCCTTAGGGTATTTTTTTTTTTTTTAATTCCAATTTTTTTGGGGGAATTTTTTTCTTTCCCCAACTTAAATTTTCAACTTCAATTAATATAAAATATGATATCACGTATATAACAAATACATTTGTGCAAAATAATTGTTTGAATTATGATTGGTTTAAACCATGACAAAACGGCAACTCGGGTACAGTCATTTATCTTTTTATCTACACATCTGGGCAGTGTCTGTGTTGTCACTTAACGACTCCCTCAAACTTTTGTTTCCGTGATTGTGAAGTGTTTTTAATAACGTTGTGGTGGTTTTCAATCACGTGGTGGTGAGGTGTTTTTAAAACACATGGTGGTGAGGCGTTTTTAAAACACATGGTGGCGAGGCGTTTTTAAAACACATGGTGGCGAGGCGTTTTTAAAACACATGGTGGCGAGGAGTTTTTAAAACACATGGTGGCGAGGAGTTTTTAAAACACATGGTGGCGAGGCGTTTTTAAAACACATGGTGGGGAGGCGTTTTTAAAACACATGGTGGGGAGGCGTTTCTAAAACACATGGTGGTGGTGTTTTTAATTACGTGGTGGTGAGGTGTTTTTAATTACGTGGTGGTGAGGTGTTTTAAATTACTTGGTGGTGAGGTGTTTTTATTACGTGTTTTATGGCTGAGGTGTTTTCAATTTCGTGGTGGTGGTGTTTTTATTACGTGTTTTATGGCTGTGAGGTGTTTGTGTTACGTGTTTTCTGGCTGTGAGGCGTTTTCAATTTCGTGGTGGTGGTGTTTTTATTACGTGTTTTATGGCTGTGAGGTGTTTGTGTTACGTGTTTTCTGGCTGTGAGGCGTTTTCAATTTCGTGGTGGTGAGGTGTTTTTATTACGTGTTTTATGGCTGCGAGGTGTTTTTGTTACGTGTTTTATGGCTGTGAGGCGTTTTCAATTTTGTGGTGGTAAGGTGTTATTATAACGTGTTTTATGGCTGTGAGGTGTTTTAAATTATTTGGTGGTGAGGTGTTTTGAATTACTTGGTGGGGGTGTAATCGTCCCAAACTTCCAGTCTGCACCGACCCCTCCCCGAGGTATGTGCTATGGGGTTCTTTCTTGAAAAAAAAAAAAAAAACATTCAACCTGAATCTTCAACCTAAATTGCCCATAAAAATGTAATATCACAAACACAACAAATACATTTGTGCAAAATAATTGTTTGTTATGGTTGGTGTAAATCATGACAACACAGCAACTCAGGTACAGTCATTATAACAGCTAAAATAAGCCCGTTCCTCAATAACGATGCTTGGTGAGGCGAGCGCAGCGAGCCGGGCCAAGCTAGTATATATATTGTTGCGAATATGGAATTTGGCCTCCATATCCGCTTGTAAATATTCCCCTATTTTCTCCAATACTCCCCAACTTTCCCCGATCCCCCATTCCCTAGTCCCATTGCATGTAAATAACAATCAGTAGAGCCGACCTTCCCCTTATTCCCCCATTAAATGTCGTGCCCAGGTCCACCGCACCACACGTAGACAACTTTCGGACATCTTCCTAGTTATTCTTATTCTATGTCAGTTAAGGCCTCGTCTCCATTAATTATGACTCTTCGTTGCACCAGAATGTGATTATATGGCATCAGTAGTGAGTTTAGGACCTTTCCCATACCTCCTTCCATCTTCTTCCCCAACAATTACAACAACAACAGAGGAGATGGCGGCGGAGCGGGGGAGGATGCGTCCTCACACCGGCTCGATTAGCGCCATAGACCATGCGCTCCACGGGGTTACCACGAAGGGGCTCCTTGTCAGCTCCTCGTCAAGGGCGGAGCCTGGTAAACCCCCCCGCACGCACCCAATGAGAAGCAACGTGCCGATTCCACGAGGCGGAGCTAACGAGCCGAGGGCGTGTCACTCCCCGCCGGATATACGCGGCCCCGCGCCGGATGTGACGTGAGATGCGCACCCAGCTTGGAGAAGGAAAGCCACCTGCGAGCGCTGAGTCAGATGCGCCCCCAGCTGGAGAAAGAACGTTGCCTACGACCGCTGAGAGGAAGAGAACCCGCCTGTGAAAGAACGTTACCACCTCGAGCGCTGTGCAACCTTCCGCATCTCTGGACCGGACCGGGTCGACCCTGTCCTTGAGCCAAGAGTGCACCTTGAGCCATCGATACCCGCTGTCCTTTTCATCAACCCCCGTGTGAGTCAGCCTTGTCCCGTTTGTCTGTCGTCTGTCCGGGGTTAATATAAGAGTGTGTCTAAGTGCCTGTCTTTCTGTGATTATAACTCTAGCCCCTGTAATCTGACCTTTCCGTACGAATATAATCTCCTCCGGAGGTCTTGAGAACTGAACCCTTGGTGTCGTATTGTGTTATTGTAATCCAGCCGGGTGTCTTCTTTTTCTTATTGAGCCAGCATCGCGCGACTTCGTCAACGTCGAGTATAGTCGGGTAATTTGTGCGGACACGACGGCCATTCCGCTCGGCCCACTTTAACATCAAAGTCGTGTCTGTAACAATTGGTGTCGAGGAGTGGAATTCGAACCCGGGACTAAATTTATTAGGCCCAAATTGGTAACAAGTAGAATCGATTCGGAGCGCGTTTCCCGCGCGAAATTATAACGGCGAAATTTGTATTTGTTTTACGAAACTCGAATTTTGCAAGTCGCGCTATGGCGGATCAAGACGGCTGGGGTCCGGTAGGGGAGAGTGAAGCAGGGTCGGTCCAGGACCAAATTGAGGGACGCGAGGAGAGCGAAGCAGTGAGGGCGGCAGGGTCGCAAAATAGCGTGGTCGCGCACGTGGGTGTAGCGGCACCAAATTTAGCCGCGGCCGTGGTCGCGGTAGCCGAACCCGAGATGCCAATGAATTGGAACCTGTTTATGAAACAGATGATGGCCTTTATGGTAAAAACAGACGATAATTTCAAAGGGATGGGAAACCAAATGGGGGTAATGAGGGACGAAGCGAGGGGTACCAGTGAGGGGTTAGACAATAATTTTGAGGAGTTAGACAAGAAATTTGGGAGGTTAGACAATAATTTTGAGGAGTTAGACAAGAAATTTGGGAGGTTAGACAATAATTTTGAGGGGTTAGACAACGGGATAAAAGAGGTGAGAAATGGGTTAATGGGGGTAGAAAACAGAATGGCCGCTCAAGAGAATCAGATAGAGGGAGTGAAACATGGGTTAACGGGGGTAGAAAACAGAATGGCCGCTCAAGAGAATCAAATGGAAGGGATGCAAAAAGGGTTAGAGGGGTTAGAAAACAGTATGGAAGGCAAATTGAGGGACATGAGGGACCAAGCGGAAAGGGAAGTTAACCAAATGGGGCAGCAGATAGAGGGGGTCAGAATGGGGGTAGAAACCAAACTGGATGCTCACAGGGAGGAAATGGAGCAGATGAGGGTGGCATCTGGGCAGGAGATGCAAGTGATGGGAGAGGAGATCAGAAGAGGAGTGAGTGAGGAGGTCGGAGGAGTGCGCGAGGAGGTGAGGCACTGTAAGGAGCACATGGAGAAGGAGGTGAGAAAGGGGACTGTAAAGTTACAGGGGGGCATAGAGGTCCTGACGCAGGAGGTGGAACAGCTGACGGAGGGACAAAAAGAACTAACGGAGCAGGTTCAAAGGAACACTGCGGTATTAGGAGGTTTAAAAGCGACACAAAACGACATAAAAAACGACTTAATAGCGACAAAGAGGGAATGTCAGATGGTACGTGAGGGACTGACAACGAGGTTGGACGAGGTGATAGAGGTAATGGAGACGACGGACCGGCAGGTGAGGACGCACATGGAAACGGTCAAGGTAGCCTTGGAGGACGAGCTTGAGGAGACGTACCGGGGAATAAAAGAGGTGAAGCACAAATTAGAAGAAGTGGAAGAAGGGATGAGCGAAATTAAGAAGCGACGGAGAGGGGATAAGAAAGAGATAAAAGAGGAGATAAAAGAATTGGTCCAAAGTCTGTGTTTGGATCGTGATGATGTGCTCATTAACCGGATGAGGGATTCGCAGGTGATGGAGGAGAAGCGAAGAGGAAGAGGACCCGGTGTAAGTGGTGACCAATATGGTCGTGCGTATGATGCGCCAGGGGATTTAATGAGCTTGGGGGTCGAGATGGACCCGGGTGTTCGTGAGAGGCCGTTGGTGAAGTGTGCGACAGGTCTGGTGTGCGAAAGAGGAGGTGTGCGAGAAAGTCCGACTCTGGGGTGTGTGAGGAAAAAGTGCGTGCCAAGGAGTAGTGAGGGTGCTGGCGAGAGTGAGTCGGTCGTAGCGCGTGTGCGAGGGGGCACAGGGAAGCGCGGTGTGGTGAGTGTTACAGAGGGTGTGACGGGAGAGTGTGTGCAGGAGTGTGCGCGAGAAAGGTGTGTGACGGACAGGTGCATGAGGGAAGAGTGCGCTGTCAGAAGTAAGGAAGAGTGTCCACCTGTGGTGAGTGTTACAGAGGGTGTAACGGGAGAGTGTGCGCGAGAAAGGTGTGTGACGGACAAGTGCATGAGGAAAGAGTGCGCTGTCAAGAGTAAGGGTGAGTGCGCTGTCAGGAATGGAGGTGAAAGTAGTGAGAGTGACAAGGAGAGTGAGTTAGTTGTGACAGGTGAGCGAGGATGTACACCTGGGATGGAAGGATGCACACCTGGAATGGTAGAGCGTGAGTGGGAATGCACGCTGGAGTTGGTGGTGAGGCACGTGGTTGGGTGTGCGAATGAGGGCACACCTGTGATTGTCACAGAGGAGGTGACCGAGGAGGGGGCGCGAAGCGGTGTATTGGTGAGGTGTGCGAGCAACGAATGTGTGCCAAAGTGTTCGGTGGTCAGGTGTGTGACCAAGGCTGTGAGTGGAATGGGTGTACCTGGGTGTGTAAGGAAAGGTAGCATGGGCACGGCTGGATGTGTGAGCAAGGAACGGGCTGCGGGGTGTAAGCGTCCAGGTGAAGCATCGACGTTAGACGGGATAGAGTTTAGAACGACTTATAGCCGAATCGGGCCCTCGGTGCGTGCTGGGCCTCGCTTTGAACGGCCGCGTCTGTGCTCCACTAGGCGGAGCGGGCGGCCCGATAGAAAGAGTCGTCATGGCGACCACTTTTTGGTGAGGCATTCCGGCAGGCCGAGATCGAGCCATGGGATGGCTCCGTGCCGAGATGGTGCGTGGGATCTCGGCCCGGGTAAACCTCCTTCCCTGCACCGAGTGCCGGACGCATCCAGCCGCTGGCACAAAACAACCAGCATCCATTGCTTGGCTTTACGAAGCCGGGCTTTGGACAGGGATTGGCGTACCGAGAGGTATTAGTGAGTAGACTGGGTGATGAGGTTAGTGTATTGGACCCAAAATTAGAGAAAAACAAAATTTGATGATTGGCAAGGGATTGGCAGTAGTGATTGGCAGATGATGGGCAGTGATTGGCCAAATTTTTGATTTGTTGAAATTTGATGTGCAAAATTGGTAGTGAGAGACCCCCGATGTGGTGGGATGGCAAATCCACCATCCTTCCCATGGGGGGGCAAAGGAGCACTAGATTATGGGGTGTATGGCAGTGAAAACTAGCCCGGGTGGGTTAGGATATTGTGTGTAGGGATCTAGAGAAGATGACCTTAGGTAACGTTAAGATTAGTTAGTGACTGATACCTGTAGTGGGGACGCAGGTAGATTAGTATGGATGATAATGACGAGGGAGCGCAATAGTTTAAAGGGACGACTGGGAAGCGCAAGTTTCAGAAGGGAGTAGTTAGCTGAGATGATGCCGTGTTTGTGAGAATTGAAAAGGTGTGATTGCACAGGTGTGCAACTGGACAGGTGTGTGGAGCAGTGTGTGAGTAGTGGGTGTTGTGGATCAGCGCGAATGCGCTTGGGGAGAGAAGGGTGCAGGTGGCACCAGGTGTGAGAGCACAGGTGTGCAGGTACAGGTGTGTGGAGAGAGTTGGAGTGAGTGGTAAGGAGTGGTGTGCATGGTGCGAAGGTGTGGATGGGGGAAGAGTGGACCCCTTTCATGAGTACCCGGGGCGGGTAGTGTAAGTGTTAGGTAGAGGGTACAGGTAAATTGTGGTTGGATATTGGCATCTGTGGTGCGGTTGCAGAATGGTGTTGTGAATGGGTGCATTAGTGTTGTGGAAATGGCTGGGCGTGTAGCCTGTTAGTGTGTGTAGTTGGTTGGGCACTCCACCACTGTGAGGATGTCGGCCAGGTGAGGCCGCAGGTGGGCTCTGGGAGTCGGTAGAGTTGTGGATGGGGCCCGAGGATCCGGAGGATGGACCCGGGTAGCCCAGTGCCAGAGAGGGCACCGAGTGGGGAGAGTGCCAGAGGGCCTTCCCCTGGTAGTTAGGTTAGGGTAAGGAGCAGGTAAGCTCGGAGGCAACTGCAGTGGTGGAGGTGTGCAGGTGGGTAGACCCACTGGGAGAGGTACACGTCGCAGCCCAGAAATTGTACGAGGGCACCGGGAGATGAATCGGGGGAGTGAGACCCCAAATTGAAGAGCACCACAGTTTGGCCAATGGGAATTGGTTTTTAGAACCCATAGTGTAAGAGGGCCAATGGTTTGGCCGGAGAAAGACCCCGGGTAGTGTAAAGTTGTTAAAGTCATTTAGGAGATAGTTAGGATTGATGAACCTGTCGCACCATACGCAGCCACTTACCTGTGGTGATGATGATGACTCCACACCTGTGTTTTCTTTGTTTTGTTGCAGGAGATGAATCGCTGTGTGGATTTGTGAGACGCATCACGACGTGGATGAGACATTGGGGTGATTCCATCTCTCCCTCCCTAGGAGGGACTGATGATGAATTGATAATGGCAAATTTTGATGTTGAGTTGGAGATGGCAAATTATGATGAGAGTTGAAAATGGCAAATTTGATTGGTTAGGAGGGAGAGAAGACGAATTTGGTTTATGGGAGGAACGGGGAAGACAGTAGGGATGTTTGTTGATTTGTAAAGTAGATGTTTATGGGTAGTGTTGTGTTTTGTGGATACAGTAAGGGGTAAGGGAGGGGCCATGTAGGTTACCTGGTGGGGGGGGGGGGGGGGCGTACGATAGGAACGTACCTGTCTCACCTGGTTCCCATGTGCCCCCAGTGTGCATCACCTTACATTGCGTGCACTTTTGCGCCCTTACCACCTTACTCACTTGTCTGCTTCTTTTGTCTCCCACCTCCGAGGATCTGGCTTTGGGGTAGAGAGAGAGGAGAGAGAGGTGCTGGCTGCGCAGTTGTGGGCCTGCACTTTCGCTGTTTGCTGCCGGGATCGATACACCATATGGACCGCAATGGTTGTGGCCACCCACAATGGACCGCAGTTCGTTTGCGGCCAAGCACCACCCGGGGATGGACCTATGGGTCAACGTGGCACCTATGCCATACAGGTGAACCACTTTTAGTTAACACCAAGTGCACCACAAGAAGAGCAAGAGACACCTGCAGGGTTAGGGGTTGTCGAATTTATTTTTATTCCAATGAACAATGGTGACTGCACCGATTGGTGGTGGGGTGGTGCTTTTGATGCTGGGAAAGGGTGCTCTGCACGTTATTAAAGGCCGTCGGCCACAGAGCACTCGTGGGTTGGTGTATCGATGTTGGCAAGCGCGCTCTCTCTATGCATAACATCTGCATGTGTTCCTCCAAAAACAGGTCCTGGATCGTAGTGTAAATAGCAGCGTAGTCTTGTAAATAATGCTCCCTACCGGCTGTATGTTTAGTTTGAGAATTCTTTCCGGATTCGGTTATCCTGTGGGTGTGTTTCTGTGAGGAGAAGGGTGCAACGTCGCAGGGGGACATATTTACTCATTTGTGAATATCTGTAAAACTGTCGCACTCAGGGTAGAGTTAATAGTAGAGGGAACTACATTGCGTGCCACACTAAAGTAGGTAAAAATTTATCGGGTCGGGACGCCCCGAGGGTAGAGAAGGGTGCAATGTTGCGAATATGGAATTTGGCCTCCATATCCGCTTGTAAATATTCCCCTATTTTCTCCAATACTCCCCAACTTTCCCCGATCCCCCATTCCCTAGTCCCATTGCATGTAAATAACAATCAGTAGAGCCGACCTTCCCCTTATTCCCCCATTAAATGTCGTGCCCAGGTCCACCGCACCACACGTAGACAACTTTCGGACATCTTCCTAGTTATTCTTATTCTATGTCAGTTAAGGCCTCGTCTCCATTAATTATGACTCTTCGTTGCACCAGAATGTGATTATATGGCATCAGTAGTGAGTTTAGGACCTTTCCCATACCTCCTTCCATCTTCTTCCCCAACAATTACAACAACAACAGAGGAGATGGCGGCGGAGCGGGGGAGGATGCGTCCTCACACCGGCTCGATTAGCGCCATAGACCATGCGCTCCACGGGGTTACCACGAAGGGGCTCCTTGTCAGCTCCTCGTCAAGGGCGGAGCCTGGTAAACCCCCCCGCACGCACCCAATGAGAAGCAACGTGCCGATTCCACGAGGCGGAGCTAACGAGCCGAGGGCGTGTCACTCCCCGCCGGATATACGCGGCCCCGCGCCGGATGTGACGTGAGATGCGCACCCAGCTTGGAGAAGGAAAGCCACCTGCGAGCGCTGAGTCAGATGCGCCCCCAGCTGGAGAAAGAACGTTGCCTACGACCGCTGAGAGGAAGAGAACCCGCCTGTGAAAGAACGTTACCACCTCGAGCGCTGTGCAACCTTCCGCATCTCTGGACCGGACCGGGTCGACCCTGTCCTTGAGCCAAGAGTGCACCTTGAGCCATCGATACCCGCTGTCCTTTTCATCAACCCCCGTGTGAGTCAGCCTTGTCCCGTTTGTCTGTCGTCTGTCCGGGGTTAATATAAGAGTGTGTCTAAGTGCCTGTCTTTCTGTGATTATAACTCTAGCCCCTGTAATCTGACCTTTCCGTACGAATATAATCTCCTCCGGAGGTCTTGAGAACTGAACCCTTGGTGTCGTATTGTGTTATTGTAATCCAGCCGGGTGTCTTCTTTTTCTTATTGAGCCAGCATCGCGCGACTTCGTCAACGTCGAGTATAGTCGGGTAATTTGTGCGGACACGACGGCCATTCCGCTCGGCCCACTTTAACATCAAAGTCGTGTCTGTAACAATATATATATATAATGTTTGTCGGGGGTAGGCAGTGATTACTGTAGACCAGGTAGATTTGTATAGATTAGTGTGCTCCGATTGTCGTGAAGAAGAACCACCATGTAATAATTAGGGATCTGGTAGGTCGGGTGTTCGGATTAAGTGTGACGTGTGGCCATACAAAGGGTAGCTCTTGTGCTAATTAGCTCAGGGATTATGGTTGAAATATCCCTTGGATGTCGTTACCTCTATCTATTCCTTTGTCTCTTTTAGCAACGCACCATAGACACGTAGAGCTAGAATCGCCCATAAACTTCACGAATTAATAATAAAACTAACTGGAAACCCAGATGACGCACTGGGGCTGATTAGCTCGACTGGAAAGGACACATCAGACGAGAGATCCGTGAATACACGCCCAAGCAGCAGTGAATGGTCGGTGTTTTGAGTGACGCAAGCCTGGGGTAAGAAGTGACTCGTTGATTGTCGAAGCACCCCAGATGTCGTCAGAGCCTGGGTGATAAAAGGATGCTTCAGCGGAGATTCGCTCCTCTCCTCTCTTCCCTTCCCTTCTCTTGTAGCTAGAGCTTGTGCCTTGTCGTTCTGGCAATAATAGAAAATGGTCGTTATTGCCACTCTTGTCCCTTATGATTTTGACACGATTGTGAACGGCCGTATTTGGGAGATCTTGCTGGTGATCGTGAGGAGGAAGAGCTGTGGTTTTCCAAGCGCGAACGAGCGTTGCTTGCTCGCTGCAGCGTGACTAGGCCTATAAGGTTAGATCAAGGAGAGAAATGCCTGATCTGTGTACATATCCCTTGCTCAGCACATTCACTGAATGTTTGTGGGAACATGTGCTGCTGAATGCTGCGTGGAAGCAATTTCTTTCTTCGGGACCATTCAACAGCTATACAACTTTTTCTCTGAGTCCACAAATGGGTAGGAAATGCTAACCTCTCGTGTATTCTCCAAATCAAATGCGAAAAATTTGTCTATCACAAGATGGTCACTGGTCAGTGTGTCCTGAAGCATGCCGCAGTCTGAGAAAATGATGGGAGGGGATAAAGGAGGACCTTTCTCAAAAGCCAGTGACACAAAGTGAGGCACTGGAGAGAAGGTTGGAGCGGCTCGAGACTGACATGACCGTACTGTTTGTTGTGTGTGCTCCCAGCTGCAATGCAATTGACCTTTGTCTGTTTTACAAGGTAGTAGTAGAAGTAATACCAGGGTTTTTTTTTTTAATCGATCGAAACGACATCGACTCGGCGACTATGTCCGTCCCATCTGTGCCATCCCTGAACTGGGATGCTCCTAAACATTTTTTGGAGCAAACCTTTCTATTGCGAAGTCATCAATACCATTATTGTATGAAAATGTGTTCAAAAGCTCACTCCTAGCAAGCAAAACCAAGCTATTCAACCTTTCTAGACCCAATGATGATCTTGAATAATGCCTTTCAACCCGACAGATTTTATGGCAACAGCAAACTCCTGAAGAGTATCGATACAGAAAACGGGACGGTTGTTAGACTCTATACAATAATATAGAAATTATTGATAGGTTTGGAAGATGTGAAAGAGCTGTCTCGGGTGGAGAATTATGACACAGCTACAGCTGGATGTAGGAGGAGGAAATTGTTGTTTGACGTCAGCCCACGAGGCCAAACCGATCTGAATGCCAGAAACCATTTCAGAGTGAACACATTCCTCTCAATACTGGATAATTTTCCCTGTGAGCTCCAAAATAGAGCAGAACAAATTGAATTTATTTGAGAACTAGAGCAATGCGACTGTCACCAATATGCCTCTGCATAGTCCCACAATGGGTAAATGCCCTCGTTCACGGTCCTAAAAATAAACACGTTTGATTTAAATCCCTTCAGCTGTTTACAAGTATCACATTTTCAATAGCCATGACAGGTTTCACATCGATCGGTGAAGCAGTTTCAGAGAAGGGATTTTTTTTAAATATTGGCTTTCAAGCTAATATGGCTGCCTCACCACGTGACGTATGACCTTAAAAAGTGTACACTGCATATGTATGGGTAGGGGATCACGTTTGTGAAGTTTCGTGGTGATCAGATAAGGTTCGTTTTTCTATCCAAGATGGCTGCCAAACCACGTGACATACGACATCATTTTCAAACTACATGCAACAATGATGTTAGATGATATTTATAAAATTTCGCATCGATAGGGTAAGCGGTTTCAGATATATAATTATTTAATATTTTCTTTCAATCCAATATGGCTGCCACACCATGTGAGCAATGATGTTTTCGTGATCATCTTTGAATCGCCATGCCTAGTCAATGTCACACGTAAAGTTTGGAGTCGATCGATTTGGTGGTTTGGGAGATGTTTTTTTAAAAGGTTTTAGGTTAAATCCAATATGGCTGCCAAACCCTGTGACCAATGTTATCTTACTATAATTCACCAAATGTCCATTCGAAGGTACCGCAAAAACGGCTCAACCAATCGCAACGATATTTTGGGTGGGTATTCCTGGGACCCCTGGGAGTAAAATAGGCTATATTGTTTTTCCAATTTTCCAGTTTTTCCAAACACGATAGAATAATATTTACCGATATGAACAGTGATGTGGCTTTTGTTGAAATTCTACAAATACTGTTTATTCTACGTACCAGGAGAGAGTAGATTACTCCTGCCGAACTCTTCCTATATAAACTTGCGGCTCCGAAGTAACACGGCAGCGTGTGCAAAGCGACTGAGAAACAGGTGTAGCGGCCGCTTCCGTGTTAGATTCGGCGCGCACTCTTCACACATAAACGTGCGACTGAGAAAGACGTGTAGCGGTGAATAGTGAACCTGACTAAGTCCAGAATTTCACAAATCAGAGCTGATATATTGCCAGTGATTTACCCAAACATAGACATAGCTGTTGCACTTTTTTGAACTCTACTTATGAATTGGAGTGTCGAGATCTTTTTCTTGTCGAAGGCTCATTAAAAATAAAATAAATAAAAACTAGAACGCACTCAGTGGAGCACATACCTATGCCAAGCTGCACAGTTTACGTTTTGTATCCTACTGATAGGCTGGATCCGGATCCGGACATGAACCAAAATCTAATCGGCTTGTTCTTCTCACCGAACCAACACGTCCACCTCGTTTTGTCATAATTCATCCACAACTTTTTGATACATCATGCTATATACAGTGCCTTCAGAAATTATTCACACCCCTTGACTTTCACATTTTGTTGTGTTCCAGCTTGAATTTAAAAAAAAATTTTTCTCACTGATCTACACATAATACCCAATAAGGATAAAGTGAAAACATGTTTTTAGAAATTTTTACAAATTTATTGAGAATTAAATACATAAGTATCTAATTTACACAACTTAATAGCGCACAAGCCCCTCGAGTTAATACTTCATAGAAGCGCCTTTGGCAGCGATTACAGGTTCGAGTCTTCTTGGATATGTCTATCAGCTTTGCACATCTGGATTTGGGGAGTTTCTCCCATTCTTCCTCGCAGATTTGCTCAAGCTCTGTCAAGTTGGACGGGGAGCGTCGGTGAACAGCAATCTTCAAGCCTTTCCACAGATTCTCAATGGGATTCAAGTCTGAGTTTTAGCTGGGCCACTCAAGGACTTTCACGTTCTTGTTCTGAAGCCATTCCAGTGTTGCTTTGGCTGTATGCTTGGGGTCATTGTCCTGTTGTAACATAAATCTTTCCCTCAGTCTAAGGTCTTTTGCACTCTGAAGTGGGTCCTACTCAAGGATTTGCCTGCATTTTGTTACATTCATTGTTCCCTCTGTCCGTACAAGTCTCCCAGTCCCTGCCACTGAAAAGTAATGTAGACACAAAGACATCAACGAGATTCAAAGAAAAGGTTCTGATGTTGTGTGTAACGTCGACCTACTTTTATGGTCTGGAGACGGTGGCACTGATAGACAACAACAGAGGTCAGGAGGATTGCAGAAATGAAGAGGGTGGATAGGAGGATGGATTTGGATGGATCTGAGTGAGGAGATGAGTGATGGGGAAATTGGTGAAATGCTTGTTGAGATGGGCTGGATACTTGGTATGGATGGGGGGGGAAGAGAATGGCAAAGAGAGGGGATAGGTTGAAGAAGCAAGGTAGGAGGAAAAGAGGTAGACCATGGTTAAGATGGGATGGAGGATTCTGTGAAGAGGGATATCAATAAGGTGGGGCGGTTGCAGAGTGGGTGGAGAGATTTGGCTGAGTATTGTGGTCAAGGCAGGGCAGAAGCTTGGTGCCTTTTGAAGGGGATGATGATGATGATGGTCAAGAGGAGAAATCATTTTTTTGTCTCCACCTCGATGGTAAATCACTTTTAAAATTAAAAATTCTCGTATCCAGTTCTCCACCAAAATTGAATCAATTCATCCTTGTCACACACGCAACCTTCTCACAAAGTTCAGTCCAAATCCATCCATAACCTTTTTGAGATATGATGATCACAGACAGACAAACAAGAAAGGACGTCATGCAGTAGCATGACATATGGCTAAAATCAAGAGAATCAATAATTAATTCATTAATTGCATCATTAAAATAAGGGGGGAAAAAATGTAAAATGTATTTCTTAATCTATTGGCTAATAGTATACCTATATATTAGTATACCTGTATATATTGGCTAATAGCATACCTAAACCACAGTTTCATCCGAATCTGTAACTTTTTGAAAATGAAGTGGTTAATCGAAAAATTAAACAATCAATCGATGAATTGATTAATCAATAAATCAAAAATATCACCTGTTCTGTCGTGTCCAAATATCACCTCCCTAGCTCAAAAGATGGCCGAGATATCACCCGGATGAGAAAGGAAATAAATAAGTACTTAATAAATCATTAATAATTAAGTAAATAATGAATTAATTGATTAATCTAAAAGCAAAAAAAAAAAAAAAATACGGTTGTTGCCAAAGCACTTGATCACTATTGTGCCGAAATTTCAGTTTCCAAGCTCAAAAGATGGCTGAGATATCGCCCGGGCAAACAAGAGAACCTTGACCTTTGACCTATATAGTAAAAAAACAAAAAACTGACTGCCTCATTTTGTCTTTCGGAATCCTTTGGTAAAGTTTGACGAAGATAGCCGAAAGCGTTCACGAGTTATCGCACTCACAAACAGACGGACATGTGATGAAAATTGACAAACAAGGGTGAAAACACAAGGTGCTGGAGATCACGACTCAAGATCTTCATCGAGTGAATACAGGTCGAACAGTTCGACTTTGTTCAGCATAAATGAGTTTGTGTTTCTGAACACATTTTCATGTGATCATGTTATTCATAACTTCTACAATAGAAAAGTTCGCTCCAAAAATGTTTGAGATGCTATCCCAATTCCTAATGAACCTGTGAAGCTGGTGTGAGTAAGGTGGGGGTAAAGTCTTCACTATATCCATTAACAGTAACACCGGTGCCAGGATGAACGTACCTGTCGCTTTGCGTCCCGCGCTGCCTCTTCGAACGCTGCCAAGCCGCGCTCCATGTGTTTCAGCGACTCAACGCGGCTGGACGGGGCCGAGGGATCGGAATTGTTCACAGCGAACTCGAACACTGCCCCGACGAAGGTGTCCGGCCAACCGTGGACCGGTACCACGGACGAGACTCCGTACATGGACAGGATCAAGCACGCCCAGCGCAGCGTCCATATTCTCTGGGGTCGCCCGGCCAAGTCCATCGCTCCTCATTCAATGTTCCTGAACGCAGGATGATTGCGGACGCTGCGAGTTTATATAGCCGTGTAAACAAACAAGGGGAAGGGCTGCCATGAAGCAATGCTGGAAAACACCGACCTCGGTCGGGCAAATGACCCCGGGAACGTCACGCCTCGGTCACAACTTGTTTATGCCTCCTCTCGGTCCGAGCCCTCAGCCTCATGTGTTAACCACGAAAAGTCGCACACCACATGGAAGTGTTGAATTTGCTTTCATTACGTACACGTACACTGAACGTTGGTGCGGTGAATAAATATGAGAACGTTGGTGCGATGGCTGAGGGGTGTGAAAAAACCCGGGCGACATTTTCAAGCAAATATTTTTTCTCATTCCGTCAAACGTTTCATTATTACCACTGTTTTATGAAGAGGATTTTGTTTATATTTCTACAAATGGATGCGATAAACAATTGTGTAAGTATCGGTGGGGCATGTTGAGAATTTTCCGAAGCGGAGACTGGGACCTGCAGGACACTAGTTGCTACTCGTACATTACTACGTACATGGGATGTTCTCAGTTCCCAAGTTTCGTGTTGAGCGCTCGACCAAGTGCCTTATGTAAGCACTTAAGTTAAACAAGCACTTCAACGAAACGTTTGCTAGGGAACGACTATCTTGGCAAGCGACAACAAGCTTATTGGTAACACGAACTAAACGAGCAAATGAAATACCACCTGTTTATTTATACTAGGGCATGCCCGTACTATATATATGCCCGTACTATATATCTATCTAAAATTATATCCCCCCCCTCTATTTACATGAAATGGTTTGGTTCATTCGCAACGCCAAAGCGAACGGCGAACGGCTTGCGAGTACAGTGACAATCCCCCCCCTCTATTTACATGAATGGTTTGGTCCATTCGCAACGACCACAGAACCCCCCCCTCTATTTACATGCAATGGTTTGGTCCAAAGCGAACGGCTTCCGGAGTTTGGGAAAGCAATCGCCATCGCGTGCACAAACGCGCAGGAAAGCGAATGAATCGCAAATTCGTTTTTATTAGTTTTAAAACTTTATTAAAACATAGTTTAACGCCAACATAGTTTGCAAACGTGAAATAAATGAATACGCTCTCAAATGTGCCATCCGAGGCAGAGTGTGTCCGCCACGTTCGGCACACGCGATCGTTCGCTGCTCTCTGATTGGTTGAATCGTTTTTTGGACATAGCTCGGTAAGTAATTGTCCGATTAATATGAAACCTTGAAAAGGCACATCCTCGGGTCCCCAGCAATATACCTGGCAAGTTAAAAGTATATCGGACCCGTGGGTTGTCGAGAAACAGCGGTCACAGACAGACAAACGTACAAACGTACAAACGTACAGACAGAGATTACTGGAATTATAGATAGACTAGGGCATGCCCGTACTATATACATATCTAAAATTATATCCCCCCCCCTCTATTTACATGAAATGGTTTGGTCCAAAGCGAACGGCTTGCGAGTGGTGACAATCCCCCCCCTCTATTTACATGAAATGGTTTGGTCCAAAGCGAACGGCTTGCGAGTGGTGACAATCCCCCCCCTCTATTTACATGAAATGGTTTGGTCCAAAGCGAACGGCTTCCGGAGTTTGGTAAAGAAATCGCCATCGCGTGCACAAACGCGCAGGAAAGCGAATGAATCGCAAATTCGTTTTTATTAGTTTTAAAACATAGTTTAACGCCAACATAGTTTGCAAACGTGAAATAAATGAATACGCTCTCAAATGTGCCATCCGAGGCAGAGTGTGTCCGCCACGTTCGGCACACGCGATAGTTCGCTGCTCTCTGATTGGTTGAATCGTTTTTTGGACATAGCTCGGTAAGTAATTGTCCGATTAATATGAAACCTTGAAAAGGCACATCCTCGGGTCCCCAGCAATATACCTGGCAAGTTAAAAGTATATCGGACCCGTGGTTGTCGAGAAACAGCGGTCACAGACAAACGTACAAACGTACAGAGATTACTGGAATTATAGATAGATGTCGCTTTGTCGACGGGAATCCGAAGACAGGGGGATAGAGAAAGAGATGGGTGGGAGAGAAGAGGGTGGAGGGTGGGGGGTGGGAGAGAAGAGGGGTGGAGGGTGGGAGAGAAGAGGGTGGAGGGTGGGAGAGAAGAGGGTGGGGGGTGGGAGAGAAGAGGGTGGAGGGTGGGGGGTGGGAGGGTGGAGGGGTGGGGGGTGGGAGAGAAGAGGGTGGTGGGTGGGAGAGAAAGAGGGTGGAGGGTGGGAGAGAAGAGGGTGGAGGGTGGGGGGTGGGAGAGAAGAGGGGGGGGTGGGAGAGAAGAGGGGCGGGGGGTGGGAGAGAAGAGGGCGGGGGTGGAGAGAAGAGGGCGGGGGTGGGAGAGAAGACGGCGGGGGGTGGGAGAGAAGACGGCGGGTGGGTGGGAGAGAAGAGGACGGGGGGTGGGAGAGAAGAGGGCGGGGGGGTGGGATAGAAGAGGGCGGGGGGTGGGGATAGAAGAGGGCGGGGGATGGGAGAGAAGAGGGCGGGGATGGGAGAGAAGAGGGCGGGGGATGGGAGAGAAGAGGGCGGGGGATGGGAGATAAGAGGGTGGAGAGAAGAGGGCGGGGATGGGAGATAAGAGGTGGAGAGAAGAGGGGCGGGAGAGAGAGGGTGGGGGGTGGGAGAGAAGAGGGTGGGGGGTGGGAGAGAAGAGGGTGGGGGGGTGGGAGAGGAAGGAGGGTGGGGGGTGGGATAGAAGAGGGTGGGGGGTGGGAGAGAAGAGGATGGGGGGTGGGATAGAAGAGGGTGGGGGGTGGGATAGAAGAGGGTGGGGGTGGGATAGAAGAGGGTGGGGGGTGGGAGAGAAGAGGGCGGGGGATGGGAGAGGAAGAGAGGTGGGGGAGGATGGAGAGAAGAGGATGGGAGAGAAGAGGGGCGGGGAGAGAAGAGGGTGGGGGGTGGGAGAGAAGAGGGTGGGGGGGTGGGAGAGAGAGAGGTGGGGGGGTGGGAGAGAAGAGTGGGGGGGTGGGATAGATGAGGGTGGGGGGTGGGATAGAGAGGGTGGGGGGTGGGAGATGTGAGAGGGTGGGGGGGGGTGAGGGTGGAGAGAAGAGGGTGGGGGGTGGGAGAGAAGAGGGTGGGGGGTGGGAGAGAAGAGGGTGGGGGGTGGGGAGGGGGAGAAGAGGGTGGGGGGGGTGGGGAGAGAAGAGAGTGGGGGGGTGGGAGAGAAGA